>NW_011494826.1:2743670-2771117 GCF_000754665.1 Bison bison bison | reverse complement strand
GTTTTCCTCTGTTTCTTTGCATTGATCTCTGAGGAAGGCTTTCTTATCTCTTCTTGCTATTCTTTGGAACTCTGCATTCAGATGTTTGTATCTTTCCTTTTCTCCTTTGCTTTTGCTTCTCTTCTTTTCATAGCTATTTGTAAGGCCTCCCCAGACAGCCATTTTGCTTTTCTGCATTTCTTTTCCATGGGGATGGTCTTAATCCCTGTCTCCTGTACAGTGTCACGAACCTCAGTCCATAGTTCATCAGGCACTCTATCTATCAGATCTAGGCCCTTAAATCTATTTCTCATTTCCACTGTATAATCATAAGGGATTTGATTTAGGTCATACCTGAATGGTCTAGTGGTTTTCCCTACTTTCTTCAGTTTAAGTCTGAATTTGGTAGTAATGAGTTCATGATCTGAGCCACAGTCAGCTCCTGGCCTTGTTTTTGTTGACTGTATAGAGCTTCTCCATCTTTGGCTGCAAAGAATATAATCAGTCTAATTCGGTATTGACCATCTGGTGATGTCCATGTGTAGAGTCTTCTCTTGTGGTGTTGTAAAAGGGTGTTTGCTACTACCAGTGCATTCTCTTGGCAAAACTCTATTAGCCTTTGCCCTTCTTCATTCCGTATTCCAAGGCCAAATTTGCCTGTTACTCCAGGTGTTTCTTGACTTCCTACTTTTGCATTCCAGTCCCCTATATTGAACAGGACATCTTTTTTGGGGGTTACTTCTAAAAGGTCTTGTAGGGCTTCATAGAACCGTTCAACTTCAGCTTCTTCAGCGTTACTGTTTGGGGCATAGACTTGGATTACTCTGATATTGAATGGTTTGCCTTGGAAACCAACAGAGATAATTCTGTCGTTTTTGAGATTGCATCTAAGTACTGCATTTCGGACTGTTTTGTTGACCATGATGGCTACTCCATTTATTCTGAGGGATTCCTGCCCGCAGTAGTAGATATAATGGTCATCTGAGTTAAATTCTCCCATTCCAGTCCATTTCAGTTTACTGATTCCTAGAATGTCGACATTCACTCTTGCCATGTCCTGTTTGACCACTTCCAATTTGCCTTGATTCATGGACCTGACATTCCAGGTTCCTATACAATATTGCTCTTTACAGCATCGGACCTTGCTTCTATCACCAGTCAAATCCACAACTGGGTATTGTTTGTGCTTTGGCTCCATCCCTTCATTCTTTCTGGAGTTATTTTTCTACTGATCTCCTGTAGCATATTGGGCACCTACTGACTTGGGGAGTTCCTCTTTCAGTATCCTATCATTTTGCCTTTTCATACTGTTCATGGGGTTCTTAAGGCAAGAATACTGAAGTGGTTCGCCATTCCCTTCTACAGTGGACCACATTCTGTCAGACCTCTCCACCATGACCCACCCGTCTTGGGTGGCCCCACGGGCATGGCTTAGTTCATTGAGTTAGATAAGGCTGTGGTCCTAGTGTGATTAAATTGACTGTCTTACTTGGATTTCTCTTACCTTGGACGTGGGGTATCTCTTCACGGCTGCTCCAGCAAAGCACAGCCGGTGCTCCTTACCTTGGACGAGGGGTATCTCCTCACCACCGCCTCTCCTGACTTTGAATGTCCACAATGTTTACATTTGTGGAAAGTACTAATTTATCATTTAGCTGTTTCTCTGTGAAAGGAAGAATTTAGTCTAACAACTATTAAAATGTAATGGTTAATCCTTGCCAGCATCTTCTAACAGTGCTTCAAGAGCAAGTTAACATAATGGGGGGAAAGGGTTGTAACATAAGTCACAGTTAATATCCTTCATATATAAAAAGTTTTTTAAAATAAGAAGGTGAATACTTCAGTAGAAAAGAGGCCAAGGACATGAGGAAATTACAAAAAATATGTGACATTTACCTACACATACAACATATATACATACATGTAATGAATATTCTCAGAGAGATAGAGCATATTTATAAAATAATAATAGTATTCTATAAAAAGCAATATTTAGGGATGAAAAAGTGCTTTTAGAAGTTAAAAATAGGAGAGCAAAGATTTACTGTAACTTGATGTTCCTCAAAGTACAACAGAACTTTAGTAGAGGTACAGTGAACAAGTGCTCCTTGGATATCACCTCATACCTGTTAGGATAGCTGTTAAAAAAAAAGATAGCAAGTGTTGGGGAGGATGTGGAGAAATTGGAACCTTCCCACTGTTAGTGGGAATACAAAATGGCACATTGCACAAAAGTAGTACAGTGGTACTGAAAACATTTTATGAAGAGTCCTTGAAAAATTAAAAATGGAACTGCCATGTGATCCAGTAATTCCATTTCTGGGTATTTATCCAAATGAATTGAAAGCAAGATCTTTCAATATATTTGCACTTTCTTGTTTACTGAAGCATTATTCATAATAGCCAAAAAGTAGAGGAAACCAAGTGTCCATCATCTGATGAATGGATAAAGAGCATGTGATATGTACATAAAATGGAATATTAATAAGCCCTAAAAAAGAAATCCTGCCAGATGTGACAACATGGATGAGCCTTAAAGACATGATAAATTATATAAACAAGTCACAGAAAGGCAAATACTACATGATTCCACTTACATAAGGTATCTAAAATCATCAAAGTCCTAGAAACAGGGAATAGAATGATATGCCAGGCACTTGGGGGAGGAATAAATGGAAAGTTACTATTTAGCAAGTTTTAGTTACACAAGATGAATAAGTTCTAGAGACTTACTGTACAACATTACCGTGGTAGTTAACAATGCTGCATTGTACACTTAAAAATCTAAGAGGGTAGATCTTATGTTAGTATCTTTTTCATTAAGAAAAAATTCTAATCTAGTGGAAAATAAATGTGTGGATTCAGTGAATGAAACCAACAATAAAAACAGTATGCTAGATTTTTTTTTTTTTAAGTAACCTTTGCTAACCAAAATCAGGCAATTGCTAAAACTTCTATTTCTAAGAATTCTTTTTGTCAAATATAGAGAACTATGAATTCAGAATAATCCCCCCAAACTGCCACTTTTTGTTATCTCTTTCTTTGTTTTAAGGGATTTTCAGGCTGATATCTTGTATGATTACCAAAGTTAAGATTTTGGTAACTAAGTACTCCCATCTGTACCATTGCCAAATTGATCTCTGTTTCCTATTGGGTAACTGGTAAAAAATGTGACTCAGATTCCAAATAAAGCAACCTATTTATGGCTGTTTTGTCAGCCTGCTTTCAGAGTAGCATATGAAGAAAGCATACGGCTTAAATCATTGTTGTGGCAACCATCTTTATCCCTTAACTTCTCTTTTCACAGCTTTTACGTTTTTTTCCCCTGAAGCCTTGAGCCATTATTCATTTTAACATATTGTAAGTAGCAGCCATATAAATACATTAGTCTGTCTTTAACAGTCTCTCAAAGTGTGCCAAATTTTCATTTAGGGAGTTAGTTTTAATCTGATTCTATTTTTCATGCTAGTAATCCAGATTAGGATTTAGAAAATCTGTCTATATAAATGTAACTGTCGTTTCATACAAAGATGTTTTTAAAGTAATCCAGGATCTGTAATAAAGTAAAAGCCAAACAGTACTAATTTGTCATAATTTTTGCCTAAATGAATTTACAGCATTTGTCATGTAATACTCTTTTATTCTTACGGTATGAGAAAAAAAAAACCTGATGTACTTGCTGCCTATGAAATTTCTATTTATTTATTTTTTCTTGTGTACCTTCATTCATGACATTCTTCTTTAAATGGTATATCTTTTTTAACTCCACCTGGCTAAATATTTAAGGTTCCAACTGAAGCCCAGGCCAATATTTCTGAAAGCAATTTCCATAAAACACTGCACACATGATCCGTTATTAGATATCAAGGGGAAAATAGGTTCCAAGGTCAAATAAGTTTGGAAAACTTAAATGATATATTTTAAGCAGATTTGAAATGGTGTTTTGTTTTGTTTTTAACTCGAAGATGTCTCAGAATCTTTGGTCTGCTGATATCCATTATGACTCTTCAAGATGACAGTCTGGTATAATAGTTTCTCAAACTTCTCTAACCATAGACATCTGTTTAAGAAACATTCTGTAGGGCAAACAGTCCTGTATCTTTCAGCCTTTCTTTTTATATCCCTTTAAAATAAAGCGCCATCCTAGTATCCTCCCCTAGTGTTTGTATACTTACACACCTGGAATAACCATGTATACCTGAAAGTGTGCATACTTTTTTTTTTCTGTTACATATGGGATCATCAGTGTGTTTATTTTACTTTGCAATATATTGTGGGCATCTTTCCAAGTTTCCAAGTCAACAATAGATCTTCTTTAGACTATTCCACTCTTTGGAATATAATCACAGAATATTCAACCAAATGGGCGAGAACATTTAAATTTACAGAAGACTCAAAAGTACTAAAAGGTAATTGAATATGGGCAGTAACATGCAGCTAGATAATCTAGTTTATAAGGTATTTTCAATTTGTGGCTTCCTTTCCCGGCAAGTCATCTCACATTGTTCCTGACTTCCCTTAGTGGAGAAGGAGGGGTCAGCTTTTAAATGCCCGAGCCAGTCATCCAAGCTCTTTTTCCTATCTGAGAGCATCATCCATAGGTAACTGAAATTAGAATCTTTGCCCACCTGCCCATGGTTCTGCTGAACAAGCATATCAGAACACAGTACACTGACATCAGTATGCAGGAGATAAGCTCATTCAGAGGGCGAGGAGGCAGTCTGCATTTTCTGAGGTTAAACTATCAACGAATAAGGTTCCATCTGGCCCTCTGGTTCTGTTATTTTGTGAGTACTTGCAGGGCTGTGATGTGATTAAAAGCTATGACCTTCTGTGCAGAACTAAGACCAGTAGCTGGAAGATATAAGACAATAGGTATTTACAGGATAAAGAACTTCCCAGCTTCCCAAGATGTGCTGTAAGGTAGTTATTCTCAATGGTGACCCAAAAGCTCTCTCCAGGGCTGATACTGGTTGGGTAGGAGGAACTTTCAGAAAGACTCTCTTAAACTGATGTGAAGAAAAGTTACTTTAAGATGGCTTTAAGTTTTTTGTGTGCGGTAAAATACATAGAACATAAAATTTACCATCTTCACCATTTCCAAGTGTACAGTTCAGTGGTACTCTGCAGTCACATTGTTGTGCCATGAATTTCATGAAGTGGTTTGCATGTGGTAACCTAGTTAATAATATGCATGTAAACTGGCCCTTAGAGTCTTTGGTTTCCAGTTGTTCTTTCTACTACATGTTGAGTTGCAAATGGCTTTTTATTGAACTACTATTTTAGCAGAATTTGACTTTTTAAATTAGCAGAAAACCTAAATTTACTATAATTGTTAAGAGATGCGACTACTAACAGTATCTCTATTTTCCACCTCTATTTCCATTTCACTTCAAGGGAATTACAGAGAATATCCTTATTTTATAGAGCAGAGGTTGGCAAACTGTGGCCCACAGGCTCATCTGGCCCACAGCCTGTTTGGGTAAAGACTGTAAAGTTATATTGAAACGTGACTACTAATATCCACTTATGTATATATTATCTATGGTTGCTTTTCTGCAACAACAGCCGGGTTGAGTCACTGAAACAGAGACCATATGGTCCACAAAGCCTAAAATATTTACTATTTGACCCTTTATAGAAAAACTTTGCTCACCCTTGTAATAGAAAAGTATAAAAGAACAAACAACAGAAACACTCAGGGAAATAATCGGTTAAACCACTAACAGATTCGAGTTGAGAGTACTGGCTTTTTGAACTTGCCTTTGACCTTAGAATCTGAAAATGTGAGTTACTTAAATTCTAAGTTTATCTAAGTTCTGTATAAATTAATAGTGAATTTTTTTTTTTCATATTCACTTAAAAAGCACTTAGCAACTGTTTGTTTTGTGCCAAGTACGTGTCAGGCAATGGAAAGGAGATAGAGAAGTGAAGATACAAATCCTGCCCTAAGGAACTAACTAATGGAAATGTGGATTTTTTTCTCCCTTATGTTTTAAGTATGATGTTTTCAAATAGTGATTTTTTTTCTTTTTCTTAGTGACTGCTGTATTACAGAAAAGAAAGTGACTTTCAGAATAATCTGAGTGAGAAGGATGAGTCCAGATGTGCCTCTGCTGAACGATTACAAACAGGACTTCTTCCTGAAGCGCTTTCCACAGACTGTTCTTGGAGGCCCTCGACTCAAACTGGGCTATTGTGCCCCTCCTTACATATATGTTCATCAGATTGTCCTTTTTTTGGTGCCATGGGTTTTAGGCGGAATAGGAACACTTTTGTACCAATTAGGCATCCTGGAAGACTATCACACAGCAGCGCTTTCAGGTGGACTGATGCTTTTCACTGCGTTTGTCATCCAGTTCACAAGTTTATACGCCAGAAACAAATCAGTAACAGTGGAGAGAATGCTGACCACAGACATTTTAGCAGAGGAAGATGAGCATGAGTTTACAGGTTGTGCTGGTGCTGAGACCATCAAATTTCTGATTCCTGGCAAAAAACATACGGCCAACACAGTTTTTCATTCTGTTCTTGCTGGACTACTGTGTGGTCTTGGAACATGGTATTTGCTCCCGCATAGAATAACCCTGCTGTATGGCAGTGCGGGAGGCACTGTTCTACTCTTTGTCTTTGGATGGATGACGCTGTGTATAGGAGAATATTCTTTAATCGTAAACACACCTACAGAGTCTGCAACTTTCCAAACCCAGGATGCTTATGAAATCACTCCTCTTCTGAGACCTGTTTATATTTTTTTCTTTGTTTCTATAGATCTTGCACACAGGTAATAAACTATCAAATACTTTATAACTTTCTTTATTTTTAAGCAATGTCCTTAGTATTTAAAAAAAAAGAAGAATCTATGAATTAAGTCACCAAACCATTGAGTGATAAGTTGTTTTGATAATTAATCTCATAGGACTAATCTTTGTTAAACATTCATTCTAAAGCAGTAGTTAAATCTTATTGAAGAGTAAAAAGAAAATCCTTTATAAGTAAAGTTTAATTCCTGTATTTACTTTAAATAAGGAGCCATGAATCTGTAGCATAGCCTGTGAAAAGAGAACTTTCCTGTGAGGGGAAACAGAAATTTAAAATTGATACTGATAAATGTTATACATAGATTGAATGGATTTAAAATGGATAGAATAACTTACTTAATTTTGTTGTAACTATAGAAAATAATTGATTTTTTAAAATCAATTTACTATGGAAGAAAAAGAGAAAATAGCCATTGTAAACACAATTATTTGACCTCTTTGGCTTGCCTTTTCTAAATCTGACATTTCTTTCTATAGTTTGTAGTTTTCTCTTTCACCAATAGAAATGTAGAGGCACCACTTACAGCACCACTGAATGTTTGTGCCCCTCCATTCATATGTTGGAGAAGGAAATGGCAACTGACTCCAGTATTCTTGTCTGGAAAATGCCGTGGACAGAGGAGCCTTGTGGGCTACAGTTCATGGGGTCGCAAAGAGTTGGACACAACTGAGTGACTGAGCACATTCATACGTTAAATCCCTAACCTGCATTGTGGTGGTATTTTGAGATGGAGTTTTTGGAAGCTGATTAGGACAATAAGGGTGGGGCCCTAGTGGGATGGGATTAATACCCTTATAGGAAGAGACACCAGAGAGTCTGATTTCTCCCTTTAACATATGAAGGTAAAGGGAGAAGGCAGCTGCCTGCAAGCCAGAAAGAGTTTTCACCATACCTTAATCATGGTGGCACTCTGATCTCAGACTTTAAGATCTGTAAGAAATAATTTCAGTTGTTTAAGCCATTCAGACTATTTCTTTAGGAGCTAACTAAGATTTTGATACCAGGAAGCTGGGGTGAAAGTGAAAGTGTTAGATGCTCAGTCTTGTCCGACTCTGTGATCTCATGGACTGTAGCCTGACAGACTCCTCTGTCCATGGAATTCTCCAGGCAAGAATACTGGAATGAATTGTCATTTCCTTCTCCAGGGACCTTTCTGACCCAGGGATTGAACCCGGGTTTCCTGCAATGTGGGCAGATTCTTTACCATTTGAGCCACCAAAGATTCTTTTAGAAGATGGTGTACTCCAATAACAAATACCTAAAAGTATAGAAGCAGCTTTGGAACTGGATAATGGGTAGAGGCTAGAAGAGTTTTGAAGTGAGTGCTAGAAATATGGACATTAAAGGCAATTCTGGTGAGCTCTTAAGACAGCAGTGAGAACAGGTTATAGAAAACTAGAGGAAAGGGCAGTCCTTGTTAGAAAGTCGCAAAGAATTTGTAAAGAACTTTTTCTGAAGTTTTGTGAAAGGTAGAACTTGAGAGTAATGAATTAGGACATATAGCTGAGGAGATACCTAAGCAAAGTGTTGAATGAACAGCTTAATTTCTCCTGACTGCTTATAATAAAATATAAAGAAGAGAGATGAATTGAAGTAGGAATTGCTAAGCAAAATGGAACCAGAGGTTGAAGGTTTAGGAAACTGTCTGCCTGTCCATATTGTAAAAAATGAGAAAGCATATTCTGAAGGGAACACCAAAGGTGTGGCCAGACTGTCACTCATGAATTTAATGAGTTCTGGGATTATATGAGTAGAAACACGGAAACAAACATACAATGAACGAAGGCTGTTCAGCTTCTTAAATTTGACAGGACAGGGATATTAGAGTTATTTGGCTGTGAACATGTGTTTTTCTTTAAGAAGAGAGAAAAGTGACCTCAAAAGTGATTCTGAGATTATCAGGTTTCAGCAGGCTAGAAGGTCTCTGCTGGAAGCGTTGGGTCTGGTACTGCTCTGTAGAGCTATGGTGCATAGAACCCACACCTAGAGCTCTTTGGGTCACATGCCACTCTGGGGACCTGGAGAGCAGAGTATGAAACCAAGGAGGATTATTCTCCAACCTTTAAATCTAATGAAATTTGCCTTGCCAGATGTTGGACTTCTTTAGGACCAAACACCCCTTCTTTCTTTCCTGTTTCTCCCTTTGGGAATGGGAATGTCCATCTTTTGCCTGTCCCACCACTGGGTTTTGGAAGCACATGACTTGTCTGGTTTCATAGGCTCACACTGGAGAGGATTTTGTCTCAGGATAAGTCATACCTCAAGTCTTACCTGTATATGATTTAGATGATATTTAGATATAACTTTGGACTTCAGAGTTGATGCTGGAATGAGTTAAGAATTTTGTGGCTGTCGAGAAGGAATGAATATATTTTTCAGATAAGAAGAACATGAATTTGGGAGACTGGGGTGGAATGTTACAGACTGACTGTATGTCTCTTCAAAACTCATAGGTTGAAGCCCTAACCCCCCAGTGTAGTGATATTTTGTGAGGGTCTTTGGGAGGTAATTAGTTGGGGTAGTCCTAGTCCCTAATGGAATTGGTGCCCCTGTGGAGACACTAGAGAGTTTCATCTCTTTCCACCACGTGAGGATGCAGTGAGAAATTGGCTTCCTGAAGCCAGAAAGAGGGTTCTTGTTAGAACCCAATCATAATGGCATTCTGATCTCAGACTGTGAGAAATAAATTTCTATTGTTTGAGCTGCTTGTCTTAGGATACTTTGTTATGTACCGGAACTGTGAGAAGTTTCTATTGTTTGAGCCATCTAATCTATCCTACTTTGTTATGGTAGCCTAAAAGAAAACAAGGCATTTAAAAATGTGTAGCCAGTTTGTGTACTGAAACGGACTGATTCTTAGACGTCTAATGTTCCTTAGCTCTTAATCTTTTCTAATTGTGTTACATTGATGGACCAGAGGACACTATAACAGCTTTATAGTTATTCAGCTAATCATATATGTAAAGAGAGAATTTATGGAAATTCTGTTATAATTGATTTCTGAGTACCACTAGAATTTCTAACTATAAAATATGTTAATTGCTTGATTTTGAGAAGTTAACAAAATCAAGTTTAAATGTATATTTATACATTTGACCCTTTTTAAAAGATTTAAGTTTATAAGATTATTTTCAGAATGTAAATTATTGAGTTACTATCTCACTGTAGGTGAGATAACTGCACATAAATACTATATGAAATGTGTATTCAAATTTGGAGAGTTGTCAGATATGTCAAGTTGTATCTTAAGTTCCTTTCAGAGAATATTAAAGTTTAAGAGATAAGCCATACAGTGTAGTAAATTTCTCTTTCTTCATCCTTTATTCTACCTAGTATAGTTGTATATTAATAATTTTTAAATGATTTTTTCTAACATTTTTATTAAAGACGAATGTTAAACCTACAATTCTTAATTCATAGACTCTCAGGAACTGTTTGAATGAATGATACATATTTATATCATTTATTCACTATGTATTAAGAACATCTTTTTCTAGGTATCTGGATTGTGAGTGAGTGTACAGAACTTGAAATATTTTTATGGTTGTTAGAAAAACAGGTTTTTTTCTTGCAGGCTTGGATTTTTTTTTTTTTTTTTTTTTGCTCTAGAAAATTCCTGTTATGTTATCAGAAACTTTAATATTTAAACATTTTTCTGTATAAAAGAACCACATTAATCATCTGTTTGATTATCCTGAATCATACACATAGGAAAGTAATCACAATGTTTGGTTACTTCAATTATGTGTTCTTATTTATTTGTGATATATTTATACCTTCTGTACTATTGCTTGTTGTTTACTTTAAGGACAAAAACAGATTGGAGGGGCAGGAATAGAACTTGGGTAAATATTTCCTGAGTATACATTATTTTTATACAAATTATCCTTTCTTTGAATATGTTAGCAAGGGAACTGTTGTATTTTAAAAAAAAAAAAAAAATAGCTGTACAAATCTACATGTTTTCCTTGACCTTCTACAGCATATTGTTTGTGGTTTGATTTTCTTTTTTGTTACTGGAGTGTTTTCATCTCAGAATGAAATGAATTTTATTTTAAAACTACACTACAGCAAGTATTATCCTCTAATGTAGCATCACATTGTTAATTGTGTTCATTAATTCTCTGCTTATAAAAATTTGAAGGACATACATTATGAAGCAGAGTACATTAGCTTGCATCATCCTGGTATTTGTGTGAGGAAGCACATTTATACCATTATTATAATCGTAGTTGCTATGCATTTGTTTCTGGGCTGTTAATTTAGACTAAAGTGGATAATTAACTGAAGTTGCCTTTCTGCGTGACTTTAGTTCCTAGCAGCTCAGATATTCAAGTACAATTACTATGCTGTAAGTTTTGAGATTTAGTTATCTCTTCTGAAAATTGTCTTTGGATCTCTGTAAGTACTACAGCATTGTTGGTTTCCAGGCAAGGTGTTTGGTTAACTTTATGCCAAGAACTTAACAACATATAGATAATGTTTATTCTTCTGTGCTTTAAAGTTTTTATCAAATTATTTGAAGCAATTTTATGGTAAGTGCTGTACCAAAAACCAGTTTCTCAACTTAAGATAGAAGACTTCACTCATTAATGAGATTGTGCTGTATAAGTTTCTGTTCCCAAATCTGTACCACTGTTTATTCAAAATAGAAATAGTATATGCTGGTTAAGTTCCCAGGCTAAACCACAGAGATGTGTTCATAACCTCAGGTTGCTGACCTCTGATATTGAATGTACTGACTTGAAATTCTAGGACCTGGGAGCAAGACAGTACAGGAAAGAGTCGGAGGAAAAGAAGAGCTTTCTCTCTTTGCTAGCTGCTAATGTATGAACCCTAGGAAGTCTTTGGCTTTTCTAGAGTTGCCTGCAATTTTAAATTAAAAAATTTCAAACTGTGAAGACTCATTAGTGGAATTGTAGCCAATGTAATTGGAGCCATGTTTAAACATTTAAGGGAGAAGTATTTTTGCCATGGGCTCAGTTTAGTTTTACAAATCCCTAAACTCAGTTTTATTTAGTTAATTACTTAGTCCTTCTTTTCACATTTGAATACATATATTTTCTAAGTACTACACTTGTATACAATTGACTACTTGCTGGTATAGAAGGACAGTGAGCACAGTTTGTGTTTTTGATATTTTGCAGTTTGGTACTAGGACCTTTTTGTAAATGTATTTCTTGTTTCAGGGTGGAGGTAGGGTGTAGAGGAAAATGTATGTGTTTTGTTTTTCCTGGAAAGATCTTCTATTTATTGTTTTGTATGATTTAAATACTTTCTTTTTATTGTAGGTTTATGGTAAATATACCAGCTCTAGAACAGATGAATCAGATTTTACACATCTTGTTTATATTTTTACCCTTTTTTTGGGCATTCGGGACCCTACCCCCACCTGATGCACTTTTCTTATGGGCAATGGAGCAGGTTTTAGAGTTCGGCCTTGGAGGCTCATCTATGTCAACTCACCTACGGTAATTATTTTCAGTATTAAAGCGATAGTGTAATTTATTCTCAAGGAACATTTTTTTTTTCTTTTCAAGCAGATCTTTTTTTTCTTTCCCCCCTCTGCAGGTTGTTAATAATGTTCATCATTTCTGCTGGAACAGCTGTAGCATCTTATTTCATTCCCAGCACTGTTGGTGTGGTTCTTTTCATGACTGGACTTGGGTTCTTACTGAGTCTTAACCTAAGTGAGATGGTTCTTGTCTTCAAACACAGTGTGACCAGACACAGAGTTGGAACCAAATCTAATGCTTTATCCAGTGGTTCAGAAATCCGGTTTACTTGGAGGGAATACCTTTTCTACAGCGTTGTATTAGTCTTGGCCCTCTTAGAAACTGGTTTGTTGCATCACTTTGCTAGTTTCTCACAGACTTCCAAAAACAGTCCTCAGGCTGTTGTTGGCTATACTTTGATGATATTATTTATAATACTGTGGATACTTAAAGAAATTCAAAGTATCTATATCTTTGGAATTTTCCGGAACCCTTTCTATCCAAAGGATGTGCAAACTGTGACTTTATTCCTAGAGAAGCAGACAAAGCTTATGAAGATTGGTGTTGTCAGACGGATTTTAATAAATCTAGGTAGGCAGATAAAACATAATAAACTTGCATTATATCTAGGAAGTATACAAAAATATTACAGAATTCCTGTATTTGTATAATGTTATATTGCATATAGATATTCCTTTATGTTTTGGTTTGTTTGCTTATTCTTTTTTAATTAATTGCTTGAATGTGCTCATAAAAATACAGGCCAAAATTAAATATGGTAAAAGGTTATTTTGCCTTCATTAAATTTGTCTCTTTTTTGTCTTAGTGTCACCTTTGGCTATGATAGCATTTCTTTCACTGGACAGTTCCTTACAAAGGCTTCACTCTGTATCTGTCTCCATTGGATTCACAAGAGCTTTTAGAATGGTAATACTAGTATGCACTTAATAGTATGTTCCTGTTCCCAAATTATGATTTTGTTTAGCAGTTTACTTAAATTACCAAATTCTGCCTAGTAAAATGGTTAATTTGTGTACTGCAGGTATGGCAAAATACAGAAAATGCTTTATTGGAGACAGTCATTGTATCAGCAGTGCACTTGCTGATCTCCAATACAGACCTATGGTGGAGCAGAAGCCTGGATACAGGAATCAAACTCTTACTGGTGATTATGTTTTTTTAACATCTTTAATGAGATGTATTTCATATACCATAAAATCATTCACTTAAAGTCTGAAGTTCTGTGGTACATATTCAGAACTTTGCAGCCATCACCACAATCTTAGATAATTTTCAACATCCCAGAAAGAAACCTCATACACATTAATAGTCATTTCCATTCCACTCTCCATCCATTCTACTACTCCAGCCCCAGCAACTATTAATCTACTGTTTTCAAGGACTTTCTAGTTCTGGACATTTCACATGATCAAAATTATCTAGTATGTTGTCTTTTGCATTTGGCAAAAGACACCAACAGTTGTATTACTTTTTCACTATAGGATTTTCATTAATGTGAACTCTATTTTTGTGATTTTAATAGTGCATTTCTCTGAATGCTAATGGTTCATCTCTATGCATTTTTATTGGCCATTTATGTATGTTTTTGAAGGAAATGTCTATTCAAATTCTTTGTCCATTTTTACCCGGGTTATTTGCCTTTTTACTGTTAAGTTTAATAAGAGTTCTTCATATATTCTGCATAAGTTCCTTGACAGATATATGATCAGGAAAAATTTTCTCCCATTATGTAGGTTTTCTTTAGCTTACTTGATAATGTCCTTTGAAGCAAAAAAGTTTTAATTTTTATGAAGTTCTATTTATTTCTTTTGTTGCTTGTATTTTTTTGGTGTCATATCTAATAAACACTGCTTTCAAGATCATAAAGATTTACTATGTCTTCTAGTTCTTACACTTGATTCTGTGATCTACTTGGAATTAATTTTTGTATATATTATGAGGTAAATTTCCAAGTCCATTCTTTTGTATATGGATGTACAGTGGTTTCAGTATCATTTATTCAAAAAGCTATTTTTCCCTCAGTGACTTCTCTTGGCACCTTGTTGAAAGTCAAGTAACAAATATAAGGGTTCATTTCTGGACACTCATTCTCTTTTCCATTCGTCTATATATCTGTCCTTATGCCACTACAACACTATCTTGATTATAATACTAGCTTTGTAGTAGTTTTAAAATTGGGAAGTGTGGATCTTATGACTTTGTGGGTTTTTTTCAAGATTGTTTGACTATATTAATAATTCTTAAATGTTTATAGTATTCAGTATGTATCTTATTTTGTACTATGTAGTATTTTGTAGTATTGAAGCTATCAGCTTTTCTCTTTGGGAAGCTTTTAAATTACTAATTCAGTTTCTCTACTTGTTATATGTGTAGTCAGATTTTCTCTTTTTTCTTGAATCAGTTTTGGTAATTTATGTCTTTTTCTTAGAAGTTGTCAGTTTTATCTAAGTGACCTAATTTTTTGGCATATGGTTTTTCATAATATTCTCTTTATGTTTTTTTCTGTAAGAGAAAAAACAGTTTTTTGCTGGTAATGTTATCTGTTTCATTCCTGATTTTAGTAATTTACATCTTCTGTGTATTTTTCTTGGTCAGTCTGGCTAAAAGTTTGTCAGTTTTGTTGATCTCCTCAAAAAAAAAAACAACAACAGCTTTTGGTTTCATTGATTTTATCTATAATTTTTCTATCTTCTATTTTATTAATTTCTACTCTAGTCTTTATTATTTCTCTACCTCTGCTTACTTGAGATTTAGTTGCTCTTTGTTCTCTAGTTTCCTAAGATGGAAGATTAGGTTACTGGTTTAAGATACTTCTGTTCTTTTAATATATACAGTTGTAACTATAAATTTCCCTCTGAGGATTATTTTTGCTTTGTCACAAGTTTTGATTTGTGTTTCATTCATCTGAAAATGTTTTGTTATTTATCTTGTGATTTCTTCTTTGACCTGTTGTTTATTTAGGAATATGTCTTTTAATTTCAACATTTCATTCTGTTGTTGATTTAATTCAGTTTTGATTGAAGAACATACTTTTATGATTGTATAAATATATTTAGTATGATTTCAGTCAGTTGAGATTTGTCGTGTGGCATGATGTATAATTAAGATTAAGATTTCTTAATCTGTAAAGTATTCTCTAAAATAAGGATAAATTAAGTATAGTTGCTTAACTATTCACTAATTCTAGTTCTTATGACTTAACAAGCATGTAACGCAGAGCTTAATCAACCATAAGATAGATGTAGCACTCTGTCATTTCTCTTTAGTACTACTTTTTTTTAAGAGAGTCTAAACTTTTAAAAATATAGTCTCATTTGCTAATTGTGGGAATCAAGAAAATTATAACAGAGAATCTTACATTAGGGCAATCCTCTCAGAAATCTTGGGGCAATGATAAAATTATATTTATTGTTTTTCTTATATGATCTTGAAAATTCATGATAAGTATTTAAGAATAAAAAAGTCGTTTTTATGTCTCTCCAGGTTGGTATCATGCGTGATCGTCTGATTCAGTTCATCGCTAAATTGCAGTTTGCTGTGACTGTGTTTGTGGCATCGTGGACAGAGAAAAAACGTAGAAAATCAGCCACCACTTTGGGTGTACTCAACATTGTCTTCTCTCCATTCATGTTGGTCTTCATAGTTTTTTCTACACTGCTCTCCTCTCCCTTACTCCCCCTCTTTACCCTTCCTTTGTTCTTGGTGGGGTTTCCTCGACCTATTCAGAGTTGGCCAGGAGTGGTGGGTACCACAGCCTGTGTGTGTGCAGATACAGTGTACTATTGCCAGATGGTCCCAGGTTTAACCACTGCGCTGCAGTCTGCAATGGCAGCTGGGAGTTTAGGTAAGTGAAAGGGTTGTACTTAAGACATCTTCAGTAATATATTTGAAGTATAGGAAAATGAACACACAGAAAAACAGTATTTTGATCCAACTATTATACAGATTCTAATACTTTGATGTGCAGGCAGACAGACTAAATATGAAGAAGTATATCTTCTTGTTTTGAGGTAAATAAAGTCATAAAATAAAAATACTGAGTGAAAATTTCATTAACACCTTAATTTTGGCAATTTTTAAGAAACATTTTCTTGACTCAAATCAGGTTATAGTCCCACCATGATGCATGAAAACACCTTATTTTCCAAAATTTTCATGAATTTATGATGAGTTCATGTCAGGTAGAAGTAACAGCTTAAGCCCATAGAGTGAAAACCAGTTTTATATATCAAATTGAAGAACTTAAAGAAGTGTGCTTGTGTCTTACTAGTTACTATAACCAGTATTACGTATCAAATTGAAGAACTTAAAGAATTGTGCTGTGTATTACTAGTTACTATCTACCAACTTCAGCAGTCTGACAAGGCTAGAGGCAAGGTAGCATAAAAGCTTTGGTCCGTGATCCATAGCCTTCCAAAATGAAGTGCTATATGAATATTAGCAAGATTTTTGATGAGAATGGACTAATATTATAATCATAATTTTGTGATAGCTTTCTAATTTCATCATACACTATGTAAGTTCAACTATTTTATATTTCTCAAGATTGGCTTTAGAGAAGGTACAAACTGATGACAATAGTTCGTTGTCTCCTGCCATATACCTTAGCCGCGTATTTGGTTTAAATATGGCCAGTGACTTCCTAGCACACTGACTCCGCTAGCAAAGAATAGCAATTTAAAATTGGAATTGTTATGTTTACTTGGGTTGAGTTTTTAACATTATCTATTAAGTGAGATAATTTAGTAAAAACTTTTTGTAATACAAATTTTTCATGAATAGTCATTTTCCTTTCTTATAGGAAATATTCTACACTTTAAATACTTTATCCAGTTCCAATTAATTTTTATTATTTAGTGCAGTGCCACTTTTTAAAATACCTGTAAGGTTAAACTCACATCTGAAATAATAAATACCTTATACCTTATTATCAAATCAATTATATTCATCCAGTAAGTGTATTTTAAGTATTTCCTGGAGAAAAAGCAAACAAACAACAGTGAGGTAACATTTCACACACATCTGATTGGCAAAATGTAAAAAAAAAAAGCCTGATATTAACAAGTGTTAGCTATGGAGTGGAAATAGGAACTCTCAAACCTTGCTGGAAGGGAATGTGTAAATTCATACAGCTATCTTGATGAGTACATTTAATAGTCTGTAGTAATGATGTACATATCTCATGACCTAAGGAGTCCAGTTTTAGATTTTATGGTCCAGTGACTCCAGTTCTAGAGAAACTCTTGCACATGTGTTTTGGGGGTCCCAGGTTTGATGATTTTCTAGGACACATAGGACTCAGCATATGGTTGTGCTCATATCTAAGATTTAATATAGCAAAAGGATGCAAAACAAATACAGCAAAGGAAAATCACATAGGGTGAAAAGACTGGAAAGCTTCCAGGCATCCTCTCCCAGTGGGGTTACACAGAACGTGTTTAATTTCCCAGCAACTTGTTGTGACAGTATATGTGATATGTTGACTACTGGGGAAGCTTATTTGAGACTCAGTGCCTAAACCTTGTATTGAGGGGTGGTTGTGTAGGCCCCTCTGCCTACCACATGCCAAAATTCCAGCCTCCCAAAAGGAAAGCAAGTGTTCAGTATAAACTGTATTATTTGCACAAACAGTTTAGGCCCAAAGAGAGACTGTTTATCAGTTAGGGTAGTGAAATACAAGTTTCCAAGGCCAACTTTGTAAGCAGACCTTTTATTTGATAGCAGTCCAAACAGATTTGTACAAAGTAATTTATACAGCTTTATTTATAATAGGGAAAAATTGGAAAACATGAAGTGTTTATTACCAGGGAAATGAATATTTAAATTTAGCTACATTCATACAATGAATTCTCAGTGCTGTTACAGTGAATGAGCTTTGTAGTCAATAAAATATCTCAGAGACATAATGTTAAGAGAAAAACTAAGTTTTAAGAGTATTTGTATTATAGTCTGGTAGGTAGCATTTTATGTAAGTTTTTAACAGCACAAATCACTTTTATAGGCATGTATAAAAATGTCCAAAATATGTTTGTTTTCCTAATATATTTAGCATGTATTTAGAATTTTATGTAAGAGGTTCTCATTTGTTGTTTTTATGGAAAATATATTATTAAATTCTTATTAATTATCACCTATAGTTTTCTCTTCCAACTGTTCTGTAAAAAGCTTAATTTCTCCTGATATGCAATGGATAGTCATTTGTATTTTTGACATAAAAAGAGGGTAGAAAGAGTTGTGAATTAGTTCCTAGTGTTTTATCAATTTTTTAAAAATTCACATGGCAAAATAAAACAAGCTTGAACAATTACTTACTTTTTTTTCTCATTTGTTTTAGGTCTCCTCTTACCTGGGTCTCATTACTTGGGCCGTTTTCAGGATCGTTTAATATGGATAATGATTCTAGAATGTGGTTATACTTATTGCTGTGTTAACATTAAGGTCATTGTGCATTTGAAATCTCTTTTACAAGTTAAAATTTTTGTTAAGCACACATCAGAGACTTAATAGCTCACTTTGAAAGAGTATCTTTTAATTATTTGTGAAACACCTAGGATTGTATATTTCAGTATGCACATATTGATAGACTAGTGTTGACTATATGATAGAGCATAATAACAAAGTATGCTTGCCCCTTTTTTATCCAGTCTTATTCTTTTTATCCTTATCTGGTTGAGCATCTCAAAAAGGTGACTGAGTAATATTTTCTTCACTCCTATATCATATAAGCATTCTCAACTTAATAAAAACCTTCTTTTGACCCCACTTCCCTTGCCTGCTAACACTCTGTTTTTCTCCTTTCAGAGCAAAATGCTTTATTAGAATTGCTTATCATCATGTCTCCAATTTTCATTTCTCCCATTTTCTCTTCAATTACCCTAGTTTTTGACCCTTTCTATTACGCTACTGAAAAACCACTAATGTCAAGGTCTCCAATGACTGAGGATTGCTTAATCCAGTGATCAGTTCTTACACCTGGTCTTATTTGACCTGTCAGAAGCATTTGACACAGTTGATCTCTTCACTTGTTTCATGGATTAATCCTTGACAGTCTCTTCTGATGGTACCTTCCCTCTTCCTTGACTTCTTAATATCAGACTGGCCCAGTTCTTGCTGACAATTCCATCCTTCTGGTAGCTCAGCTCAAAAACATTTGGGCTTTAGTGATATTTGATTCCTTGTTTACTTCTATACCCCACATCCAATCCAGTAAGAAATCTTATTGGCTCCGCCTTTGTCATCCTGTATCCCACTACTTCTCACCACCCTGCCCTCAGCCCCTTTCATCCTTTTCATGGGTAACTGCAATTGCTTCCTAATTGGGTCTCTGCTTCTACTTCTGGTCCCACAACTAGCCTATTACCACCCAGAATGATCTTTAATATCTAAGTCAGATCATGCCACCTCTCTACTCAAAATTCTACAGAGGATTTCTTCTTTTGTTCAGAGTAAAAGCCAAGGCCCTAAATGGTCAAGCTCCCTGTTTTCTATTTTGTTTCATCTGCTGCTTTAACTGTCTCACTCCACTCCAGCATACTGGCTGTTCCTTCTGCCTGGAACACCCTTCTTTCAGGTAGCCACACAGCTAACTCTCTCATCGGCTTTAAGGCTTTGCTCAAATGTCACCTCAGTAAGGTCTACTATGACTATTCTGTTTAAAATTGTATACCCACTCCCATCCTGACTGCACTTCCAATCCTCCTGGCTTGCTTTACTTTTTCTCTGTTTTTATAGCTCTTATACCTTCTAATAAATTGTGTAATTTACTTATTAATTTTATTGTTGATTACCTGTGTCCCCCCAATTTTCTTTTTTTTTTTTTTTTTTTGTTCTATCAGTTTATTGCTACCAACCCATCTCCCTCCACCCTCATGCACTCATGCTTAGTCATGTAACCCCATAGACTGCTGTCCACCAGGCTCCTCTGTCCATGGACTTTTCCAGGCAAGAATACTAGAGTGGGTTGCCATTTCCTTCTCCACCCCCCCAATTTTCTAACATAAAAGTCACAAGAGCAAGGATCTTTGTTTTTATTTGGAGACTATATCCTAAGCCATTGGAACAGTGCCTGGCACATAGTAGGCCCTTACTAAGTATTTGTTGAATGAATAGTGAATGAATGAATTTTTTTGTCTTAGCGCAGATTGGATAAAATTTCTATGATTAGAAAGCTGTTCCTTTAGTCCAGTGGTTCTCAAAATCCAGTTCTTCAGATTAGTAATTTTATCATCTCCTTGGAACTTATTAGAAATGCAATTTTGAGGCCTCAACCCAGACCTACTGAATCAGAAACTCTGGGTCAGTGCCCAGCAGTCTGTTTTAACAAGCCTCCCGTGCTTCTGACTCACCTAAAGTTTGAGAACTAGCTTTCTAGTCTAACATGTACAAGTAGGAGAAGGCAAAAAATCATGCAAAATATGGAGGATATTTTCATTGCTTAGTTTAGTTCTGTTTTTTAAATGGTATGGTTTTAAAATATCTAATTATGCAGGTCCTTTTATAATCTTTTGTGCTTCATGTAACACTTTAAAAATTTGACAAAGCACTTTCATTACTTAATTTAATCTTCACAGTCCTATATGCCAGGGCTATTTTTCTTTGAAAGAGAAGCAAAAGGAATCTCAGAAGGTTAGTGACCTACTCAGGATTGTGTACTAGCATCTGAGCAGAGCCATTATTTAAAAGTAGTTTCTAATGTCACATTCCATGTTCTTTCCCTGGATCACAGTACAACCTACCAGCATTGCCTTTTATTAAAAACACTGGTAGTTTTGAGAAAATGTATAAATAAGTAAGCAATAATTACAATAATAATAATAGTAAAGAATGACCTGATGTATCCTCTTCAGGTGATTCATTTTAGGGAGGTAATCAAAATGTGTTTAAAATTTATATAGGAATATATTCAAAGTATTCATTCTTTCAGTATATATTTGTTGCATACCTACTGTGTGCCAGACACTGCTTTAGGCACTGAGGATATAGGAGTAACCAAAAGAGAGCTGATTTATGGAGTTTATATTGTAGTTGGAGGAGATAGAAAATAATCAAATACATACATCTATATTATTATTTTTATGTTATTGTAATTTTTAAAAACTTGAACAGGGTACTGGTTAAATAAATTATGACATCTATACAGTAGAACAATGCTCTTATATAAAGTAGAATGGAAAAGATACAAAATTATGTGCATACTGTATATTTCCATTTTTGCTCCTTCCCAAATTTTTATAATTTAAAAAAGTTTTTAATAAGTGTGATTCAGTCTTGACCTACAGTCTTAAAATTATGGTCATACTCATTAAAATTGTTTTGCCAATTTCTATTGGAATTTCTATAATGTCTTTAAAAATGCAGCATTATTTTTCATTTCCTTAACCAACATAAAGTGTGTCATTAAGTTTGAATTAATATGTAGCTATCAGGTTAAATAATTTTTTTTCATTTTATATATTTTTATTATGAGAATGCAATCCATGAACAGTTATAAAACTGGTTACTTTTCTTTTTGTAAGAAGTGATCATAACCTCAAGTACTTTTTAATTTCTTCTTTAGGGGTTAGAATTGCAAGAGACATCCTGTCACACTGCTGAAGCTCGAAGAGTTGACGAAGTTTTTGAAAGTGCCTTTGAACAAGAAGAATATGTAAAACTATGTTCCATTAATGAACACTTTGGAAATGTTTTGACACCCTGTACTGTGTTGCCTGTGAAACTCTATTCTGATGCCAGGAATGTTCTGTCTGGCATAATTGATTCTCATGATAACTTAAAAGAATTTAAATGTGACCTTGTTAAAGTACTTGTATGGATACTTGTTCAGTACTGTTCTAGAAGGCCTAGCATGCTGGAGAATGTTCACAAAACTGAAAATAAAGGAAAAGCATCTCTAATAATCCTGCCTGCTTTGAATACTGAACCACAAACTGAATCTCCAGAAGACACAGATAGTTTAAATTCAGAAAATTTGGATGATTGGTCTGATGATGTTTTTGGCGAAGAGCCAACTATCAAAAAAGGAAAAGATGAAAAAGATCAGTTGAAAGTATTGCCAGGTATAAATTTGCCTATTCCCGGATCAGTAGAATCACAGAATGTTGAAAGTCATTCTACAAACACCGAAAAGAGTCTTTACCAAGCAGTTGCACTTGGATACCCTGCCATTGACAAAGGAAAACAGGAAGCGATGGCATTTATCCCTCTCATGGAGTTCAGTTGTTCTCATTCTCACTTATTAAGCTTACCTGAAGAGTGGATGTCTGACTGTTTGCCTAATTCTAAAATGAAGGAGATGAGTTCATTATTTCCAGAAGACTGGTACCAGTTTATTTTAAGGCAGTTGAAATGTTTTCCTTCAAAAGAAAATGCCTCAAATGTAGTGGAAGAAATTGCAAAGGACAGAGTTCTAAAAGACTTTTATGTTCATGCAGTAATGACTTGTTACTTTAGTTTGTTTGGGGTAGACAATATGATTCCTAGTCCTGGTCATATATTGAGAGTTTACAGTGGTGTTTTGCCTTGGTCTCTTGCCTTGGATTGGCTCACAGAAAAACCAGACCTGTTCCAACTAGCCCTGAAAGCTTTCAGGTAGTTTATTTTGATTACATACAAGTTTTAATATTGGCGGGAAAATGTTGATTTTTAAAAAAAATAACTTAAAAAAAAAAACAAAACTTAGAAGGAGATGCTCTTCCATTTTTAATTTTAAAAAATGATCACTTTCCCAAAAATGAAAAAAAAAATGCTTGGTATGTACTATGATTATATCAGGAATACACTTAAACATTATGTACTACTTTTTTTTTATATGGAGCATCTATGTTTTGTATGGCTTTCTGGATTTTTTTGCTTTAACTCTTATCATGTCTCTTTTTCTCTGAAATATGTATGATTGTAATTTAATATCTTAAAAATATTGATCAAACTTAAAATTCTTTGTGTCTCCATTTTTTAAGGTACACTCTGAAACTAATGATCGATAAAGCAAGTTTGGGTCCAATAGAAGACTTTAAAGAGTTGATTAACTGCCTTGAAGAATATGAAAGTGACTGGTACATAGGTTTGGTATCTGATGAAAAGTGGAAGGAAGCAGTTTTACAAGAAAAACCATACTTGTTTTCTCTGGGATATGATCCTAATATGGTAAGGTTAAAAATGTGTTCTTAAACATTTTTGTATATAAATCTTAAAGAATAGAAATCAGTTATAAAGTTTTAACCTCAGTGATGGAGATAACGTTCTAGGTATAAATATATCGATTATATTGGGACTTCCCTGGTGGTCAAGTGGTTAAGACTCCATACTCCCAATGTAGGCAGCACAGGTTCAACCCTGGTTGGGGAACTAAAATCCCACATGCCACACAGTACAGCCAAAAATTAAAAGAATAAATAATCAACATCCTAAAAGAAAGGGCAGATTCTTAGAAAGGTACAATCTCCCAAGACTGAACCAGAAACACAAACTATGAACTGAGATTGAAACTGTGATTTTAAAATGCACAAGAAACAGAAGTCCAAGACCGGATAGCTTCACAGGTAAATTCTGTCATTTAGAGAAGAGGTCACACCTATCCATCTGAAACTCTTCCAGAAAATTGCAGAGGAAGGAACACTGCTAAGCTCATTCTGTGAGGCCACCACCTGATACCCAAACCAGACAAAGATACCATTAAAAAAAAAAAAAAGGCCAGAACAAAAACTCTAGATTCCTGGTTGGTAACCTCATCAATGTACTGGAAGGATAAGGCACCTTGACTCCATAGGGAGAGGGCTTGGAAGCTCTGCAGAACCTCCCAGACCTCATCCAAAACTACAAGTGTCTTTAACAAGATTCTCCCTCTACCAGTGGTTAATGACTGGGATACCTTAACAAGGAGGAACCTCCACAATAAAGAAGAACCACAAACTTCCAGCATACAGAAAGGCCACCCCAAACACAGCAACCTAAATAAGATGAAAAGGCAGAGAAATATTCAGCAGGTAAAGGAACATGATCAAATCCCACCAAACCAAACAAAAGAGGAGGAGATAGGGAGTCTAACTGAAAAAGAATTCAGAATATTGATAGTAAAAATGATGCAAAATTTTAAAAACAAAATAGAGTTACAGGTAAATAGTCTGGAGACAAGGATTGAGAAGATGCAAGAAAAGTTTAACAAGGACCCAGAAGAAATAAATAGTAATGAATAATGCAGTAACTGAGATCAAAAGCATTCTGGAGGGAACCAACAGTAGAATAACTGAGGCACAAGATAGGATAAGTGAGGTGGAAGATAGAATGGTGGAAATAAATGAAGCAGAGAGGAAAAAAGAAAAAAAGAATTAAATGAGGACAACCTCAGAGACCTCTGGCACAATGTTAAATACCCCAACATTCAAATCATAGGAGTCCCAGGAGAAGACAACAAAAAGAAAGGCCATGAGAAAATACTTGAGGAGATAATAGTTGAAAACTTCCCTAAAATGGAGAAGGAAATAGCTACCCAAGTCCAAGAAACCCAGAGAGTCCCAAAGAGGATAAACCCAAGGTGAAACACCCCAAGACACATATTAATCAAGTTAACAAAGATCACACACAACAAATATTAAAAGCAGTAAGGGAAAAGCAACAAATAACCCACAAGGGGATTCCCATAAGGATAACAGCTGATCTTTCAATAGAAAAACTCTTCAAGGCGGAAGGGAATAGCAGGACATACTCAAAGTGATGAAAGAGAAAAACTTACAAACCAGATTACTGTATCCAGCAAGGGTCTCATTCACATATGAAGGAGAGATCAAAAGCTTTACAGATAAGCAAAAGCTCAGAGAATTCAGCACCACCAAACCAGCTCTTCAACAAATGCTAAAGGATCTTCTCTGAACAGGAAACACAGAAAAGGTTTATAAACTCAAACCCAAAACAATTTGTTGTAAATGACAATAGGATCATACTTATCAATAATTACCTTAAACGTAAATGGGTTGAATGCCCCAACCAAAAGACAAAGACTGGCTGAATGGATACAAAAAACAACCCCTATATATGCTGTCTACAAGAGACCCACCTTAAACCTAGGGACACATACAGACTTAAAGTGAAGGGCTAGAAAAAGATATTTCATGCAAATGGAGACCAAAAGAAAGCAGGATTAACAATACTCATATCAGATAAAATAGACTTTGAAATAAAGGCCATGAAAAGAGACAAAGAAGGACACTACATAATGATCAAAGGATCAATCCAAGAAGATATAACAATTATAAATATATATGCACCCAACATAGGAGCACCACAATATGTAAGGCAAATGCTAACAAATATGAAAGGGAAAATTAACAGTAACATAATAATAGTGGGAGACTTTAATACCCCACTCACACCTATGGATAGATCAACTAAACAGAAAATTAGCAAGGAAACACAAACTTTAAATGATACAATGGACCAGTTAGACCTAATTGATATCTATAGGACATTTCACCCTAAAACAATGAATTTCACCTTTTTCTCAAGTGCACACAGAACCTTCTCCAGGATCACATCCTGGGCCATAAATCTAGCCTTGGTAAATTCAAAAAAATTGAAATCATCTCAAACATCTTTTCTGATCACAATGTGGTAAGATTAGATGTCAACTACAGGGGAAGAAAAACTATTAAAAATACAAACATATGGATCTAAACAACATACTTCTGAATAACCAACAAATCACAGAAGAAATAAAAAAAGAAATCAAAATATGCATAGAAACGAATGAAAATGAAAACACAATAACCCAAAACCCATGGGATTCAGTAAAAGCAGTGCTAAGGGGAAGGTTCATAGCAATACAAGCATACTTCAAGGAACAGGAGAGAAAACAAATAACCTAACTCTATACCTAAAACAACTAGAAAAGGAAGATATTAAGAACCCCAGCGTTAGTAGAAGGAAAGAAATCACAAAAATTAGGGCAGAAATAAATGCAAAAGAAACAAAAGAGACCATAGCAAAAATCAACAAAACTAAAAGCTGGTTCTTTAGAAGTTAAATAGACAAACCATTAGCCTGACTCATCAAGAAACAAAGGGAGAAGAATCAAATCAACAAACTTATAAATGAAAATGGAGAAATCACAACAACACAGAAATACAAACGATCATAAGAGACTACTATCAGCAACTATATGCCAATAAAATGGACAACTTGGAAGAAATGGACAAATTCTTAGAAAACTATAACTTTCCAAAACTGAACCAGGAAGAATTAGAAAATCTTAACAGACCCACCACAAGGACAGAAATCGAAACAGTAATCAGAAATCTTCCAACAAACAAAAGCCTAGGAGCAGATGGCTTCACAGCTGAATCCTACCAAAAATTTAGAGAAGAGCTAACACCTATTCTACTCAAACTCTTCCAGAAAATTGCAGAGAAAGGTAAACTTCCAAACTCATTCTATGAGGCCACCATCACCCTAATACCAAAACCAGACAAAGATGCCACAAAAAAAGAAAACTACAGGCCAATATCACCGATGAACATAGATGCAAAAATCCTTAATAAAATTCTAGCAAACAGAATCCAACAACATATTAAAAAGATCATACATCATGAACCAAGTGGGCTTTATCCCAAGGATGCAAGGATTCTTCAATATTCACAAATCAATCAATGTGATACACCACATTAACAAAAGATAAAAACCATATGATTATCTCAATAGATGCAGAGAAAGCCTTTGACAAAATTCAGTATCCAAAAAAAAAAAAAAAAAAAAAAATTCAACATCCATTTATGGTAAAAACCCTCCAGAAAGCAAGCATAGAAGGAACATACCTCAACATATAAAAGCCATATATATGATAAACCTACAGCAAACATTTCCCCTAAAGTCAGGAACAAGACAAGGATGCCCACTCTCACCACTACTATTCAACATAGTTTTGGCCACAGCAATCAGGGCAGAAAAAGAAATAAAAGGAATCCAGATTGGAAAAGAAGAAGTAAAACTCTCACTGTTTGCAGATGACATGATCCTCTGCATAGAAAATCCTAAAGACTCCACCAGAAAATTACTAGAGCTAATCAATGAATACAGTAAAGTTGCAGGATATAAAATTAACACACAGAAATCCCTTGTATTCCTATACACTAACAATGAGAAA
>NW_011494826.1:2735872-2743570 GCF_000754665.1 Bison bison bison | reverse complement strand
TCTACCTAAAGAAACAAAAGACCTATCTATAGAAAACTATAAAACACTGATGAAAGAAATCAAAGATGACACAAATAGATGGAGAAATATACCATGTTCATGAATCGAAAGAATCAATATAGTGAAAATTAGTATACTACCCAAAGCAATCTATAGATTCAGTGCAATCCCTAATCAAGCTACCAATGGGATTTTTCAGAGAATTAGAACAAATAATTTCACAATTTCTATGAAATTACAAAAAACCTCGAATAGCCAAAGCAATCTTGAGGAAGAATGGAAGTGGAGGAATCAATTTGCCTGACCTCAGGCTATACTACAAAGCAGCAGTCATCAAGACAGTATGGTACTGGCACAAAGACAGAAACATAGATCAGTGGAACAAAATATAAAGCCCAGAGATAAATCCACACACCTATGGACACCTTATCCTTGACAAAGGAGGCAAGAATATACAATGGAGAAAAGACAATCTCTTTAACCTCTTTAACAGTGCTGGGGAAACTGGTCAACCACTTGTAGAAGAATGAAACTAGAACACTTTCTAACAGCATACACAAAAATAAACTAAAAATGGATTAAAGATCTAAATGTAAGACCAGAAACTATAAAACTCCTAGAGGAAAACATATGCAAAACACTCTGACATAAATCAAAGCAGGATTATCTATGACCCACCTCCCAGAGTAATGGAAATAAAAGCAAAAATAAACAAATGGGACCTAATTAATCTTAAATGCTTTTGCACAACAAAGGAAACTAGAAGCAAGGTGAAAAGATAACCTTCAGAATGGGAGAAAATAATAGCAAATGAAGCAACTGACAAAGAATTAATCTCAAAAATATACAAGCAACTCCTGAAGCTCAATTCCAGAAAAATAAGTGACCCAATCCAAAAATGGGCCAAAGAACTAAACAGACATTTCTCCAAAGAAGAGATACAAATGGCTAACAAACACATGAAAAGAGGATGCTCAACATCACTCATTATCAGAGAAATGCAAATCAAAACCACAATGAGGTACCATCTCACGCTGGACAGCATGGCAGCTATCAAAAAGTCTACAAATAACAAATGCTGGAGAAGGTGCGGAGAAAAAGAACCCTCTTACACTGTTGGTGGGAATGCAAACTAGTACAGCCACTATGGAGAACAATGTGGAGATTCCTTAAAAAACTGGAAATAGAACTGCCATACGACCCAGCAATCCCGCTGCTGGGCATACACACCAAGGAAACCAGAATTGAAAGAGACACGTGTACCCCAGTGTTCATTGCAGCACTGTTTACAATAGCCAGGACATGGAAGCAACCTAGATGTCCATCGGCATATGAATGGATAAGAAAGTTGTAGTACCAAAAAAAGAAAGCTGTGGTACATATACACAATGGAATATTACTCAACTGTTAAAAAGAATGCATTTGAATCAGTTCTAATGAGGTGGATGTAACTGGAACCTATTATACAGAGTGAAGTAAGTCAGAAAGAAAAGCACCAAAACAGTATATTAACTCATATATATGGAATTTAGAAAGATGGTAATGATGACCCTATATGTGATACACAGATGTAAAGAACAGAGTATTGGACTTTGTAGGAGAAGGTGAGGGTGGGATGATTTGAGAGACTAGCATTGAAACATGAATATTATCATATGTGAAATAGATCACCAGTCCAGGTTTGATGCATGAGGCAGGTGCTCAGGGTTGGTGCACTGGGATAACCCTGAGGGATGGGATGGGAAGGCAGTGGGAGGGAGGGTAAGGATGGGGAACACATGTACACCCATGGCTGATTCATGTCAATGTATGGCAAAAACCACCACAGTATTGTAATTAGCCTCCAAAAAAATAAAACAGGCCAGTATCAATGATGAACATAGATGTAAAAATTTTCATTGAAATACTAGTCCACTTATCCCAACAATACATTTAGAAGATCATATACCATGATCAAGTGGGATTTTTCTGAGGAATGCAAGGATTCTTTAATATCCACAAAAAAATAAATGTGATACACTACATTAACAAATTAAAATATTTGATAATCTCAATAAATGCAGAAAAGGGTTTTGACAAAATTCACCATCCATTTATGGTAAATACTTTCCAGAAGGTAGGGGTATAAAGGGAACATACCTCAACATAATAAAGGCCACATATGACACTCATAGCTAACATCATACTCATGGTATCAGGGAACATGAAAAATGTTCGGTATTGCCAGTTACTAGAGAAACATAAATCAAAACTGCAATGAGATATCACCTCAGACCAGTCAAAATAGCGAATATCAAAAAAATCCACAAATAGTAAATGCTGGAGACAGTGTGGAGAGTTCAAGGAACCCTCTTATATTGTTGGTGGGGAGGTAAATAGGTACAGCCACTATGGAGAGCAATACAAAAGTTCCTTAAAGAGCTAAAAATAGTTACCATATGATCCAGTAATCCTAGTCCTGGACATATATCTGAAAGAAGACAAAAACTCTAATCAAGAAGATCCATGCACCCTAGTGTTATAGCAGCACTCTTTACCAATAGCCAAGACATGGAAGCAACCTAAATATCCACTGACAGCTGAATGGATAAAGATGTACACACACACAAATACTACTCAACCATTAGTGATTGCTTATGACTGGGGGAATTAGGGATAGGAGGGTGATAGCTTAAGAGTACAGTTTCTTTTTGAGGTCCTGAAAATATCCAGAAATTGTGAAGATGGTTACACATATCTGAATATACTAAAACGCCATTAAATTATTTGGAATATGAAATATATCTCAATAATTGGATGATTGTTCACTGACTAATATTTATGACTTACATTTTGCTGAGGCCACATGGAGTGAGGGAATAGAGAAGAAAGTAAGAAGTGTGTACAGTGTCTGTCAGGAAATTTTTTTATTTCACGCTTAGTCGGAGAGCAACCAAATAGAAGTGATTCTTGATTTTGAAGACAAGCAACTCGTGTACATTTTGATATACTACTTTCTATTTAAGTTTGCTTAACTACAATGGAGTTTTTCTCTAAGTTTATAAATAAAGGCCTGAATATAATCTTCTCTTCTTTTTCTTTGCCTCCAACCTCCTTTCTTCTTTACAGGGAGTTTACACTGGGAGAGTACTTACCCTTCAAGAATTATTGATCCATGTTGGGAAGTTAAATGCTGAAGCTGTTAGAGGTCAGTGGGCCAATCTTTCATGGGAATTGCTTTATGCCACAAATGATGATGAGGAACGTTATAGTATACAAGCTCATCCACTACTTTTAAGGAACCTTACAATACAAGCAGCTGATCCTCCCCTGGGATATCCAATTTATTCTTCAAAACCTCTCCATATACATTTGGTTTAGAGGCCATTTGACTTGTAAATGTATTGTGAGCAAATGAGATGTGTTTATTTTTTCATTCTAGAAAAGTTATCATTGTGATTCCTTGTACTTCACTGGACTTCCCTCTCTCCTCCCACAAGTCAGATGCCTGAGAAAAGCTAAGCTCTATAAAGTTGATTTTCTTAGATAACGTAGTGGTATAAAACAACAACTTTATGTATAACATAAAAGTTAGAATTAGTTGGCCAATATTTGTGCCCTATGGATTGTGGTAGGCTTTGGTAAATATAAAACATTTGTATAAGATTATAAAATGAATTTTTTAATGCTTTCTTTAATGTGTGATAAGTGACTTGCCTTAGAGTAGTCAACAACTATGTAATTTTTACATGCTTAAAAGATATACATATCAGTGTTTTTTATGTAATAATAATGGATCCTACTGAAGGTTACAAAATGTATATATATTTATTTGAAATATATTAAATTTTATAGTATTTTCAAACTTTGTGCTATTTATTTTAACATTTAACATGCTCTGAATGTTTTCATATAATCTATTCAGTTTCTTTTCATATACTTCAATTCAGAAACCTTAAAAACTTTGAATAAAGTCTCCCAAAAATTTTTAAAATTTTTTTCTAAATATCCTTTTGATATATTTAAAAGGAAAAGGGTTCATCCCATTCATCATGTGAATACTTAGCAGAATTAGCAACATTAAGGTAATCTGATTATGACTGTTAGAGGCCATTCTGTAGATGTGGCTCATTGTGCATTTCTTTTCCGCTGAATATACTGATTCTGAAGAATCACTTGCCCAATACGACTACCAGTTACTATTGTCTTAAGTTGTTTGAACTCAAGCCAAAAACAGATAGGAGAAAAATTTTCACAATGTGATCAGGGTTTTATTTTCATTCTTTTGCTGCTTAGGAACTTTTTACAGGAACTTACAAGGAGGATAAATAATGAATCTGCATCATTTGAGATGAATTTTCTCTACACCTTTATTTTCCTCTATGTTGTTGTTCAGTCTCTTAGTCGTGTCCAACTCTTTGTGACCCCATGGATTGCAGCATACCAGGCTTCCCTGTCCTTTACAAACTCCCAGAGCTTGCTCAAACTCATGTCCATTGAGTTGGTGATGGCATCCAACCATCTAATTCTCTGTCATCCCCTTCTCCTCCTGCCTTCAGTCTTTCCCAGCATTAGGGTCTTTTCTCATGAGTCAGCTCTTCACATCAGATGGCCAAAGTATTGGAGCTTCAGCTTCAGCATCAGTCCTTCCAATGAATATTCAGTACTGATTTCCTTTAGGATGGACTGGTTGGATCTCCTTGCAGTCCAAGGGACTCTCAAGAGTCTTCTCCAACACCACGGTTCAAAAACATCAATTCTTTGGCACTCAGCCTTCTTTATGGTCCAACTCTGGAAAAACCATAGCTTTGACTATATGGACCTTTGTTGGCAAAGTAATGTCTCTGCTTTTTAATATACTGTCATATTTTTAATATGGTGGTCATAGCTTTTCTTCCAAGGAGCAAGCATTTTTTAATTTCACGGCTGCAGTCACCATCTGCAGTGATTTTTGAGCCCAAGAAAATAAAGTCTCTCACTGTTTCAGTTGTTTCCCCATCTATTTGCCATGAAGTGATGGGACCAGATGCCATGAGCTTAGTTTTCTGAATGTTGAATTTTAAGCCAACTTTTTCACTGTCCTTTCACCTTCATCAAGAGGCTCTTTAGTTCCTCTTCACTTTCTGCCATAAGAGTGGTGTCATCTGCAGTTCTGAGGTTATTGATATTTCTCCTGGCAATCTTGATTCCAGCTATGCTTCATCCAGCCCAGCATTTTGTATGATGTACTCTGCATATAAGTTAAATAAGCAGGGTGACAATATACAGCCTTGACGTATTCCTTTCCCAATTTGGAACCAGTCCATTGTTCCATGTCTGGTTCTAGCTGTTACTTCTTGACCTGCATACAGATTTCTCAGGATGCAAGTAAGGCAGTCTGGTATTCCCATCTCTTTAAGAATCTTCCACAGTTTGTTGAGATCCACACAGTCAAAGGCTTTAGCGTAATCAAAGATGCAGATGTTTTCCTGAAATTCTCTTGCTTTTTCTATAATCCAACGAATGTGGCAATTTGATCTCTGGTTCCTCTGCCTTTTCTAAATCCAGCTTGAACATCAGGAAGTTCTTGGTTCACGTACTGTTGAAGCCTAGCTTGGAGAATTTTGAGCATTACTTTACTAGTATGTGAAATGAATGCAATTGTGCAGGAGTTTGAACATTCTTTGGCATTGCCTTTCTTTGAGATTGGAATGAAAACTGACCTTTTCCAGTCCTGTGGCTGTTGCTGAGTTTTCCAAATTTGCTGGCATATTCAGTGCAGCACTTTCACAGTAGCATCATAGGATTTGAAATAGCTCAGCTGGAATTCCATCACCTCTACTAGCTTTGTTTGTAGTGATGCTTCCTAAGGCCCACTTCACTTTGCATTCCAGAATGTCTGGCTCTAGGTGAGTGATCACACCATCGTGGTTATCTGGGTCATTAAGATATCTTTTGCATAGTTGGTCTGTGTATTCTTGCCACCTTTTCTTAATATCTTCTGCTTCTGTTACGCCCATACCATTTCTGTCCTTTATTGTGCCTTTATTCTACCTTTATTCTGTCCTTTATTGTTTTCATCTATAGTACCCTTTATTTAGTCTGTAGTAGCCTCCTGGCTTGGGAGTACAATAATACATTCTCTATAGTAATGACTGAAATTATTTGAAATGTACCAATTAGGTTTTTATTACTCTTATTCCTTTATTATGTGGAACAGTTCAGTACAGCAATGTTAAAGGATACTTTTTTGGACTAATTTCAGTTAATGAATTCACAAGATTTGTGTGTTAGTCATTTTGGGGAAAGCAGTATAGTATAGTTATTAAAATGGGATTTGGTGTTACATCTGAGTTTGGATCTCAGGCTTATGATTTATGTAATTGAGATGTATTAGCTGGAAAAAAAATACATATATATACATATAGACAGAGAAGTCTGGCGGGCTACAGTCCATGGAGTTGCAAAAGTTGAACACGACTCAGTAACTAAACAGCAACAGTACATACATACACACACACATATATTTATTATGTATATATCTTTTTTGTCACTGACGGAAATTTTCTCATATCATTAAGAAACACTAATTATCCGTTTTAGTGATCATATAACTTTGATAGATATAAATAACAGAGTATTAGAGTATCCCTCAAATAATAGGCATTTTAAGTGGTTTAAAGATTTACACTACTATAATAGTGCCATGCCACGCTTTCCTTTTACCATGGATTCTTCTCAAACTGCCACAATGTCTCCATTCATTCATGGCCAAGTTTTCTCACCTTCATTCACTTATCAAAGTGTTCCTGTTTGGATTCCATTTCTACTGTTCCCCCAAAATAAAGTTTTTATTAAAGTCATTATTTACTTTCATATCATCAAACCAACTACAGTTGACCCTTGAACAACGTAGGTTTGAACTGTGCAGGTTCACTTGTACATGGTCTTTTCATTAGTAAATGCTAAGCTACTACAGGTCTGAAATCGTTTTCATGGAAACATAGGGCCTACTATAAATTATATACAGCACTGTTCAAGGGTCCACTATAGTTACTTTTATGTTCCTGTCTTTTTTTTTTTTTTAAACTTTACATAATTGTATTAGTTTTGCCAAATATCAAAATGAATCCATCACAGGTATACATGTGCTCCCCATCCTGAACCCTCCTCCCTCCTGCCTCCCCATACCATCCCTCTGGGTCGTCCCAGTGCACTAGCCCCAAGCATCCAGTATCGTGCATTGAACCTGGACTGGCATCTCGTTTCATACATGATATTTTACATGTTTCAATTCCATTCTCCCAAATCTTCCCACCCTCTCCCTCTCCCACAGAGTCCATAAGACTGTTCCATACATCAGCGTCAGTTTTGCTGTCTCGTACACAGGGTTATTGTTATCATCTTTCTAAATTCCATATATATGCGTTAGTATACTGTATTGGTGTTTTTCCTTCTGGCTTACTTCACTCTGTATAATAGGCTCCAGTTTCATCCACCTCATTAGAACTGATTCAAATGTATTCTTTTTAATGGCTGAGTAATACTCCATTGTGTATATGTACCACAGCTTTCTTATCCATTCATCTGCTGATGGACATCTAGGTTGCTTCCATGTCCTGGCTATTATAAACAGTGCTGCGATGAACATTGGGGTACACGTGTCTCTTTCCCTTCTGGTTTCCTCAGTGTGTATACCCAGCAGTGGGATTGCTGGATCATAAGGCAGTTCTATTGTTC
>NW_011494826.1:2733258-2734119 GCF_000754665.1 Bison bison bison | reverse complement strand
GGTTTGTCATATATAGCTTTTATTATGTTGAGGTATGTTCCTTCTATTCCTGCTTTCTAGAGAGTTTTTATCATAAATGGGTGTTGAATTTTGTCAAAGGCTTTCTCTGCATCTATTGAGATAATCATATGGTTTTTATTTTTCAATTTGTTAATGTGGTGTATTACATTGATTTATTTGCGGATATTGAAGAATCCTTGCATCCCTGGGATAAAGCCCACTTGGTCATGGTGTATGATCTTTTTAATGTGGTGTTGGATTCTGGTTGCTAGAATTTTGTTAAGGATTTTTGCATCTATGTTCATCAGTGATATTGGCCTGTAGTTTTCTTTTTTTGTGGGATCTTTGTCAGGTTTTGGTATTAGGGTGATGGTGGCCTCATAGAATGAGTTTGGAAGTTTACCTTCCTCTGCAATTTTCTGGAAGAGTTTGAGCAGGATAGGTGTTAGCTCTCCTCTAAATTTTTGGTAGAATTCAGCTGTGAAGCCATCTGGACCTGGACTTTTGTTTGCTGGAAGTATTTTTGATTACAGTTTCAATTTCCGTGCTTGTGATGGGTCTGTTAAGATTTTCTATTTCTTCCTGGTCGAGTTTTGGAAAGTTGTACTTTTCTAAGAATTTGTCCATTTCTTCCACGTTGTCCATTTTATTGGCATATAATTGTTGATAGTAGTCTCTTATGATCCTTTGTATTTCTGTGTTGTCTGTTGTGATCTCTCCATTTTCATTTCTAATTTTATTAATTTGATTTTTCTCCCTTTGTTTCTTGATGAGTCTGGCTAATGGTTTGTCAATTTTATTTATCCTTTCAAAGAACCAGCTTTTGGTTTTGTTGATTTTTGCTATGGTCTCTTTTGTTTC
>NW_011494826.1:2731178-2733158 GCF_000754665.1 Bison bison bison | reverse complement strand
TAATCTATCCTGGAGAAGGTTCCATGTGCGCTTGAGAAAAAGGTGAAATTCATTGTTTTGGGATGAAATGTCCTATAGATATCAATTAGGTCTAACTGGTCTACTGTATCATTTAAAGTTTGTGTTTCCTTGTTAATTTTCTGTTTAGTTGATCTATCCATAGGTGTGAGTGGGGTATTAAAGTCTCCCACTATTATTGTGTTATTGTTAATTTCTCCTTTCATACTTGTTAGTATTTGTCTTACATACTGTGGTGCTCCCGTGTTGGGTGCATATATATTTATAATTGTTATATCTTCTTCTTGGATTGATCCTTTGATCATTATGGAGTGACCTTCTTTGTCTCTCTTCACAGCCTTTGTTTTAAAGTCTATTTTATCTGATATGAGTATTGCTACTCCTGCTTTCTTTTGGTCCCTATTTGCATGGAAAATCTTTTTCCAGCCCTTCACTTTCAGTCTGTATGTGTCCCCTGTTTTGAGGTGGGTCTCTTGTAGACAACATATGTAGGGGTCTTGTTTTTGTATCCATTCAGCCAGTCTTTGTCTTTTGGTTGGGGCATTCAACCCATTTACGTTTAAGGTAATTATTGATAAGTATGATCCCGTTGCCATTTACTTTATTGTTTTGGGTTCGAACTTATACACCGTTTTTGTGTTTCCTGTCTAGAGAATGTCCTTTAGTATTTGTTGGAGAGCTGGTTTGGTGGTGCAGAATTCTCTCAGCTTTTGCTTGTCTGAAAAGCTTTTGATTTCTCCTTCATACTTGAATGAAATCCTTGCTGGGTACAATAATCTGGGCTGTAGGTTATTTTCTTTCATCATTTTAAGTATGTCTTGCCATTCCCTCCTGGCTTGAAGAGTTTCTATTGAAAGATCAGCTGTTAACCTTACGGGAATTCCCTTGTGTGTTATTTGTTGTTTTTCCCTTGCTGCTTTTAATATTTGTTCTTTGTGTTTGATCTTTGTTAATTTGATTAATATGTGTCTTGGGGTGTTTCGCCTTGGGTTTATCCTGTTTGGGACTCTCTGGGTTTCTTGGACTTGGGTGATTATTTCCTTCCCCATTTTAGGGAAGTTTTCAACTATTATCTCCTCAAGTATTTTCTCATGGTCTTTCTTTTTGTCTTCTTCTTCTGGGACCTCTATGATTCGAATGTTGTAGCATTTAATATTGTCCTGGAGGTCTCTGAGATTGTCCTCATTTCTTTTAATTCGTTTTTCTTTTATCCTCTCTGATTCATTTATTTCTACCATTCTATCTTCTAATTCACTAATCCTATCTTCTGCCTCTGTTATTCTACTATTTGTTGCCTCCAGAGTGTTTTTAATTTTATTTATTGCATTATTCATTTTATATTGACTCTCTTTTATTTCTTCTAGGTCCTTGTTAAACCTTTCTTGCATCTTCTCGATCTTAGTCTCCAAGCTATTTATCTGTGATTCCATTTTGATTTCAAGATTTTGGATCAATTTCACTATCATTATTCGGAATTCTTTATCAGGTAGATTCCCTATCTCTTCCTCTTTTGTTTGGTTTGGTGGGCTTTTATCCTGTTCCTTTATCTGCTGGGTATTCCTCTGTCTCTTCATCTTGTTTAAATTGCTGAGTTTGGGGTGTCCTTTCTATATTCTGGCAGTTTGTGGAGTTCTCTTTATTGTGGCTTTTCCTCGCTGTGTGTGGGTTTGTACAGGTGGCTTGTCAAGGTTTCCTGGTTAGGGAAGCTTGTGTCAGTGTTCTAGTGGGTGTCCAGTAATGAGTTATGAGATGTCTATGGTTTTGGGATGACTTTGGGCAGCTTGTATCTTGAAGCTCAGGGCTGTGCTCCTTTGTTGCTGGAGAATTTGCTTGGTATGTCTTGCCCTGGAACTTGTTGGCCCTTGTGTGGTGCTTGGTTTCAGTGTCGGTTTGGAGGCGTTTGATGAGCTCCTGTCAATTAATGTTCCTTGGAGTCAGGAGTTCCCTGGAGTCAGGGTTTGG
>NW_011494826.1:2730619-2731078 GCF_000754665.1 Bison bison bison | reverse complement strand
TCCAGTTATCGGTCTTATTTTTACAGTAGTTTCAAAACTTCTCCTTCTATACAGCACCATTGATAAAACATCTACGTTAAAGATGAAACCCTCACAGTTTCTCTACTGTGAGGGTCACTCAGAGAGGTTCACAGCGTTACATGGAGAAGAGAAGAGGGAAGAGGGAGTTAGAGGTGACCCAGTTGAGATGAGGTGGAATCAATAGTGGAGAGAGTGGGGTAGCCAGTAGTCACTTCCTTATGTGCACTCCACAACTGGACCACTCAGAGATGTTCACGGAGTTATACAGAGAAGAGAAGAAGGAGGAAGGAGACAGAGGTGTCCAGAGGGATAAAAGGGGGGAATGAAAAGGAGGGAGACAGATCCAGCCAGTAATCAGTTCCCTAAGTGTTCTCCACCATCTGGAACACACATAAACTCACAGAGTTGGGTAGAGTAGAGAGGGGTTAGGGAGGAGAC
>NW_011494826.1:2728408-2729658 GCF_000754665.1 Bison bison bison | reverse complement strand
TAAAAAAAAAAGAAAGAATAATCATAAAAATAGTAAAAATATATCTAGGACTTTCTCTGGTTTTGTTGTATGGTGGGTTCAGTTCATTTTTGGCTAGTTCCTTGGTCTGACTTATATTTCTTAAGATCTATAGGCCCCTTCCTGTGTAGTCCATAGTAACCACGGGGTTTTAATCTATTGCCTGTAGCTTCCAAGGCGTTTCCCTCTGTTATAACTTCTGTTTGCTGGTCTCTTCAGTGTCTGGCTTCCGCCCTGACACAAAGGAGACGGTGGGGGGAACTTTTTTTTTTTTTTTTAGGCTCACTTGTTCAGTCGCGCTGTGGGGAGGGAGGGAGGGATGCTGCAAACAAATAGCACTGGCGTGCGCTCGCAGTGCCTCAGCCACACTGGGTCTGCCCCCATTCACGGCGCGTGTAGCCTCCCTGCCCACACTGCTCGGGCTCTAGGTTGTTCCGCCGAGAACAATCCGAGGCCGGCCCTGGGCTGCATGTACCTCCCATCCCAGGTCCAAGCCGCTCAGGTTCAGGCACTCGGGTAGTCCTCAGAGGCGCAAACTCTGTTGGGCCTGCATTTTGTGCTCTTCCCAGGTCCAAGCAGCTCAGGTGATGAGGTGTTTGGCGAATGCCAATGCTGCGACTTATCGCCTCCCCACCACTCAGTTATCTGGGTGTAAAACCGGCGCACCTTCTCAGGCAGATGTTGACCGTCCAGACCCCCAAGAAGTTTTAGTTAGCAAAGAAGCCTGCTTACAGTTTTATAGATAATGTCTCTCTGGGGCTGTGATTGCCCCCTTCCGGCTCTGGCTGCCTGTCACCGGAGGGGATGGTCTGCAGCCGGCTATCTCTGTTCAGTCCTTTGTTCTGTGCGCGGGCCTGGCGGTGTCTTAGGTTGGGGCTGGCTTTTCGCGTGGTAGATATCCCACAGTCTGGTTTGCTAGCCCAAATTATTTCGCTCAGATAGCGTTCAGGGTATTCAGGCCAGATTCTTACTCTAAGCGATGCAGCCCGCGACGCGCCTCCCTGCCCAGCCCCCGCTTGCTAATGGCGCGTGCAGGCGTCTGCGCTGCTTATCCGCTGGGGGAGTTACCGTAGGGCTCGCAATCTGCGTTTTAATTGTTTATTTTTTCTCCCTGTTATGTTGCCCTCTGTGCTTCCAAAGCTCGGCACAGATTCGGCAGTGAGAAGGTTTCCTGGTGTTTGGAAACTTCTCTCTTTTTAAGACTCCCTTCCCGGGACGGAACTCCGTCCCTC
>NW_011494826.1:2707238-2728308 GCF_000754665.1 Bison bison bison | reverse complement strand
TTTAAATGCTCTTTTGATGAATTTGTGGGGGAGAAAGTGTTCTCCCCATCCTACTCCTCCGCCATCTTGGCTCCTCCCTCCTATGTTCCTGTCTTATTTGGCAACCCACTCCAGTATTCTTGCCTGGGAAAAACCCGTGGACAGAGGATCCTGGTAGGCTACAGTCCATGGGGTCACAAAGAGTCTGATATGACTGAGCAACTTCACTTTCTTAAGCAGCACTTGACACTTTTGACAACTGCTTGAGTCACCTTCTTTATTTCTTTTGGACTTCCCTGACACCACATGATCTTTATTTTCTTCTTGTCTCCCTGACTACTCCTCAGTCGCCTTTGCTGCTTTTCCTTTTCTGTCTGACCTCTGTCTGAATTTTGGAATTTCTTCATAAATGGTTCAGGCCACCTCTTCTTATTCTACATTTCATCATAGACAATCGCATTCACTCCCAAAACCTTACATATCATCAATAAATTAATGATGTTCAAATACATGTACTCAACCTCTCTTAGCACTGCATCTGTGTATGTAACCATTTATCTCCATCTGATACAATCAAAATAGCTTGACCTTATTGAACTTGCCCTGAAACCAGCTTCTCTGACTTCCACTTTTAGTAGTACACACATAATTCACATCAAACTTCTCACAGAGAACTGTGGAAGCTGTGCAAAAAATTTTTAAATCTGTGTCAAAAGTATCAGTGAATCAAGAAGACAGTGAAGGATTATATCACCAAGACCCAAGGTAGAATGAAACTTCAAGACCTGAGCTCAGCATTTGAGCTGCTTTTCTTCTAGGAACATTGGCTGATTCAGGAGGAGGTGGCTAGGAAGACAACTAACACTTTTGGCAGACTTCCTACTAAGTTAAAGCATTAAAGATGGAGTCCGGGGCTCTCCAAAGAAGGAGGGTGAAAAAAAAATTGATCAATTTTGAATCTTTGCAATCTTGTCAAGGGGGCTTCCCTGGTAGCTCACCTGGTAAAGAATCTGCCTGCAATGCAGGAGACCCTGGTTTGATTCTGGATCGGGAAGACCTCCTAGAGAAGGAAATGGCAGCCCACTCCAATATTATTGCCTGGAAAATCCCAAGGACAGAGGAGCCTGGTGGGCTCCAGTCCGTTGGGTCGCAAAGAGTCAGACACGACTGAACTAAGCCCAAATCATTTCAAAACTGGATTAAGGTGATCCTGGATTTGTAGGTACCTAGCTACTACCCTGAGCAAATATAAATCTTCTCTGGACCTTATAATTATTTTTATAATTTTTCATATTTATGTTGGAAAATCTAAAAACACCTGAGGAGATAAGACAACATGATCAAAATCCAAGAAAAACAACAGACAGTGGGAACAAACCCACAGGGGTTTATAACTAGAGGTTTGTACCTCTGAATCCCCTTCACCTATTTTGCCCCCTCCCATCAGTCACCTGTTTGTTGTCTGTGGCTATGTGTCTGTTGTTTTGTTTTGTTTTTTAGATTACACATATAAGTGAGATTATGTGTTAGCTTTCTTTGTCTGACACATTTCACTTAGCATAATACCCCTCTAGATCCATCCATGTTGTCTCAAGTGGCAAGATTTTTTTAATGGCCGAGTTATTGCATTGTATCAATATTTATATACCACATTTTCTTTATCCATCAATGGACACAGGTTGCTGCTGAAATTCTCCATCTTGTGTTTCAAAATCTTTAAATAAACCAAACATAGTTTTCCAGCCTGTGTCTAATCGCATTATCTGGGATTCCCTGTGGGCAAAATGAACACTATCTTCTATGCACATAAATTTAAGTGTATCTAAACAGAATTGTGTTATAGTTCATCATTTGCTTTCTTCACTCATCACTGTGCTCTAGGATGTTGCCATGTGTGCATTTATTCCATTGCTTTTACTTGCTTTATGTTGTACCCCATGCTGTACTCCATGGTGTCACTCTACCATTTACACCTTCCACATTTCCCAGTGGTAGCCACCAGGGTGGCTTCCAGCCTGTCCAACAACTATTCCAGTTATTTTATGGGTGTTAATCAAGATTGCTGGGAGAAGTATCAATAACCTCAGATACGCAAATGACACCACCCTTATGACAGAAAGTGAAGAAGAACTAAAGAGCCTCTTGATGAAAGTGAAAAACTCAACATTCAGAAAACTAAGATCATGGCATCCGGTCCCAGTACTTCATGGCAAATAGATGGGGAAACAATGGAAACAGTGTCAGACTTTATTTTGGGGGGCTCCAAAATCACTGCAGATGGTGACTGTAGCCATGAACTTAAAAAACGCTTGTTTCTTGGAAGGAAAGTTGTGACCAACCTAGTAGTGGTGGTGGTTTAGTCGCTAAGTTGTGTCCGACTCTAGTGACCCCATGGATTGTAGCCTGCCAGGCTCCTCTGTCCATGGGATTCTCCAGGCAAGAATACTGGAGTGGGCTGCCATTTCATTCTCCAGGGGATCGTCCCATCCCAAGGATTGAACCCAGGTCTCCTGCATTGCAGTCAGATTCTTTACCAACCTAGACAGCATATTAAAAAGCAGAAACATTACTTTGCCAACAAAGTTCCATCTAGTCAAAGCTATGGTTTTTCCAGTAGTCATGTATGAATGTGAGAGTTGGACCATAAAGAAACCTAAGTGCCAAAGAATTGATACTTTTAAACTGTGGTGTTGGAGAAGACCCTTGAGAGTCCCTTGGACTGCAAGGAGATCCAACCTTAGGATTTAGTCAATCCTAAAGGAAATCAGTCCTGAATATTCATTGGAAGGACTGATGGCTCTGGGACTTTGGCCACCTGATGCGAAGAACTGACTCATTGGAAAAGACCCTGGTGCTGGGAAAGATTGAAGGCAGGAGGAGAAGGGGTGACAGGATGAGATGGTTGGATGGCATCACCGACTTGATGGACATGAGTTTGAACAAGCTCTGGGAATTGGTGATGGACAGGGAAGCCTGGCGTGCTGCAGTCTGTGGGATCGCAAAGAGTTGGACACTACTGAGTGACTGAACTGAACTGAACCTTGTCTATAACTAAAATGTGAACCACTTATCAGTGAGAACCATGTTTTTCTTCCCCTGTTCTTCTCCCTTGATAGTAAATAGTCAAGGAACGTTTGTTGGTTTCCTGTTGTAGCCTATGCACGTTTTCTACTGTAAGACTCTAAAGGTTAAAGTAAAATTAACAATAATAACTAAAGTAAGAAAGTCACCAATGGAATCTTCCTGAGCTGAGTTTAACCCAGTCTTTACCCATTACTAGCTCTGTGACCTTGGGAAAGTAGCATCTACTTGCTTTGGGCATTTCTTTCTTCATCTACAAAGGTGGATAATACCACCTACCTTAGAGGGCTGTTATGAGGAATAAGTTAATTAACTAATTACAAACCACCTCAGTACAGTAAATGACATATAACAGGTTTTTAAAAATAATGGCTGCTATGAGTCCTACCTACGGTGTCAAATTCTAGTCATTTGTACCTGTGAATTCTTCCAAGAGAGTGTAAGCAACTTGGAAGCAGGACCTTTTCAGACACTTCTTTGTATCCGCCCGCTATCCAGCACTCTGCTTCATGTAATAGCCCATGCATTTATGGTAAATGGATTACTGTAATTCTTTGGTTAGCATTCTGCTAACCTAGATTTTAAGCATATATACTAGAGTACGTTACCCAGGAATGTAATATGTGTTAACATATTTATTGCAAGACTCCTGTCATTCTTGTTATTACATATTGAAAGGAAAGTTGTATCTATTAAGAAATAAAATGACAAATTATTCTTCAATGTGTAAGAAGATCGCTGTTTTTCATATTTTCCATTTCTCTTTCCAGTGGCTTGAAAAATGCAAATACTCCTTCAGTCATGTTTTTTTTTCACGCTTCTAAAATAAGAGGAATCTGCATCCTATAACAGAATAACAGAAATATGAATCAGTTTCTTCTACCCCAGGTTTTGACAATTAATTCCTTCTGTTTTGAGGAGCTATATCATTATGATTCACTGTTAAGAATCCTTATAAATCCTTGGAAAAATACTTAAATAGGAATAAAAATCATAGCCAAAATTCTCAAGCTACGCAAAATATCTCTAAGGGGCTTAGCAACATTATTTCCCTGTCATTTGTTAACATCTGAGTATGCCATTTCATAAATGCTGAAATTTCTACTATTACTCTTCTGATCAGCAGGTTATACCTACACTGGCTTGCTTTAATAAATACAAAGAGTCTTTAGAATTAAAATACTTGAAAGATAGTAAAACAAGGCAATTTAATAATTTCTAAGAGGTGACATTTCATCTGGGAAGATACCCATTTACCACTCTCAAGAATATATACTAAATAAGACAAAAGCAAATTATAACACAAAATTCAATGCTGTTATTGTTTTTGATGCCTAAAATTAATAACAATTCATCAAAACAAAGTTCCAGACATACTGTTCCTAGCCTAAAGAACAGAAACAAATTTGTGCCTAGACAACCTCATGGACAGTATGAAAAGGCAAAAAGATAGGACACCAGAAAATGGGCCCCCTAAGGTCACAGAGGCTTCCCTGGTGGCTCAGACAGTAAAGCGTCTGCCTACAATGCAGGAGACCTGGGTTCAATCCCTGGGTTGGGGAGATCTGGAGAAGGCAATGGCACCCCACTCCAGTATCCTTGCCTGGAAAATCCCATGGACGGAGGAGCCTGGTAGGCTACAGTCCATGGGGTCGCAAAGAGTCGGACACGACTGAGCAACTTCATTTCAGGGTCACAGGGTGTCCACTATGCTACTGGGGAAGAGCAAAGGGCAATTACTAGTAGCTCCAAAAAGAATTAAGTCGCTGGGCCAAAGTGGGAACAACATTCAGTTGTGGATGTGTCTGGTGGTGAAAGTAAAGTCTAATGCTGTAAAGAACAATATTGTATAGGAACCTGGAATGTTAGATCCATGAATCAAGGTAAATTGAATGTGGTCAAGCAGGAGATGACAAGAAAACAACAGAATGATCTTGGTTCATTTGGCGATGCCAAAGAATGTTCCAACTATTGTACAACTGTGCTCATTTCATGTGCCAGCAAGGATATGCTCAAAATCCTTCAAGCTAGGCTTTAGCAGTATGCAAACCAAGAACTTCCAGATGTACAAGCTGGGTTTCAAAGAGGCAGAGGACCCAGAGATCAAATTGCCAACATTTGTTGGATCATCGAGAAAGCAAGGGAATTCCAGAAAGGCATCTATTTCTGCTTCACTGACTACACTAAAGCCTTTGTGTGGATCACAGCAAACTGCAGAAAATTCTTTAAGAGACCACCTTACCTGTCTCCTGAGAAAGCTGGATGTGGGTCAAGATGAAACAGAACTGGATGTTGAACAACTGGTTCCAAATTGGGAAAGGAGTACAACACGGCTGTATATTGTTTATTTAACATCTAAGCAGAGTACATCATGTAAAATGCTGGGCTGGATAAATCACCAGCCGAAATCAAGATCGCTGGGAGAAATATCAAGAATCCCAGATATGTAGATGATACCATTCTAATGGCAGAAAGTAAAAAGGAACTAAAGAGCCTCTTGGTAAATGTGAAAGAGAAGAGTGAAGAAACTGGCTTAAAACTCAGCATTCAAAGAACTAAGATCATGGGATCTGGTCCCATCACTTCATGGCAAATAGAAGGGGAAAAAGTGGAAGCACTGACACATATTCTTTTCTTGGGCTCCAAAATCACTGTGGATGGTGACTGCAGTCATGCAATTAAAAGACTTGCTCCTTGGAAGGAAAGCTATGATGAACCTAGACAATATATTAAAAAGCAGAGACATCACTTTGCCAACAAAGGTCCATATAGTCTAAGTCATAGTTTTTCCAGTAGTCATGTATGGATTTGAGAGGTGGATCATGAAGAAGATTGAACACCAAAGAACTGATGCTTTCAAATTGTGGTGCTGGAGAAGACTTTTGAGAGTCGTGTGGACTGCAAGGAGATCAATCCAATCAATCCTAAAGGAAAGCAACCCTTAATATTCATTGGGAGGACTGATGTTAAGGCTGCAGCTCCAAGACTTTGGCCACCTGATGAGAAGAGCTGACTCATTGGGAAAGACCCTGATGCTAGGAAATATTGAAAGTAAAAGAAAAGGGGGCAACAGACGATGAGATGGTTAGATAGCACCACCGACTCAATGAACATGGATATGAGCAAACTCCAGGAGATAGTGAAGGACAGAAAAGCCTGGGGAGCTATAATCCATGAGATCGTAGAGGCAGACACAACTTAGTGACTGAATAACAACAACAATGTTTAGTTTGGGAATAATAGTGGCATTCTCTTAACTGAGATTCTTACAAACAAATTTCAATAAGGAGATGAATATACACAATACAAAATAACAGTAGGGAGGAAAGAGCAATGAGGAGAGAAGTAAAAAAAATGAACAACTTTTTAAAGTTTCTAGGGTTTTGTGTAAAGAATAAGATATATCTCAGAATGATTTGGGGAGATGAATGGATGCCCAGTTTATCATAAAGTGATAAAGCAATGAGACCATGTAATAAGCAATAATTCAAATATGTTGGTAGGAAGAGAAAAGTCATGATTTTTAGCAAATGTTAGATGTAATGCAATTACAACCTATATTTACACTGCTGTTTAGTTGCTAACTCATGTCCGACATTTTTGCTACCCCATGGTATATAGCCCATCAGGCTCTGCTGTCCATGGGATTTCCCAGGCAAGAATACTGGAGTGGGTTACCATTTCCTTCTCCAGGGGATCTTCCTGACCAGGTATCAAACCTGCATCTCCCGCCTTGGCAGGTGGATTCTTTACTGAGGCACTAGGGAAGCCCAAGATTTACATTAGGTATTCTGTTGGTATTCTGTAAACAAAACAAAATAACCTTCTTATGAACAACTGCTACAATGGGGATGAAACTCTAGCCCCTAATCCTTCTTTCCCCTCGGAAACGGTGATTTCTATAATGCATTCTCCCTCTGCCATATTATTTAATTCTTTAATCTTTACTGTCTGTTTGCTAAATATCCTCCTGCCATCAAAACAAAAGCAGTAACAGCTAATACTTAATGAGTATAACACACCATGGTATGTTTTAAGAGCTTTGCACATACTAACTCATTTAATCCCCATAACAATCCTATGACTAGGTGCTAATATCAACAGTAATCTTCCATTTTGTAGATGGTTCAGTTCAGTTCACTCAGTTGGGTCTGTCTCTTTGCAACCCCATGGACTGCAGCACACCAGGCTTCCCTGTCCATCACCAATTCCCAGCTTGCTCAAATTTATGTCCATTAAGTCGGTGATGCCATCCAACCATCTCATCCTCTGTCATCCCCTTCTCCTGCCTTCAGTCTTTCCCAGCATCAGGGTCTTTTCCAATGAGTCAGTTCTTCGCATCAGGTGGCCAAAGTATTATAGATGGGGAGACTGAGATATAGAGAAATAACCTGCCTGGGATCATATGATGAGTACGGGGTAGAGCTGGGATTTCAGCCTAGGTAGCCCAGCATCATGCTCCATGCTTTTAACCAGAATGTTGGTTCACTCTTTAGTAAGGTGGCTTTTCCCCTCAACTCTTATCTATCACTGGGCACAGTGCCACTTTATCTGCTGTCCTCTAAATTTCAGACTCTGATGCAATATTTGATGAAGCTCTACCTTTAAAACCACCCCACAGTACCAAGTTCCAGCATTAGGAAATCACTTATAAATGTTTTGACCCAAAACAAACTGGTTAGTATAAAATGAATAGCCCTCTTCGTGATTTTTCAAGTTTTAAACATGTTAGTGCATATTGAAAGTTTTATAACCTTTAAGTCTCTTTAAGTATTTTGTTTGGGTTTTTGGGTTTTTGTTTCTTTTTTCACCAGTTCATTTAAAATTCCTCACTTTTCTGGAAAAATGAGTGCTGAAAGAATAAGCTATCAGCAAGTTTTCCTAAACACGGACACAGGCACATTTCAGATGTGCAAACTGACCTTCTGGAACAAAGTCAAAGGAACCAGTACTACAGATGGGACTACATCTCTTAATAGTGTGGAAGTGCTTTGACAGAGGGCTGACGTGCACCCAGTCCTGGAGAGAAATGGGGGGGGAGGCCAGGTATCAACCCAAGGAGGTGACACAGAATGTAGAGACTTGCAGGATGGATTGGAGTTTGTGGGGAGACATGGTGGAGAAAAAGCATTTTGGCACATACACTGGCCAGACAGCAACATAGAAGAAAAAAATGGCAATCTTTGATTTAATTTTTACCTTGTAGAAAACTTTCTCCAAGACCAGTAGTAATTTACAGTAAACCGACAGATATGCATTGGGGATGGAAAACCTTTTATATCTTTTGTATTTATTAATATATCATGAGATTGGCAGACAGTTGGTAAGAACATTTTTAAGAATTGGAAATTTTCATGCTTTCCTACAAGATTGATATGAATTCAGAAATGTATAAATTGGACTTACCACTCCACTCTTGAAGTTCTCAATCCTTCTCTTTGCTGCTTTGTTGGTTAACCACCAGGCCAAAGTTGGCATATATTGCCACAAATAGATCATTAGCAAAAAAGGCTGATCAGAGATCCAAACTTCCTTCAAATCATTGGCCATGGCGACTAACATCAGCCGCACACAATGACTGGTTGCCATCTTGTAGGACTGGTCTGCAGTGCTGCCTGTAGGCTAAGAAAATTTTGAAAAATTCGTGAGTGATAAGTATTTATCTAGGGTATCTCACAGAACTTTTAGGAGACATCCAGTTGAGTGATTCCTTTACTGTGACCTCATGCCCCTCAGGAGTCCCCATAGGCACTAAGGGGTGCCTGTAAACTATTTATGGGCTTCCCAGGTGGCACAGGATCTGCCTGCCATTGAAAGCGATACAAGAGATGTGGGTTCGATCCCTAGGTCCGGAAGATGCCCCGAAGGAGGAAATGGCAACCCACTTCAGTAATCTTGCCTGGAAAATTACATGAACAGAGGAGCCTAGTGAGCTGCAGTCCATGGGGTCACAGAGTCAGACCTGACTAAGCATGCACACATAAGCTGTATATTTCAGAAAACCTAATGGAATTCATATACTTAACCAGATAAGTGTGCAGGCTAACTAAAAGATAACAGTTATTCACTTTTAGTTAGTATTGCACCATCTTAAAGTACTTAATGATAACTCTATGTCATTTTAATAATAAAAATCTTAAAACAAATTATTAATACATACATTTAGCAAATGAAGTTCTATAAAACATGAAGTCCGTGAGGATGAAATAGAGAAAGAAGATAAAAGTGGTTTCTTGATATCGAAAAAATTTGGAACTGCTACTCTAGTTAACCCACTGCTGTTTTATGAATAAACTGAGGCCCAGAAATATAGTAACTTTTATCTGTGCTCACACAGACCATTTAGTAGTAACCAGTTCTATATTCTAGGTCCCCTGATTCCTGTAACATTGTGCTCATTCTATTTTACTATAGTGCCTCCATAGAAAATGCAAAATATAAATTGTATATGTAAACATTTACATGGAAACATATAGATTTATATCTCAGTAGAAATATTAGTGGAGAAGAAGGAAAATTTCATGGTCTTTAGAGAGTTTTTTATATTATGGAGTGATACTGGATTCTTCATGAGACATTTATTATTCATTTGGTAGATTAATTACTTGTAATCTGTGAGCTGAGGGAAGCACAGGCCTGGGTGAGGCCAACCTAAAACTATTACATCTCAACAGGGGGGTTTTTGCTAAGTTCCTTCACCATAATCCCTTTTAAAATCCCAGTAAAATTTAATTTACTAAAATTCAGCCACACAGAACTTTCAACATTGCTATGATTTGTGAATTGATTAAAACTGGGTTTTTAAAATATTGATAGCCCACATAATAGTGGATCACTTATAAGCAGTATTTTAGTAATTTCTTTAGCTATTACTAAAGCTGGATCCCAAAGCACTATCAACTAACCTTAACGATTTTCCTAATGCTGAGTTATGTAAATAATTCATAAGGGATTCTAACATGAAAATCCTGAGGCATAGTGATGTAAGGCCAGGGTATGACTACTAAAGCATTCAAATTATTTCCCATCTAGAAATTCTACCTTTGTGACTTCTTCAGTTAGGGCATTTTTCACAATATTTGATTGCACAGGTCCCGGGCAAATGTTAGAAATTGTTATACCTGGGTAGGTGGCAAGTTCACTTCGGAGGGTATTAAAAAATCCCTAATAGACAAAAAAAAAAAAAAACACAAATAAATACAGACACATATCTCATGTTTAATAGTAAGAAATTACTTTTCTTCAACTTTTTATGAAGGACAATAGCAGCACATTATCAAAATGTGTTCTGAAATGCCTGAGTAAAGGACAGGGAATGTAATTACACAAGATGAGGCATTTTTAAACATAAGACCGCAGGCAATCTATAACAGGCATTCTTAACTCCTGCTAGGTATGAGTGGTTCATCCCCCCGATGGCAGTGGTTTAGCTTGTGCCATCAGTGATTTTGCACCGGATTAGTGAGAGACTACCCTTGAAGAGTCTGATACCCAGTCGCCAGCTCCCCGCTCCAAAAGGGTTGCATGTTCACGAAGCATCATTGAGGCTGGATTTCTTTTGATGATCCCTCAAAGTGGCCTAAAGTACAGATGGTAGGGCAACAGGGAGCAAGTTGGAATTAATACTTAAGGGAAACTATCATAGAGGAACAGTTCCATTTTTTCAATTACTATCTGAAGAGACTATTAGTTTCAGCAAAAATTTTTATTTTAGGTGTAGTAAGACAGTACATGGCTAGTTAAAAATGTAATATGATTGCTTACTCAATGACTTTTGTAAAAACAAGCTAGACCCTCTAGACTTAAAAGATACTGCCCATTTCTAAACCAAATAGGAAGTAAACATCTACTTCTCCTCATCTCTTCTCCTAAATCAGGAAATATCCCAAGACTACATTGTGATAAACTGAGTTAACTTTGAAAAGCCTAAGCAGCCAACATAGGTACATTCATTTATGATCCAATAACATTAAACAGTTACCAGCCTTTAATGCTGATGCCTAACAAACACAAGGCCTTTGAGGGTTTGTGCTGTCTGAGACTAATGCAGTGCCTGACTCAGATGGACAGGAAAAAGGCTTCGTAAATGGATAAATGAACTTTAACCTTCTGCCCCTCTATAGCAAAAGAGGGGAGAGGACACCATGAAAGCCAATACTCCAGACACCAAAACCTCTCCTTCCTTGAAATCACATCTAGTATAGTGTGTGACCTTTTCAACAAGTAAGTTCACTCTCTAGCTTGCTGAGTATCAGGGAAGGAAATGTGCCCTTCAAAAAGAGACTCCTGGTTTCAGTGTTTGGCTACTGGTATAAATAGATCTCAACTTGACACATGGTATCAGACAATCAAATCCAGTACAAAACAGTCTTGGAGGGCAGGCCAGACAACTTCTACTGTGTTTGAAAGTATCCTGCATGTCTTATGGGATACTGGGTACCAAACAGATGGGGTGGCCACCTTCCCTCATGTGCCTGCCTGACAGTTGTCCAACTGACACCCTATTACCAAATATGAGGAAATCATCAGTGCAGTATTTCATTTCATCACTCTCTGCAATTGTCTGCTCTTCACAGCAGAAAGAGGATCCTATGGAACCAAACCTTCAAATTTTCATGAAACTGATGACCATTCAGCTATTGCATCTTATTATTCCAACGGTGAAACATTCTACGTAAACTGACCTTCAATGGCATTAATTATATATCACGTGTCTCTATTAATCATTTTCCTACTGGCCTTACAATTTAATTTGCTCCATGTTATAGTGTATATAGTTACAGTTTCTTCTTATCCATTCTTAAGCCAACATTAAAAATTTATTCATTTCTAGTACTCATATCTCATAAGTTACACAAGCCAAATTAAACTTCCTCCTAGACTCTGCCTTAACTAGATTTTCTTCTTCTAATGAAGTCAGAGTAAACAGAATCAAGGCTAGACCCAGTAGGGATTTGACACTCAGGGCTAATCACCCCGTGGGAAGTTTCTATTTCTGATAGGCATGTACATTTAGAAATTCAGGTAAAATAAACACCAACAACAAAGGGGAAGGAAACAAAGTCACAGAAATGAGAAGGACAAGTAAATGTATGTAGAATCCTGAAATGTGTGTAGAATAAACAGAGGTAGACCCCAAATTTGCCATGAAGTTGGGGTAGAAATGAGGACAAGGTAAAGGGTGACATGTCAGCTAGACTATACAGTTAGTAAGGGCAGGGATCATATCATCCTTATACTCCCAGGATATGTTGCAGTGTATGACACAGTGTAGGTGCTCATTGCATATTTGCAGAATTAGGAAGAGGCATGTGGGCTCAAGTCTTTTTAGCATCTTCTGGGTGAGTCTTCTACCCAAGATCTTCTTAGGTCTCTCTGTCTCCAAACATGACTACCTAGTTCCAATGATCTCTTGCAGTAAATATTCCATACACACGTTCAGGTCAGTTCTATCAGAGTTAAGTTTTGACAGCCTTACCCGAAGAGCATGTTTGCTGGCACAGTATCCAGTAGAAAGGGGTGCAGCTATAATTCCCACCATGCTATTCACAGTAACAATTTTTCCTTGCTTCCTCTCAATCATGTGAGGCAGAACACACTTTGTCAAGGACACCGTCCCTAAGTAGTTAAGCTCTATTAGCTCCTTGAAGACATCCAGGCTGGTGTCCACACACAAAGCACGCTGGGATACTCCACCATTGTTGACCAGAATGTCAATCTAAGTAAAGAAAATCAGAAAGGGGGTACTTTAGGGATGACTTAGATGGATTGTTGGAATTCCTAGGGATGGTTGGTTATATTGTTAACTTGATGAATCAATGGAACAGGACAGTACATTTCCAGAGGTCAACAATAGAAAAGATAAAACCAAAATTCACCTATGGAATTAAATTCCCACCTTAAGTTACTTTTTATGGAAAATAATGTAACAGAAATAAAAGGCACAGTGAATCTTTAGCTTCTTTTGTTCTACATGGAGGAGTTAATTTATTAAGGTAGGAAAAGTTCCAATTATTAATACATGAAGCCACAGATTCAGAGATTAAGAGACCCAGCTGGGCCCTTGAGATGAAGTGAGATGCTTCATGAACCCATTTGCCTACAGCACCACAGATGGGAATCTCTTTTACAGCTACTTCAGAGCAAGACTCATGCACTCAAAATGCTACTTACTCTGCCAAACTCCTGGAGAACTGCTTTGGTAGCCATTTCATGGGAACTTCTGTTAGTCAGGTCAAGGGGCAAAATGAGTATATCTTTTTCCTTCAAATTACCATTCTCTAAATAAAGACACTTAAAATTAATATGGAAGTTATGTGCTATTCACATTACATTTAACACCCACCCTACAACCACACTTAGCAATGAGCTCATTTCTGAGTGAAGCCCTGTGGATGAGGTTCTCTTAAAGGACCAAGAAGTGGATTGAGAAGGATATGGGCAACATCTTATCAAACAAAAAACTGGCTGGGTACACAGGAAACAGAATTCCTTTCTTCTACTTAAATATATACAGCCTAACATTGGACCAGGCTTCCATGACAGCTCAGTTGGTTGGTAAAGAGATCGCCTGCAGTGCAGGAGACTCTGGTTCGATTCCTGGGTCAGGAAGATCTGCTGGAGAAGGGATAGGCTACCCACTTCAGTATTGGACCAGCCTCTAGAAGGAATCAAGATTATACTACAAACTAAAAAAAGCAAACATTTTAGATCAATTCCTTTAGAGGTACAGAGGTATTTCTGTACATCTGTTATATGATAGGTTCACTGCTTGATTTTTAAACACAATTTTAAAAAATTTATGCTGAAAATCAATGAGAATTTGGGTCTTCCAGTCACGTGACACAGAAAAGATTCCTTTCAGAGGCTAAGGATTCCAGGAGGTGAATAAGGAAAAGGACACAATTCTGAAATTCCCAACCAAGAAACACACTGGGCTGTAATGGCCTCTCTATTTCTGTTATCAAAAGAACAGTTCAAACTAATTTCCTTGAATTCTAGCCCTGAAATGCAACAAAGTTGTATTTTGATAAGAAAAACAAGTAAGTAGAGAAGAGGTGAAAAGGCTTTATGGGCAGAGGAGTAAATTGTGAAATATTAACTGTTTTTCAAAAGCAATAGAAAAGTCTGCACCCATGATATGACAGATAAAAGGAAAACAATCTTACTCAAGCTAAGAAACACTGTTACACTCCATTTCTTCCCATGCAAGTCTCAACAGCAGAGGAGCAACTGTCAAAAGAAGTGGCCCAGTGGAAAAACACAAGAGGCCTTTAAGAGCAATATCGTGAAAGAGGGCTTGTGGCCTTATCAGCTAACTCCATATCTGGGTGATTAGTTCCATCAGCAAAGTGAAAGAAAGATTTTTAAAGACTGACAAGTAGATGACAAAACAACAACAACAACAACAACAACAACAACGATCTTCTGGAAATTTCAAAATTATTTCAGTGTAGATAATAAATTTCCTATGAGAAATAATAACTGTATTACTTGAGACTGCTTTTACTGTGAACTACACCAAAACCCAAACAGATAAACAAAAACACTATTGTCCTGTATATATGAAAAATATTATATCAAGTTGCATTTCTCAAACTTAATTCTACTCCAGGATTTCCCTGGTGGTCCAGTGGTTAAGAGTCCACACTTCCACTGCAGGGGCACTGGTTCAATCCCTGGTCAGGGAACTAAGATCCCACATGCTGCACAGCATGTCCAGAAAAAAAATTTAATTCCACTCCTGTTTTTTTGTCCTTTACAACAAAAATCTTATATTATTTCATATGACTTTAATATCGGACATTTTAACAAAATATCAATTAAATTTCTATGGTAACGTATATGTATGTCATTCATAAGAACCAAATTGTTCTTTGTCTAAGATAAAAATGTAAGACATTCATGTGGTCACTAAAAATCCAAAGCAGCATTTGAGAGAACTGATGATCAATCCCTAATGCTAAGAATTAGTGTAAAAAAAAAAAAAAAGGTAGAAAGATGGCAGAAAAAGAAGAAAAAGGTCAGGCCAGCTAACTAAGAAGTGACAAAAGGAAAAGGAGTTGGATCAAAGCACTCAGCATTTGGAACCAGAGTCTACTGCCCATGAAAACCCCCCTCTTCCCTCTAAAATTTCCAAATTTTGACTCTGGGCTCTGATTTACTTCTAGGCAGCACTGCTGGTATTTTAGATTTACTCACCAAGGCACTTTCTTTTCACCCTTTCCAACTCATGCACTCTTCTAGCTGACAGCACAAGAGAAACTCCTAGTTTGGACAGCTGGTAAGCCAGTTCCTCTCCAATCCCACTTGATGCTCCAGTCACCCACACCACCATATCAGTCAGCTCCCATTCTATTGAAAAGGAGGCAGGGATTGAGGGGGGAAAATAAGCTATGGGTTACATCCATAAATCAAAGATTGACCAAAGGAAAAAAATAGTTTTAAACAATATCATTGAATATGAAGACATAATATGTGGAACTTAAAAATTTAAGTATCCTATGTTTACAGCCCTGATTGTGGTGATGATCTCACAGGTGTATACTTACCCCAAACTCATCCAGTTGTGTACCTTAAATATGGACGGTTTCTTATATGACAATCATACCTCAATAAAGTGGTTTAAAATTTTTTTTAATTAAATATCTTAAGGAAACACTTTCTACCTAGTGTTAGAAATCATATTAGGAACAGTTTATTACTAACTGTATTATTTTGTGTATTCTAGACTCTTTGAGAGTTTTCCAGACTTTACATCAAGGTAAGCCTTACAACTCCATGGTCTGACTCTAAGGCTCTATCTGCATACTTGATCATGAAAAGTAAGGGTAAGTAGATAGAAAGTATCTGGACTCATTTTTTCACCTTCCTTATTCATAAATGAGGGTTTCAGATAAGATGATCACTTATAGCTCCATCCAGTTTTCTATTCTGTTATTCTAATTGCTCACATTGGTGGTATTGATGATAAATCTGAGTATACCAAGTTATACTCTATGGTATGGTAGAATCACCCTGAATTTTTGAAGTCATGTTTTCCCCATTTGTCAATCATAATCTGATGCCTAGCAACTAACTAAAGGTCATTTTGTAGAAGAGCTTTCCAAATGCCTGAGCCTTCATCTTAGAAGAATCTAGTAGTTCACCCAAGATGAAATACATATGAGAGCGAGATGAAATGTTATACTCTGCTTGCCAGGTATCATCTTGTTAAAGATTGTAAAAATGTGAAATAAAGCACTGACAAGTGGTTTATTCTCCAACGAAAAACTTATTTGTACTGCAGCACATGATAGCCACTGTCCATCTGAATCCATCGAGTCAGGGCAGTGCAATGCTCCTGTGTACCTTAGTAAAATGTGTTATTTGTCAAAAATAGGAAACAAGGTATTATTTAAGATACACATTGCTGATTTTGGATCAGAAAAGTTAGAATCAGGAAGCCAGTTTACTATTTTAGTCAAACAATTCTAAAGTCTAAGTGTTGGTGAGTCAGTATGTGCTCTGGTTGTTCTAACTCCCAGGGTTCAAGTGCCAGCTGTGTCACACACAGCAGTGAAATGCTCCCATGTGGGAACTCAATGCCTTCATTTTCCAAAAGTGGAAAATTGAGTTAATAATAAAACCTCCTTCATAGAATTGTTGAGAGAAATGAGTTAAAACATGTAAAGCACTCAGAACAGTGACTGACACACGTGTGGGAGTGTGAGCTAAGTTGCTTTAGTCATGTCCAACTCTTTGCCATCCATGGACTGTAGCCCGCCAGGCTCCTCTGTCCGTGGGATTTTCAAGATAAGAATACTGGAATGGGTTGCCATGCCCTCCTCCAGGGGACTCAGTGCATAATAAAATGTCAACTCTAACTGTTGCAAAATTATTTAACAAATGGATTTTGGCAGCAAAACATTGAATGTTCTAATTTCTCCAGCCAGGGTCAATGGGATTACTAACTTCAATGGCTTAACATTTTTCCATTGCTTCCTATGTGCTTAAACATATTACCTTATTAAAATCTTCACAAGAACTTTATGAAACAGGAATTATCTCAGTTTTACAAGAAAGGAAACTGAGGTTTACAGAGATTGATTTACACCACTAGACTGTAAATTTCCTTAAGGCTGGGACCCTGTCTCCTTTATTCATTGCTGTGTCCTCAGTGCCTAGCACAGAAACTCACTTAGAGAAAGGACTCCACCCAAGAATCCTGGCAGAGCTAGGATATTTGTCGAGGTATGTCTGACCTCTAGCCTAAGCTGCCACATTTTAATATGGTCAATATTGTAGACCCAACTATCTTAGCCATTCGAGAAAATATCCTCAGGAAAGCGATTTCATGTAAATATCTAAACGAAGGACAGAAACATCCCAAATACTATGTCTGGGCTACAGTGCTTTCCTATCATCTATTGCACTATGTATTTTGTTTGTTTTTTGGCTTGTAAGATTTCAGTTCCCTGACCAGGAATTGAACCCAGGCCACAGTAGTCAAAGCTCTGAGTCCTAACCACTAGACCACCAGGGAACTTCTAAATCTGATGCACTTTTATGGAAAGGCTCAACTGAGCAACTCTGCAGATTTTTTGGGAAATTGTTGTTCAGTAGCTAAGTTATCTCTGACTCTTTGCGACCCCATGGACTGCAGCACACCAAGTGTCTCTGTCCTTCACTATCTCACTGAGTTTGCTCAAACTCATGTCCGTTGAGTCAGTGATGCCATCGAACCATCTCATCCTCTGTCACCCCCTTCTCCTCTTGCCCTCAATCTTTCCCAGCATCAGGGTCGTTTAAAATGAGTTGGCTCTTTGCATCAGGTGACCAAAGTATTGGAGCTTCAACATCAGTCTTTCCAGTGAATATTCAGAGTTGATTCCTTCAGGATTGACTTGTTTGATCTCCTACTCATTGTTCCAAAGTTCTGCAGTATACAAGACTCCAAGGTGAATATAATTTGTTTGTAACTGTTTACTAGCTAGCATAGTAGTAAAGATTTCATTTGTGCATGCATGCGTGCATGCTCAGTCACTTCAGTCATGTCCAACTCTTTGTGACTCTATGGACCATAGCCCACCAGGCTCCTCTGTCTAGGGGATTCTCCAGGCAAGAATACTGCAGTGAGTTGCCATGCCCTCCTTCACGGAATCTTCCCGACCCAGGGATTGAACCTGAGTCTACCACACTGCAGGCAGACTCTTTACCCACTGAACCATCTGGGAAGCCCTCTTCATTTGTATGCTGCTGCTGCTGCTAAGTCACTTCAGTCGTGTCCGACTCTGTGTGACCCCAGAGACGGCAGCCCACCAGGCTCCCCCGTCCCTGGGATTCTCCAGGCAAGAACACTGGAGTGGGTTGCCATTTCCTTCTCCAATACATGAAAGTGAAAAGTGTATACCAATATACAAATATTAATACAACAATGAAAACTATCAGGCTCACATTTACCTTAGTACATCTGCAGTTCTGATACCCTTCCTCCCACTCTGGAGAAGAAAACTTTTTAACTTAGCACCAATTATTTAACAATTCTACAGGGACTTCCCTGGCAGTCCAGGAGTTCAGACTTCACCTTCCAATGCAGAGGGTGTGGATTTAATCCCTGGTCAGGCAATGTTCCCATATGCCTCAGGGCCAGAAAAAAAAAAAACAAAAAAATAAAACAGAAGCAATATTGCAACAAAATCAATAAAGACTTTTAAAACAAATAAAATAAAATAAATAAATAAAATGTGGAAAAAAAAAAAAAAAAACAATTCGACAGAATCTGGCATATATCATGGCCTCCCCTAAAGAGCCTCTGAAAGCAGATTCTCAGAGTTGAAAGGAAATTTAGAGTTCAACCCCCAACCCACGTTAAGAATTCTCCCCTCAAGCTATTGACCATTTAACTCCCTCACAGGATGAGTAATCTAGTTACCTCTGAGGCACCAGCTCATTTGGGAGCGGTAAGTCTAATCATTGAGTTAGACATTGAGTTAGAGTTAGACAAGGCTGTGGTCCTAGTGTGATTAGATTGACTAGTTTTCTGTGAGTATGGTTTCAGTGTGTCTGCCCTCTGATGCCCTCTTGCAACACCTACTGTCTTACTTGGGTTTCTCTACCTTGGACGTGGGGTAGCTCTTCAAGGCTGCTCCAGCAAAGCGCAGCCGCTGCTCTCTACCTTGGAGGAGGGGAATCTCCTCACCGCCTCCCCTTCTGACCTTGAACGTGAAATAGCTCCTCTAGGCCCTCCTGCGCCCGCGAAGCCACCGCTCCTTGGAGGTGGGGTTGCTCTTCCCGGCCTCCACCCCTGACCTTGGATGTGGGGTAGCTCCTCTCCGCCGTTCCTGCGCCGTCACAGCCTGGCGCTAAGTGCGCTGGTCACAGCCACCCGTGCTAAAAATTAGTCAATCGAATCACTAGGACCACAGCCTTGTCTAACTCAATGAAACTAAGCCATGCCCGTGGGGCCACCCATGAGGGGCGGGTCATGGTGGAGAGCTCTGACAGAATGTGGTCCACTGAAGAAGGGAATGGCAAACCACTTCAGTATTCTTGCCTTGAGAACTCATGAACAGTATGAAAAGGCAAAATGATAGGATACTGAAAGAGGAACTCCCCAGGTCAGTAGGTGCCCAATATGCTACTGGAGATCAGTGGAGAAATAACTCCAGAAAGAATGAAGGGATGGAGCCAAACCAAAAACAATACCCAGTTGTGGATGTGACTGGTAATAGAAGCAAGGTCCAATGCTGTAAAGACCAATATTGCATAGGAATCTGGAACGTCAGGTCCATGAATCAAGGCAACTTGGAAGTGGTCAAATGAGATGGCAAGAGTGAATGGCGACATTCTAGGAATCAGCAAACTGAAATGGTCTGGAATGGGTGAATTTAACTCAGATGACCATTACATCTACTACTGCAGGCAAGAATCCCTCAGAAGAAATGGAGTAGCCATCATGGTCAACAAAAGAGTCCGAAATGCAGTACTTGGATGCAATCTCAAAAACAACAGAATGGTCTCTGTTCATTTCCAAGGCAAACCATTCAATATCACAGTAATCCAAGTCTGTGCCCCAACCAGTAACGCTGAAGAAGCTGAAGTTGAATGGTTCTATGAAGACCTACAAGACCTTTTAGAACTAACACCCAAAAAGGATGTCCTTTTCATTATAGGGGACTGGAATGCAAAAGTAGGAAGTTAAGAAACACCTGGAGTAACAGGCAAATTTGGCCTTGGAATACGGAATGAAGTTGGGCAAAGACGAATAGAGTTTTGCCAAGAGGAATACACTGGTCATAGCAAACACCCTCTTCCAACAACACAAGAGAAGACTCTACACATGGACATCACCAGATAGTCAACACCAAAATCAGATTGATTATACTCTTTTCAGCCAAATATGGAGAAGCTCTATACAGTCAGCAAAAACAAGACCAGGAGCTGACTGTGGCTCAGAACATGAACTCCTTATTGCCAAATTCAGACTAAAATTGAAGGAAGTAGGGAAAACCACTAGACCATTCAGGTATGACCTAAATCAAATCCCTTATGATTATACAGTGGAAGTGAGAAATAGATATTAGGGACTATATCTAATAGATAGAATGCCTAATGAAGTATGGACTGAGGTTCGTGACATTGTACAGGAGACAGGGATTAAGACCATCCCCATGGAAAAGAAATGCAAAAAAGCAAAATGGCTGTCTGGGGAGGCCTTACAAATAGCTGTGAAAAGAAGAGAAGTGAAAAGCAAAGGAGAAAAGGAAAGATATAAGCATCTGAATGCAGAGTTCCAAAGAATAGCAAGAAGAGATAAGAAAGCCTTCCTCAGCGATCAATGCAAAGAAATAGAGGAAAACAACAGAATGGGAAAGACTAGAGATCTCTTCAAGAAAATTAGAGATACCAAGGGAACATTTCGTGCAAAGATGGGCACAATAAAGGACAGAAATGGTATGGACCTAACAGAAGCAGAAGACATTAAGAAGAGGTGGCAAGAATACACAAAAGAACTGTACAAAAAAGATCT
>NW_011494826.1:2705866-2707138 GCF_000754665.1 Bison bison bison | reverse complement strand
AATCCTGAAAGATGATGCTGTGAAAGTGCTGCCCTCAATATGCCATCAAATTTGGAAAACTCAGCAGTGGCCACAGATCTGGAAAAGGTCAGTTTTCATTCCAATCCCAAAGAAAGGCAATGCCAAAGAATGCTCAAACTACCGCACAATTGCACTCATCTCACACGCTAGTAAAGTAATGCTCAAAATTCTCCAAGCCAGGCTTCAGCAATACGTGAACCATGAACTTCCAAATGTTCAAGCTAGTTTTAGAAAAGGCAGAGGAACCAGAAACCAAATTGCCAAAATCCGCTGGATCATCGAAAAAGCAAAAGAGTTCCAGAAAAACATCTATTTCTGCTTTATTGACTATGCCAAAACCTTTGACTGTGTGGATCACAATAAACTGTGGAAAATTCTGAAAGAGATGGGAATACCAGACCACCTGACCTGCCTCTTGAGAAATCTGTATGCAGGTCAGGAAGCAACAGTTAGAACTGGACAGGGAACAACTGGTTCCAAATAGGAAAAGGAGTACGTCAAGGATGTATATTGTCATCCTGCTTATTTAACTCCTATGCAGAGTACATCATGAGAAATGCTGGGCTGGAAGAAGCACAAGCTGGAATCAAGATTGCTGGGAGAAATATCAATCACCTTAGATATGCAGATGACACCACCCTTATGGCAGAAAGTGAAGACGAACTAAAAAGCCTCTTGATGAAAGTGAAAGTGGAGAGTGAAAAAGTTGGCTTAAAGCTCAACATTCAGAAAACGAAGATCATGGCATCTGGTCCCATCACTTCATGGGAAATAGATGGGGAAACAGTGGAAACAGTGTCAGACTTTATTTCTGGGGCTCCAAAATCACTTCAGATGGTGATTGCAGCCATGAAATTTCCTTACTCCTTGGAAGGAAAGTTATGACCAACCTAGATAGCATATTCAAAAGCAGAGACATTACTTTGCTAACTAAGGTCCGTTAGTCAAGGCTATGGTTTTCCCAGTGGTCATGTATAGATGTGAGAGTTGGACTGTGAGGAAAGCTGAGCGCCGAAGAATTGATGCTTTTGAACTGTGGTGTTGGAGAAGACTCTTGAGAGTCCCTTGGACTGCAAGGAGATCCAACCAGTCCATTCTGTTTGAGATCAGCCCTGGGATTTCTTTGGAAATGATGTTGAAGCTGAAACTCCAGTACTTTGGACATCTCATGTGAAGAGTTGACTCATTGGAAAAGACCTTGATGCTGGGAGGGATTGGAGGCAGGAGAAGGGGACAACAGAGGATGAGATG
>NW_011494826.1:2701464-2705766 GCF_000754665.1 Bison bison bison | reverse complement strand
GGTATCACTGACTCGATGGACATGAGTCTGGGTGAACTCCGGGAGTTGGTGATGGACGGGGAGGCCTGGCGTGCTGCGATTCATGGGGTCGTGAAGAGTCGGACATGACTGAGCGACTGAACTGAACCGAAGTCTAATCATTCAAGATGAGTTTCCCGGATGGCTCAGGGTAAAGAATCACCTGTGATGCAGAAGACACAGGAGACCCAGGTTCTATCCCTGGGTTGGGAAGATCCCCTGGAGGAGGGTATGACCGCCCACTCCAGTATTCTTGCCTGGAAAATCCCATGGACAGAGGAGCCTGGCAGGCTGCAGTCTATAGGGTCACAAAGAGTCAGGCATGACTGAAGCGACGGAGCACTGAGCACAATCATTCAAGGGCTTCAGGAATTTTCCTATACTGATACCTTTAACTTCTACAGACCGGCAGCAGCTGGCAGCAGTTCTGCCTTGTGGTGTCAGGAAGGATAAATCAGGCCTGTCTTGAACATGACAGTGTCTCATCTGTTTGAAGGCTCTGTCCTCCCTAAGTCCTTGCATCTCTTGCTTCTCTAAGGCTAAATAAACACCTCCAATTTCTGCTACTTTCCCTCAGATGACACGGCATCTGGTTTCGTCACCCTTCTTCTCACACCCTCTGTACAAGCTCCCACTGGTCAATGTTCTATTGAAAGGAGCTGGCCAGAGCAGGATACAGGATTCCCAGGGGTCTCAACAGCTCCAAGTAGGGTGACTTGACTAAACCACTTCCCTTGTCTTTCAGAAGGGACATGCCATGAAGGCCCAGACAGTGGCTGGCTCAGTCACTGCTGTGTCCCCAGTGCCCAGCACAGAGGCCAACACAAGCAGGTATTCAGAAAACATCTTTTGTTGTTTGCAGTTTGTTACATAAGACACAAAACAGCTCCACAAGGTTGCCTAATCTTTCCTGGCACTGCGCAGTTGACCCTCATTGAGGTCACTGTCAAATAAGAGCTGTTTTCCTCACATATGTTCTGCTGTTGAGACTTTTCCTACTCTGGACTAGTGCTATGGATTTTTCTAGATCTATGTGAAGTACCTAAAATTAGTCACTCTGAAATTTTACCATGTGAGATACATGCTTGGAGACACAGAAGGTATCTCTAGATGGATACATAAAAGGCAGGAAATGGTGGTTGCCTCCAAAAAGTCACACTGGGCAGCTGGGAGACAAGAGTGAGAGAGAGCTTTACTTGTCACCATGTAGCCTTTTGTATTTTTAAAAGTTGCCTTATGTGAGTATATTGTCAACATTTTAAAGTGACACTTCATGGCAAATAGATGGGGAAAAAGTGGAAACGGTGACAGATTTTATTTTCTTGGGCTCCAAAATCACTGTGGACAGTGACTGCAGCCATGAAATTAAGACGTTTGCTCCTTGGAAGAAAAGCTATTTGTTGGCAAAGACATTGCTTTGCCAACAGAGGTCCATAGAGTCAAAGCTATGGTTTTTCCAGTAGTTATGCTTGGGTGTGAGAGCTGGACCATAAAGAAGGCTGAGTGCTGAAGAATTAATGCTTTCAAACTGTGGTGTTAGAGTCCCTTGGACTGCAAGGAGGTCAAACCAGTCAATCCTACAGGATATCAACCCTGAATATTCACTGGAAGGACTGATGCTGAAGCTGAAGTTCCAATACTTTGGCCACTTGATGCAAAGAGCTGATTCACTGGAAAAGACCCTGATGCTGGGAAAGATTGAGGGCAAGAGGAGAAGGGGGCAACAGAAGATGAGATGATTGGATGGCATCACTGATTCAATGGACATGAATTTAAGCAAACTCAGGGAAATAGCAAAAGGCAGGGAAGCCTAGCGTGCTGCAGTCCAGGGGGTTGTAGAGAGTTGGACATGACTTCACAACTGAACAACAACATAAAAATGAAAAAGAGGATAATTTTTTTTTTTAACCTTAATAGAGTCTGCCCATCTTTCCAATCTGAGCTGTTTTTGGAACTTGAATCTATCTTCATGTTCCTTTAACTCTATTTCATTATCTCCCTCACCTCCCTTCCAACTCTCTCACCCCCTAATACCTCCCTCCCGGAGCCCCTAGAAGTCTTTTTAGTCATTTTTCCTAATAACATCCCTAATAACATTTTAATTTCACAAATATACTGCATATCTGTTTATGTATCTTCATATATCTGCATGCCAAGTTGCTTCAGTCATATCCAACTCTTTGCGACCCTATGGACCATAGCCTGCCAGGCTCCTTTGTCCATGGGATTCTCCAGGTAAGAATATTGGAGTGGGTTGCCATACCATCCTCCAAGGATCTTGCCCATCCAGGGATAGAACCTGCGTCTCTTGTGTCTCTTGCATTGGCAGGCAGGTTCTTTACCACTAGTGCTGCCTGGGAAGCCCTTGCATGTATGTGTCTATGCTTTAGACATAAAAGGAGTTCTATAAAGTTTATTCTTCAGTAAGTGCAGGTGTAAGCATGGTGAAATTGAAAAGTTAAAAGTTAAATTAAAATTTAAAAGCTATTAACATTTAACTTTACAACTGTAAATTTACAAAAGTTATTTTGCTGAATAACATGTATTTACATGAACTGCAATGTATCATATTACATTTGTAAATCAGCAAATTATATAACTACATGATAATAATAGCAAAGTAATTAAATGTTTAAAAATCCTTCAAAACTGATATTTTTCCAGCAAAAGTAAAACACTGAAAACACCAAATGAATTTCTTCACAGTTATCTTTAGTCACCTTAACTTTTGCTTGATATGTGAAAATAACTTTTCATTTAACTAGCTGCTAGATATTGTCAACGTTTTTTCTCTTCAGCACTTGACATCAGTTGAGTAACTTTTGTAGAACAGTAAAATATAAAGTATTTTTATGTAATTCTCGAAGTCCAAGTTAACACTAAGCACAAATAAGATCAAACACTGAAGTCGACAAAGCAGCCAACAGGTACATGCATTCCATCTGCTGAGATGGGCCAATGACCAAGAGAAAGTCTGCCAATCACAGCCATCTATTTGCCATAGTTTTGTAACCCTGATCTTGCACATGTTTTACATATTTTCCGTGAACTCAGTGTAAGTGCTACACCCCCTTCCAAGAAAAGAAACAAGAAAAATGAAATACTAAGGAATAATACTTTGTCAGTTAGGGTTGAGCTTAGGAGGGGCATAAAACATTGTTCCATCTAAGATTTTTTTCAGTCCCCAAGAACCAATTTTCACCCCCATGTGAGTGATAGGGCTCCCCTTCCCTCTCTGGCTCCATTTTTAAAGTTATCACTTCCACGGCTTCTCTGGTGGCTCAGACAGTAAAGAATCTGCCTGCAGTGCAGATCAGGACTTTGATCCCTGGGTTTGGAAGATATTCTGGAGGAGGGAAAGGCAATCCACTCCAGGATTCTTGCCTGGAGAATTCCATGGGCAGAGAAGCCTGACTGGCTACAGTCCATGAGGTCCCAAAGAGTTGGAAGCGACTGAGCAACTAACACTTTCACTTTTTCACTTAATCACTTCCAAGCAAACCTCCTCACAAGATTTAGATATTTTCATGGGGGGAAACTAGGTCCAGGGAAACCCCACTTCCTGCTGGCCCTTGTAGACCCAAAGGCTAGCTCTGGACAGCCCACTGAACTTCTCTGAGCATTATGAAAATAAGATTAATAATGCCTACTTTATAAGAGTCATTGTAAAGGTGAACAGTCAAAAATGAAAAGGGCCTGGTGCACTGCTTAACACATAGAATGCGTTTAGTAAACGACCATCAAATATTAAGCTGAGCATAGATAAAAGGTAGAATGTCTTTTAGTATGCCAATAATGTGCTTTTCCTTCAGGCAAAGCACCCAAAATCCATTTCTTTATTTTTATCCCAATGGATAGGCAGCTTTGTAGGTGATTGTATTATCTCAAATTCCATTTCACTACTCTTGAGTAGAGTGAGAGATGGCTGATAAACAACTTCAGGAAGTAGCCTCAAAAGGACACTCCTTTACAAGCGCAGTTTCTCCAAGTACTGCCCTCCCACGCTGCTTCAGAATCCCTGGGAGCCAGGCGCAGAACTCAGAGACCTGAAGGTGCCCCCACCGATACCAAGGCTCTTTAACTTCAGCAAGTAAAAGCAAGTCCGTAGGGACCGGGACGGAAGACAAAAGGCCCTGGCCCCTTCCACCCCGAACCAGAGCCCTTGAGAAAGGCGCATCCTCGCCGCCCGGAAGCTCCACGCCACCCGGATGAACGCAGGGGCAGCGGAAATCCGACCGCACGGAACCCGGGCTCCCAGTGCAGAGGCGGCAGCAGGTCCCCACC
>NW_011494826.1:2699912-2701364 GCF_000754665.1 Bison bison bison | reverse complement strand
GCCCCTGCCACTCGGCCCACAGCAGGGTGAGGTCCGCGTCGGCCCGTAGGAAGCGCAGTAGCTGCACCACGAGCGCCAGCAGCGCGCACAGCGCCAGCAACCAGAGCAGCAGCTCCCAGCTCATCGCGCCCTGCTCCACGGGAGGAAGATGACTGACCAGCCAACTCCAGACTGCGCCTAGGCCGCCTGACAGCGATCTCGTGTCCGCACCACCGCCCTCCCCGCGGCCCCGGCCAGCCCAGAGAGCAGGCAGGAGGGAGGAGCCGCAAGGCGCGCCCCGAACCCCGCCTCGGGGAGCCCTCCCCCGTTCTGCCCGCAATGGGCGTGGGGCGCCCAGCTCGGAGATCGCTGCCCAGGTTTTGTCCGCCTGGGCGCCCAGTAAGGGGTTGTAGAACAGTGGGAACAAAAGGTGTCGGTCACTTAAGCACTTGGAGATATTCCTATTCGTAAGGTAGTCACAGCATTTGTAATCTCAAGACCGATTCTTTTACAGTTGTTTTGAAATGCAAATAGTTTTCGAAACTCAAGAAGAGTACAAATATTCCAGCCTATGAATTCGGCCTCCTCCTCTCCCTTCTTATCTTTAACCACAGGGACCTAACAGACCACCCGTTTGTTTGTTTGTTTGTTTTTCCACTCCGCGCTATCGCCACTCCCTCACCAAATTGACCAAGTATATGAATAGGATTGGCCCTGTGTCCACCTACATTTGGAAAGCCCCTTGCAAGTGATTCTAGTGTGATTGTTGAATAGGAAAGTGCAGCTTGGGCAACACTTGCCCTTGAGCCTAGTGCCAGGAGCGTTTTCTGAGGACTTCAGTTCAGTTCAGTTCAGTTCAGTCGCTCAGTCGTGTCCGACTCTTCGCGACCCCGTGAATCGCAGCACACCAGGCCTCCCTGTCCATCACCAACTCCCAGAGTTCACTCAGACTCATGTCCATTGAGTCAGTGATGCCATCCAGCCATCTCATCCTCGGTCGTCCCCTCCTCCTGCCCCCAATCCCTCCCAGCATCAGAGTCTTTTCTAATGAGTCAACTCTTCGCATGAGGTGGCCAAAGTACTGGAGTTTCAGCTTTAGCATCATTCCCTCCAAAGAAATCCCAGGGCTGATCTCCTTCAGAATGGACTGGTTGGATCTCCTTGCAGTCCAAGGGACTTTTAAGGGTCTTCTCCAACACCACAGTTCAAAAGCATCAATTCTTCGGCACTCAGCCTTCTTCACAGTCCAACTCTTACATCCATACATGACCACTGGAAAAACCATAGCCTTGACTAGACGGACCTTTGTTGGCAAAGTAATATCTCTGCTTTTGAATATGCTATCTAGGTTGGTCATAACTTTCCTTCCAAGGAGTAAGCGTCTTTTAATTTCATGGCTACAGTCACCATCTGCAGTGATTTTGGAGCCCAGAAAAATAAAGTCTGACACTGTTTCCACTGTTTCCCCATCTA
>NW_011494826.1:2695154-2699812 GCF_000754665.1 Bison bison bison | reverse complement strand
CTGAATGTTGAGCTTTAAGCCAACTTTTTCACTCTCCACTTTCATCAAGAGGCTTTTGAGTTCCTCTTCACTTTCTGCCATAAGGGTGGTGTCATCTGCATATCTGAGGTTATTGATATTTCTCCCGGCAATCTTGATTCCAGCTTGTGAAGTCTGAGGACTTCAGCCAACTCCAACTCGGTTGGAATCCAGGTAGCCCAGCCTCAGTGACCCTAATTTTTTTCCTTATCTGTACCCACGAAGAATATATAATTTAAATGAAAAAAAAAAAAAAGCCTGTGAAGGGCACAGTGGCTCATACACAGTAATAATATTTGTTTTTTCTTTTGTAGTTCTTAGAATTAATTAGTATTATTTATTATTTCTATTATAAATATCATTTTGAGAGAGTCAATTCTTAGGTAGGTTGATAAGAAGTCCAGTGCCCCAAGGAGGAGAAAGGGGTTTGGGGCTCTTAAGGAGAAAAGGACAAATTTTTTTTTTACATTGCTCTCTTAGTCACATAAAACATTTTGTTTTTGTTTGTTTTTTTTCTTTAAGCCCAAAGCTAATGATTACACAACAAAACAACTCATTTTAAACTCTGTTCAATTCAGTTCAGTTGCTCAGTTGTGTCTGACTCTTTGCGAGCCCACGCACTGCAGCACGACAGGTGTCCCTGTCCATCACCAACACCCAGAGCTTGCTCAAACTCATGTCCATCAAGTTGGTGATGCCATCCAACCATCTCATCTTCTGTCATCCCCTTATTCTCCTGCCTTCAATCCTTCCCAGAATCAGGCAGAATCAGGGTCTTTTCCAATGAGTCAGTTCTTTGCATCAAGTGGCCAAAGTATTGGAGTTTCAGCTTCAGCATCAGCCCTTCCAATGAACACCCAGGACTGATTTCCTTTAAGATGGACTGGTTGGATCTCCTTGCAGTCCAAGCGACTCTCAAGAGTCTTCTCCAGCACCACAGTTCAAAAGCATCAATTCTTTGGCTCTCAGCTTTCTTTATTGTCCAGCTCTCACATCCATACATGACTACTGGAAAACCATAGCTTTAACTAGATGGACCTTTGTTGGCAAAGTAATGTCTCTGCTTTTTAATATGCTGTCTAGGTTGGTCATAGTTTTTCTTCCAAGGAGCAAGCGTCTTTTAATTTCATGGCTGCAGTCACCATCTATAGTGATTCTGGAGCCCCCAAAAATAAAGTCTCATTGTTTCCACTGTTTCCCCATCTATTTGTCATGAACTGATGGAACCAGATGGCATGATCTTAGTTTTCTTAATGTTTTCACTCTCCTCTTTTATGTTCATCAAGAGGCTCTTTAATTCTTCTTTGCTTTCTGCCGTAAGGGTGGTGTCATCTGCATATCTGAGGTTATTGATATTTCTCCCAGCAATCTTGATTCCAGCTTGTGCTTCATCCAACCTGGCATTTCTCATGATGTACTCTGCATAGAAGTTAAATAAGCAGGGTGACAATATACAGCCTTGATGTACTCCTTTCCCAATTTGGAACCAGTCTGTTGTTCCATGTCCAGTTCTAACTGTTGCTTCTTGACCTGCATACAGATTTCTCAGGAGGCAGGTCAGGTGGTCTGGTATTCCCATCTCTTTCAGAATTTTCCACAGTTTTTTGTGATCCACACAAAGCCTTTGGCATAGTCAATAAAGCAGAAATAGACATTTTTCTGGAACTCTCTTGCTTTTTCTGTGATCCAATGGATGATCCAATGGATCTCCTGTTTGACCACTTCCAACTTGCCTTGATTCATGGACCTAACATTCCAGGTTCCTATGCAACATTGTTCTTTACAGCATCTGACTTTGCTTCCATCACCAGACACATCCACAACTGGGTATTATTTTCACTTTGGCTCAGCCTCTTCATTCTTTCCTGAGCTATTGTCTGCTCTTCTCCAGTAGCATATTGGGCACCTACCGACCTGGGGAGTTCATCTTTCAGTGTCATATCTTTTTGCCTTTTCATACTATTCATGGGGTTCTCAAGGCAAGAATACTAAAGTGGTTTGCCATTCCCTTCTCCACTGTAAACTCTGAGCTAAGGTTTATATAACAACAAAGTATCCTGCTTGAGAACTTGTTTCTCCTTCTTAAGAACCTTCTGACTAATCTGTTATCTTAAAATGTGTATTATGGGAGTGGATGTAGTAAGATCTTTCTATTGTTAGTTCTAATCCCATTGTCTTAAAATGTAAATTGTGGGAGTGGTTCTGGTAAGACCTTTACAACCTTGAGACATTCTTTTGATTTACTGTAATAACCAATTGAAAAACTAAGATTAGCAAATTAGGCATTCTCCGTCCCCCTTCTAATGTCTGTGTCAGAAGCTTTCTCTGTCCCTTTTCACTGTAATAAAACTTCTGCTACACAAGAGACCTGAGCCTGGCCCCTGATCCTGAAGCTAAATCTTCTTCTTTAGAGATTACGAATCATTCAGTGTAAGCTATAAATTTCTTAGACTCCAACATGAAAGGCAGGGGCTTTGTTTATAAACTCTATATCCTGCACCTAGAGTTACACCCTTACACCTGAAAGCCATAAAAATGTTTACACTGTGTGAATCAGAAATTGTATATTGTTCTGTGTTCCTGGAGAAAGCTGCGCCCTACTTAGCTAAACCTTGACCCTGACTGATAGTTTATCCCAGTCACAACTTGGAATAATGTTGCTCAAGAGTTACCCTTATTGCCTTGTCACCTTTGCAATATAGGTGTTCTTTTCCTTATGATAAATGTAAATGATTTTTCAAATAAGGTGCTTTAAAATACTATTGCCAGCTGGAGCTGGAACCAAACTGAGGTTCAACTGCTCCTGCTCAGAGTTGGTAGAAATAGGTGCTTTATTTAGGAAGCCAGTAACCTGGGGAGATGGTAGACTAGCACTCCCCAAACCATCTCCCAGTTGTCAGTTAGAGGGAAAGGGTTTTAAAGGGAAAAGGGGAAGTTTCAGGAGTGTGCAGAACAGCAGTCAACTCCAACAATTCTCTTGAAACTGGTCATGTGATAGTCTGGTCAGTGTCATCTTGATTGTTGTAAGTGCAGTTAATCTTCAGTTCCAGAGTTGGTTTGTCCCCTTTTCCTTGAAGTCAGTTCTTGGAATTGTGCAAGATGGATAAGCTTATGTCACAGCTATAGTCCAGTCATCATGCAGTTAGCTTTTTCTATGTGGTGGTGGTTTTAGTATCCTGCAAAAAACAACTCAGGAATAGACATCAGGCACTATTATCTATGTCCTTCAGAGAGGAACTAAAGATTCTGTGATACTATCACCCTAACCACAAACTGCTTGAGCCTGCTTTTTTGTGACTCAGTGAGGCCAGGGAGACTACAGCTTTACTGCAAGTAAGAAACAGGGAACATGGAGGCTTTATTATACCTGGGAGGGCCCCGCCGAGTCCTGCTCTGTTTCAGTACTACACTGAGTCTCACTACTGTGAACAAATTCTAGTCAAGTTTCCTCTGTGCCTTTTCCCCTTCTGTAAAATGAAAGGCTTGAGTTAGACTTAGTGTCCCCAGCTAGATCATCCCATGGATGGGTACACTGTATTCTCCATCCCAAACTCCAGCTGTGGGGGTGGTTGTGAAAGGGGATAGATCTGCAAATGGCAATTGGATTGGGAGCTGGGACAGCAGGCCCAGGATTGGGAAAACTGGCCCAAAGAATATAATCTCTGTCCATTCCTGGAGAATACAAAGTCTACATGAGCTCTGAACATCTAAGTCTCAAAAAATATGTCTTTGTCTTTTTTCATGGAAGAGCATTTTATTTTAAATATAGCAGTGTGTGCATGTTAATCCCAAACTCCCAATCTATCCCTATGTCTTTGTCTCTTAATTTGATGATTTGGTCTAATGTGAATATCTTGTTCATTCCAGGGTATGTACTTGTAAACTTGTGTACATTTATTATCTGACAAGATATAATGGTTAACTTTATGTGTTGACTTGGCTAGGCCATGGTGCCCAGTTTCTGGTTAAGCATTCAGCTAGATATTGCTATGAAGGGATTTTTTTGTTGGTACACTTTATATAAAGCAGACTAGCCTCCATAACATGGCTGGGTCTCATCCAATAAGTTAAAGACCTTAAGTGAAAAAAGACAGAGGTCCCCAGAAGAGAGAATTCTAACTCCAGACTGCCTTTGAACTTGGGTTGCAATGTCAACTCTTCCCTGAGTCTCCAGCCTGCCAGTCTGCCCTGCAAATTTCATACTTAGTCCCCAAAATTGTGAGTTATTTCCTTAAAATAAATCTCTCTCTCTCTGTCTCTGTCTCTCTGTATATGCATAGGTATATATAGATATATATATATACTAGGTTGGCCAAAAAGTTCATTTGGGTTTTTCCATAACCATTTACCAAAAAAAAGCAAACAAAAGTTTTGGCCAAACCAATGTGTGTGGGTGTGTGTATCTCTTATTGGTTCTGTTTTTATGGAGAACACTAACTAACACACAGGTATAATAAAACCACATAGTCATGTCATCTCACCAGCAGTTCTTGCATTGGAAAATGAAAACAACAAATTAATGTACAACTTTCCATATCAGAAATTTTATTTTACCTAAACAGAAGTATTTTTAGAATTCAACTATATGTATAAAGATTCAGTTAACCATCATCAGAAAAAATAACTATTATAACTAACAT
>NW_011494826.1:2694683-2695054 GCF_000754665.1 Bison bison bison | reverse complement strand
AGATGGTGACTGCAGCCATGAAATTAAAAGATGCTTACTCCTTGGAAGAAAAGCTATGACCAAACTAGAAGCATATTAAAAAGCAGAGACATTACTTTGCCGACAAAGGTCCATTTAGTCAAATCTATGGTTTTTCCAATATTTGTGTATGGATGTGAGAGTTGGACTATAAAGAAAGCTAAGCACTAAAGAATTGGTGCTTTTTAACTGTGGTGTTGGAGAAGACTCTTGAGAGTCCCTTGGACTGCAAGGAGATCCAATCAGTCAATCCCAAAGGAATGCAGTCCTGATTATTCATTGGAAGGACTGATGCTGAAGCTGAAACTCCAATACTTTGGCCACCTGATGTGAAGAACTGACTCATTGGAAAA
>NW_011494826.1:2693270-2694583 GCF_000754665.1 Bison bison bison | reverse complement strand
GTGTGCATGTTAATCCCAAACTCCCAATCTATCCCTATGTCTTTGTCTCTTAATTTGATGATTTGGTCTAATGTGAATATCTTGTTCATTCCAGGGTATGTACTTGTAAACTTGTGTACATTTATTATCTGACAAGATATAATGGTTAACTTTATGTGTTGACTTGGCTAGGCCATGGTGCCCAGTTTCTGGTTAAGCATTCAGCTAGATATTGCTATGAAGGGATTTTTTTGTTGGTACACTTTATATAAAGCAGACTAGCCTCCATAACATGGCTGGGTCTCATCCAATAAGTTAAAGACCTTAAGTGAAAAAAGACAGAGGTCCCCAGAAGAGAGAATTCTAACTCCAGACTGCCTTTGAACTTGGGTTGCAATGTCAACTCTTCCCTGAGTCTCCAGCCTGCCAGTCTGCCCTGCAAATTTCATACTTAGTCCCCAAAATTGTGAGTTATTTCCTTAAAATAAATCTCTCTCTCTCTGTCTCTGTCTCTCTGTATATGCATAGGTATATATAGATATATATATATACTAGGTTGGCCAAAAAGTTCATTTGGGTTTTTCCATAACCATTTACCAAAAAAAAGCAAACAAAAGTTTTGGCCAAACCAATGTGTGTGGGTGTGTGTATCTCTTATTGGTTCTGTTTTTATGGAGAACACTAACTAACACACAGGTATAATAAAACCACATAGTCATGTCATCTCACCAGCAGTTCTTGCATTGGAAAATGAAAACAACAAATTAATGTACAACTTTCCATATCAGAAATTTTATTTTACCTAAACAGAAGTATTTTTAGAATTCAACTATATGTATAAAGATTCAGTTAACCATCATCAGAAAAAATAACTATTATAACTAACATCTTTGCAGTATAAAATGTCCTCATCTGTTCTATTCTCCAGTGAGAAAAATCCACTTTCAGAATCTTTTACCTCAGTAAAGATACTCAGCAAGTTCTTCTCATAAATAACATCCATTCCAGTTGCCTCTTCTCATTGCACAGAATTTACCTTAAAACTTGGAGCCAAAGCATTCAAAGCAAATGAAAGACAGATGAACAGATGAAGGCATTCTTCTGAGACCAGTGGGGGAGAGAGTCAGAGCAGTGGAAATCTGGCCTCTCCTGAAACAGCACATCCATGAGCTGACCAAATTTCAACCATTGAAATATAACATTCCAATAGTGTTTTTAAAAAATCTTATTTAAATATAAGCTGATGAAGCACAAGATGGAATCAGGATTGCCAGGAGAAATATCAGTAACCTCAGATACACAGATGACACCACCCTTATGGCAGAAAGTGAAGA
>NW_011494826.1:2666914-2693170 GCF_000754665.1 Bison bison bison | reverse complement strand
CCTGATGTGAAGAACTGACTCATTGGAAAATACCCTGATGCTGGGAAAGATTGAAGGTGGGAAGAGAAGAGGATGACAGAGGATGAGATCGTTGGATAGCATCACCGACTCGATGGACATGAGTTTGAGCAAGCTCTGAGAGTTGGTGATGGACAGGGAAGACTGGTGTGTTGCAGTGCATGGGGATGCAAAGAGTCAGACACGACTGAGCAACTGAACTGAAACATAAGCTGCATTATTTCCTCTATGAACAGAGCAACTTAAACAATTGTCGAGAGACAAAGTATTACTGTCACTTCAGACCCCTTTCTATCCCCATTTTGGAAGAGCAGTGGCTGCTCCTTTTCTCAAGTCTCAGTATAGTCTTATGAGGCCAGGACAGTGCTGCTGAGTGGTAAGTGCAGGACAGTGCTGCTGAGTGTTAAGTCCAAGCCAAGGCAATGGTCCCTCAAATAGGTCAGGGACCTTTCATGATTAAAGAAAAAAGAGTGAAGCCATATACTATATTTCAGCACCTTACAACATGATTCTGCAAACACTAACTTGCTCTCAGCCAAAGTATCTGTTTCGGCAAATAAATCCTATTTGGTACTAAATCATCCCCTACTTCATGTCCTAGAGTACATGATTCATGTACTCTATGATTCATGTCCTAGAGTACACAGTGCAGTGAAAACAGAAAGTAATCAAAATACCACTGTCTAATTCACAAAGCATTAAAATACTGTTCTTGATTAATTTGCACTAGGAATATGCTTCAAAGCATTTAATTGTTTCTTCCTAAACACCTACATTGGAGAAGGCTATGGCACCCCACTCCAGTACTCTTGCCTGGAAAATCCCATGGATGGAGGAGCCTGGTAGGCTGCAGTCCATGGAATCGCGAAGAGTCGGACACGACTGAGCGACTTCACTTTCACTTTTCACTTTCATGCATTGGAGAAGGAAATGGCAACCCACTCCAGTGTTCTTGCCTGGAGAATCCCAGGGACAGGGGAGCCTGGTGGGCTGCTGTCTCTGGGGTTGCACAGAGTCAGACACGACTGAAGCGACTTAGCAGCAGCAGCAGCAAACACCTACATAGGGCTTCCCAGGTGGCTCAAGTGGTAAAGAATCCACCTGTCAATGAAGGAGATGCAAGACACTTGGGTTTGATTCCTGGGTCAGGAAAATGCCCTGGAGGAGGAAATGACAACCCACTCCAGTATTCTTGCCTGGGAAATCCCATGGACTGAGGAGCCTGGTGGGCTTCAGTCCATGGGGTTGCAAAGAGCTGGACAGGACTGAGCATGCAAATATACACAAACCCAGATACCTACAAGTGTTAGACAAGCAACAGCAGGAACTTTCTTATTCTTATGCATTTAAAAGCAAAAGAGTTTGCAATTCGCAAGCCTCATGAAGACCCAGTTCTGGTGCATAGAAACAAGGTTATACGTGATGACAGTAGTCAAATGGAGAATATTCTAGGCATGGATACAATAGAACTTCCATTCTCTCTAACTTCTGCAATGCATTGCATTCTCTGACATCAAAGGCTGTTCTTTGGTAGGAGCCAAATATAACTTTAAAAGAACCACAAAAGTGAGATTGTGGCTTCCCTCCTCAAGGTTTCATTTTCCAATTACAAAACTTCCTTTTCTTTCCTCTTGAAATATTTTGAAGAATGTTGCTTGTAATAATTAAATTTCCTTAAACAGCTCTTTCTTCTCACTTTCCAGTCCCATTGCAAACCTCCTCCACCAACCCCTCCGACTTCAGTCTTCCTCTCGAAAGTTTTTTCTGGTTGGAGCCACATCACCTCCTCCCTAGTCTTACCTCTCTTTACAATTACCTCTGATGGGGACTATGTCTGATAGCTCAAGTTTTTTGTGGGGTTAATACAGTAGTGCCTAAACAAAACTTTAAGTTCCTTGAGATAAAGGAACAAAGCCAATGTTTCTTTTGAAGGATCTGTGATATTTAGCTATGATAACAAATGATAAACTCAAATTGAATTAAAATTTCCTTTCTTTGAAAGTTAAACCTCCATGAAATTCTCAGGTCAGGTCTCTGAGTGTCATTAAAATGCTTTGAATAAAGTTTGAAACCAGGCCTTTTGTATAATCTGTAACCTTAGTTTTCACTCCAGCTGTGGTAGAATGATACCCAGCCTTCCCTCCTTTTAGTAATGATCACTTTTGATGGTATGTGGTCAGGACCAGTCAACACAGATCAGCCAAGATGGAAGCAGTGGTATATAAGAAAATTGTCTCCTTTCATAATAAAAGCATATATTAAAAATAACTTAGAAAATCCAGATCATCCAAGATTGGCAGTCTCTGGGAGAATAGAAGGTCAGGAAGGGCAGCGGTGAGGAGATACCCATTGTCCAAGGTATGGAGCAATGGCTGCGCTTTGCTGGAGCAGCCCTGAGGAGATACCCCAGGCCCAAGGTAAGAGAAACCCAAGTAAGATGATAGGTGTTGCAAGACGGCATCAGAGGGCAAACACACTGAAACCATACTCACAGAAAACTAGTCAATCTAATCATACTAGGACCACGGCCTTGTCTAACTCAATGAAACTAAGCCATGCCCGTGGGGCAACCCAAGACGGGCGGGTCATGGTGGAGAGCTCTGACAGAATGTGGTCCACTGAAGAAGGGAATGGCAAACCACTTCAGTATTCTTGCCTTGAGAACCCCATGAACAGTATGAGAAGGCAAAATGATAGGATACTGAAAGAGAAACTCCCCAGGTCAGTAGGTGCCCAATATGCTACTGGAGATGAGTGGAGAAATAACTCCAGAAAGAATGAAGGGATGGAGCCAAAGCAAAAAGAATACCCAGCTGTGGATGTGACTGGTGATAGAAGCAAGGTCCGATGCTGTAAAGAGCAATATTGTATAGGAACCTGGAATGTCAGGTCCATGAATCAAGGCAAATTGGAAGTGGTCAAATGAGATGGCAAGAGTGAATGTCGACATTCTAGGAATCAGCGAACTGAAATGGACTGGAATGGGTGAATTTAACTCAGATGACCATTATATCTACTACTATGGGCAGGAATCCCTCAGAAGAAATGGAATGGCCATCATGGTCAACAAAAGAGTCCGAAATGCAGTACTTGGATGCAATCTCAAAAACAACAGAATGATCTCTGTTCATTTCCAAGGCAAACCAGTCAATATCACAGTAATCCAAGTCTATGCCCCAACCAGTAACGCTGAAGAAGCTGAAGTTGAATGGTTTTATGAAGACCTACAAGACCTTTTAGAACTAACACCCAAAAAAGATGTCCTTTTCATTATAGGGGACTGGAATGCAAAAGTAGGAAGTCAAGAAACACCTGGAGTAACAGGCAAATTTGGCCTTGGAATATGGAATGAAGCAGGGCAAAGACTAATAGAGTTTTGCCAAGAAAATGCACTGGTCATAACAAACACCCTCTTCCAACAACACAAGAGAAGACTCTATACATGGACATCACCAGATGGTCAATACCGAAATCAGATTGATTATATTCTTTGCAGCCAAAGATGGAGAAGCTCTATACGGTCAGCAAAAACAAGACCAGGAGCTGACTGTGGCTCAGACCATGAACTCCTTATTGCCAAATTCAGACTAAAACTGAAGAAAGTAGGGAAAACCACTAGACCATTCAGGTATGACCTAAATCAAATCCCTTATGATTATACAGTGGAAATGAGAAATAGATTTAAGGGCCTAGATCTGATAGATAGAGTGCCTGATGAACTATGGACTGAGGTTCATGACATTGTACAGGAGACAGGGATCAAGAACATCCCCATGGAAAAGAAATGCAAAAAAGCAAAATGGTTGTCTGGGGCGGCCTTACAAATAGCTGTGAAAAGAAGAGAAGTGAAAAGCAAAGGAGAAAAGGAAAGATATAAACATCTGAATGCAGAGTTCCAAAGAATAGCAAGAAGAGATAAGAAAGCCTTCCTCAGTGATCAATGCAAAGAAATAGAGGAAAACAACAGAATGGGAAAGACTAGGGATCTCTTCAAGAAAATCAGAGATACCAAAGGAACATTTCATGCAAAGATGGGCTCGATAAAGGACAGAAATGGTAGGGACCTAACAGAAGCAGAAGATACTAAGAACAGATGGCAAGAATAAACAGAAGAACTATACAAAAAATATCTTCACGACCCAGATAATCACGATGGTGTGATCACTGACCTAGAGCCAGACATCCTGGAATGTGAAAACAAGTGGGCCTTAGAAAGCATCACTACCAACAAAGCTAGTGGAGGTGATGGAATTCCAGTTGAGCTATTCCAAATCCTGAAAGATGATGCTGTGAAAGTGCTGCCCTCAATATGCCATCAAATTTGGAAAACTCAGCAGTGACCACAGGACTGGAAAAGGTCAGTTTTCATTTCAATCTCAAAGAAAGGCAATGCCAAAGAATGCTCAAACTATCACACAATTGCACTCATCTCACATGCTAGTAAAGTAATGCTCAAAATTCTCCAAGCCAGGCTTTAGCAATATGTGAACCGTAAACTTCCTGATGTTCAAGCTGGTTTTAGAAAAGGCAGAGGAACCAAAGATCAAATTGCCAACATCCGCTGGATCATGGAAAAAGCAAGAGAATTCCAGAAAAACATCTATTTCTGCTTTATTGACTATGCCAAAGCCTTTGACTGTGTGGATCACAATAAACTGTGGAAAATTCTGAAAAAGGTGGGAATACCAGACCACCTGATCTGCCTCTTGAGAAATTTGTATGCAGGTCAGGAAGCAACAGTTAGAACTGGACATGGAACAACAGACCGGTTCCAAATAGGAAAAGGAATTCGTCAAGGCTGTATATTGTCACCCTGCTTATTTAACTTATATGCAGGGTACATCATGAGAAACGCTGGACTGGAAGAAGCACAAGCTGGAATCAAGATTGCCGGGAGAAATATCAATAACCTCAGATATGCAGATGACACCACCCTTATGGCAGAAAGTGAAGAGGAACTAAAAAGCCTCTTGATGAAAATGAAAGAGGAGAGTGAAAAAGTTGGCTTAAAGCTCAACATTCAGAAAACGAAGATCATGGCATCTGGTCCCATCACTTTATGGGAAATAGGTGGGGAAACAGTGGAAACAGTGTCAGACTTTATTTTTCTGGGCTCCAAAATCACTGCAGATGGTGATTGCAGCCATGAAATTAAAAGACGCTTACTCCTTGGAAGGAAAGTTATGACCAACCTAGATAGCATATTCAAAAGCAGAGACATCACTTTGCCAACAAAGGTTCATCTAGTCAAGGCTATGGTTTTTCCTGTGGTCATGTATGGATGTGAGAGTTGGACTGTGAAGAAGGCTGAGTGCCGAAGAATTGATGCTTTTGAACTATGGTGTTGGAGAAGACTCTTGAAAGTCCCTTGGACTGCAAGGAGATCCAACCAGTCCATTCTGAAGGAGATCAGCCCTGGGATTTCTTTGGAGGGAATGATGCTAAAGCTGAAACTCCAGTACTTTGGCCACCTCATGCGAAGAGTTGACTCATTGCAAAAGACTCTGATGCCGGGAGGGATTGGGGGCAAGAGGAGAAGAGGACGACAGAGGATGAGATGGCTGGATGGCATCACCGACTCGATGGACGTGAGTCTGAGTGAACTCCGGGAGATGGTGATGGACAGGGAGGCCTGGCGTGCTGCGATTCATTGGATCACAGAGTCGGACACGACTGAGCGACTGATCTGATCTGATCTGGGAGAATAGAAAAGAAAGGTAGACAATATGAGTGAAAACAGAGACTGAGGAAGTCTAGGGAGAGAATATTCTTCCTCAAGAACATGAAGGGATTTGTGGCTTTTGATTGACGACATGATTACAATACCCTGGATACTTTCGGAAATGTGTTGGATATGCTTTGCTTTCACAGTGCCTGGTGGCCACGGATCAGGTGTGCTAAAATCTGGGCAGCATGTAAAGGCAAACCCAATAAAGAGTTGTCTGGGCCCAAATGCCCACAGTTCCTGTCCAGAAACACTACAGCCTGACTGTGGTGGAGAGAGGTTTCATGGTCTATTCCCTGCTTAAGGGAAGGATTCTTCCACACTCTCCGCATCTGTGGGCTATATTGCATGTACAGTTCAGTTCAGTTCAGTTGCTCAGTTATGTCTGACTCTTTGAGACCCCATGGACTGCAGCATGCCAGGCTTCCCTGTCCATCACCAATTCCCAGAGCTTACTCAAACTCATGTCCATCACGTCAGTGATGCCATCCAACCATCTCATCCTCTGTCATTCCCTTCTCCTTCCACCTTCAATCTTTCCCAGCAGCAGGGTCTTTTCCAATGAGACAGTTCTTCGCATCAGGTGCCCAAAATATTGGAGTTTCAGCTTCAGCATCAGTCCTTTCAATGAATATTCAGGACTGATGTCCTTCAGGATGGACTGGTTGGATCTCCTTGCAGTCCAAGGGACTCTCAAGAGTCTTCTCCAACACAATAGTTCAAAAGCATCAATTCTTTGGCACTCAGATTACTTTATAGTCCAACTCTCACATCCATACATAACTACTGGAAAAACCATAGCTTTGACTGGATGGACCTTTGTTGGCAAAGTAATGTCTCTGCGTTTCAATATGCTATCTAGGTTGGTCGTAACTTTTCTTCCAAGGAGCAAGCGTCTTTTAATTTCATGGCTACAGTCACCATCTGCAATGATTTTAGAGCCCCCCAAAATAAAGTCTCTCACTGTTTCCACTGTTTCCCCATCTATTTGCCATGAAATAATGGGACTAGATGCCATGATCTTAGTTTTCTCAATGTTGAGAAATGTTAAGCCAACTTTTTCATTCTCCTCTTTTACTTTCATCAAGAGGCTCTTTAGTTCTTCTTCAGTTTCTGCCATAGTGTGGTATCATCTACTTATCTAAGGTTACTGATATTTCTCCTGGCAATCTTGATTCCAGCTTGTGCTTCATCCAACCTGGCATTTCTCATTATGTACTCTGCATAGAAGTTAAATAAGCAGGGTGACAATATACAGCCTTGATGTACTCCTTTCCCAATTTGGAACCAGTCTGTTGTTCCATGTCCAGTTCTAACTGTTGCTTCTTGACCTGCATACAGATTTCTCAGGAGGTGGGTCAGGTGGTCTGCTATTCCCATCTCTTTCAGAATTTCTCACAGTTTGTTGTGATCCACACAATCAGAATCTTCAGTGTAGTCAATAAAGCAGAAGTAGATGTTTTTCTGGAACTCTCTTGCTTTTTCAATGATCCAATGGATGTTGGCAATTTGATCTCTGGTTCCTCTGCCTTTTCTAAATCCAGCTTGAACATCTAGAAGTTCATGCTTCACGTTCTGTTGAAGCCTGGCTTAGAGAATTTTGAGCATTACTTGGCTAGCTTGTGAGATGAGTGCAATTGTGTGATAGTTTGAGCATTCTTTGGGATTGGAATGAAAACTGACCTTTTCCAGTCCTGTGGCTGCTGTTGATTTTTCCAAATTTGCTGGCATATTGAGGGCAGCACTTTCACAGCATCATCTTTCAGGATTTGAAATGGCTCAACTGGAATTCCATCACCTCCACTAGCTTTGTTCACAGTGATGCTTCCTAAGGCCCACTTGACCTCACATTCCAGGATGACTGGCTCTAGGTGAGTGATCACACCATTGTGATTATCTGGGTCATGAAGATCTTTTTTGTACAGTTCTTCTGTGTATTCTTACCACCTCTTCTTAATGTCTTCTGCTTCTGTTAGGTCCCTACCATTTCTGTCCTTTATTGTGCCCATCTTTGCATGAAATGTTCCCCTGGTTTCTCTAATTTTCTTGAAGATGACCCATGTCCAAGGGCAAAGAAGAAGCCCCTCAAGATGGTAGGAGGGACAAAATTGCTTTTAGACTCAAACCCCATACCTGTCAGAGATACTCAGAGGACTCAAACAAACCTGTGCACACCAGGACCCAGAGACCCCACAGAGACTTAGACAGAATTATGTTTGAGTGTCTCCTGTGGAGGTATGGGTCAGCAGTGGACTGCTGCAGGGGCAAGGGCTCTGGGTGCAGTAGACCTGGGTATGGCATAAACCCTTTTGGAGGAGGTTGCCATTAACCCCACAATAGAGCTGCCAGAACTTACTCAGGACTGGGGAAACAGACTCTTGGAGGGCACAAACAAAACTCTGTGAGAAAGGAGCAGTGACCTCACAAGAAACTGACGCAGACTTGCCCCTGAGTGTCCAGGAGTCTCCAGCAGAGGCATGGGTTGGTGGTGGCCTGCTGCAGGGTCAGGGGCACTCAGTGCAGCAGTGCATGCATGGGATCTTCTGAAGGATGTTTCCATTATCTTCATTGCCTCCACCATAGTTTGGCCTCAGGTCAAAGAACAGGGAGGGAACATAGCCCCACCCATTAACAGAAAATTGGATTAAAGATTTACTGAGCATGGCCCAGCCCATCAGAATAAGACCCAGTTTCCCCCTTAGTCAGTCTCTCCCATCAGGAAGCTTCCATAAGCTTCTTATCCTTAGGGCCAACAGAATGAAAATGACAGTCATAGAAAACTAATCAAACTGATCACATGGGTGACAGCCTTGCCTAACTCAGTGAAACTACGAGCCGTGCCATGTAGGGCCACCCAAGACAGATGAGTCATGGTAGAGAGTTCTGACAAAATGTGGTCCACTGGAGAAGGGAATGGCAAACCACTTAAGTATTCTTGCCTTGAGAACACCATGAACAGTATGAAAAGGCAAACAGATAAGACACTGAAAGATGAACTCCCCAGGTCGGTAGGTGCCCAATACGCTACTGGAGATCAGTGGAGAAATAACTCCAGAAAGAATAAAAAGATGAATCCAAAGCAAAAACAATACCCAGTTGTGGATGTGACTGGTGATGGTAGTAAAGCCCAATGCTGTGAAGAACAATATTGCATAGGAACCTGGAATGTCAGGTTCATGAATCAAGGCAAATTGGAAGTGGTAAAAAAGGAGATGGCAAGAGTGAGCATCAACATTTTAGGAATCAGTGAACTAAAATGGTCTGGAATGGGTGAATTTAACTCAGATGACCATTATATCTACTACTGTGGGCAAAAATCCCTTAGAAGAAATGGAGTAGCCATCATAGTCAACAAAAGAGTCTGACATGCAGTACTTGGATGCAATCTCTAAAAGAACAGAATGATCTCTGTTCGTTTCCAAGGCAAACCAGTCAATATCACAGTAATCCAAGTCTATGCCCCAACCAGTAATGCTGCAGAAGCTGAAATTGAACAGTTATATGAAGACCTACAAGACCTTCTGGAACTAACACCCAAAAAAGGTGTCCTTTTCATTATAGGGGACTGGAATGCAAAAGTAGGAGGTCAAGAGATACCTAGAGTAACAGGCAAATTTGGCCTTGGACTACAAAATGAAGCAGATCAAAGGCTAACAGAGTTTTGCCAAGAGAACACACTGGTCATAGCAAACCTGGGCTGAGGTAGCACAGAAACCTGGGTGTTCAGAGTGTAAAGCTGATGACCATGCTTTTTATTTCCAACAGAGGCATTTTTGCTGAATTCAATGCATATAAGGTAAAATTACCTATTGTCTATCAGTGAATTCCTTAAAAAAAAAAAAAAAAAGGCTTTCATTATTACGTTTTGTGTCTTCTGTCGAAGGTATCCATGGATAAGTCAGCACTGCCCTCTACTGGATAATCTGTGTTTACTACTCTACTGTGTCCTCTGTGCTTAAGTCGCTCAGTCGTGTCTGACTCTTTCTCACGCCATGGACTGTAGCTCACCGGGCTCTTCTGTCCATGGGGATTCTTCATGCAAGAACACTGGAGTGGGTTGCCATGCCCTCCTCCAGGGGATATTCCCAATCCATGGATGGAACCCAGATCTCCCACAATGCAGGTGGATTGGTTTAAATAGAATCTTTGATTTCTTCCCGCCCCCTGCCCCCTCCGCCACTGAATATCAGAGAAAGATGCATGGAAACCAACATGTTCAAGCTGTCTGGATATTCCTCCGTGCTTATTAATATGGTCAGATAATATGTTTCTCAAAAGGGGGGCTTCCTTCTTTAATTTTGAGAATTGAAAGTTTTAAAAATTAATTCCAATCCATTAACATCAAAGAGAAAGAGTCAGAAAGATAGAGATAGAGATGAGGGAAAGAAACAGAGAGAGACAGGGAGGCAGAGACAAATAGAGAACCAGAGAATGAGAGCCAGTTCTCATCAGAGTAAATGAGTACTGGTTTCCTACTTTGGCAACCTCAAAAATAAACTCAAGTAAATGCTTTCTTTGTGACATCACCAGCTGCAGTTCTTATAATGTGTACACTAATTCTAGCTCATGAGATTAACTTTTTATCTTCTTGAGACAAAATTTAAGTTATGAGCTTGGTCAACTATAATGATCAGTTTTCCTGCCGTGAAAATGTTGCATTTCTACCAAAACAGGTTAAATTGCAGTTGATTGGGAGTCAGCCAGCAACCTGCTGTATCCAACATAGTAACAGCATGGAAACAACTGATACTGAGTCCAAATTCAGACTTATAAAAAAATAGTAATTAAAAGATGCTACTACATGAATAGTTCTTACCAGGGGGAGAAAAAGGAAAAAGAAAAGAATACCTAATCAAATTACAATATATGCCTAAATTATCCCAACAAGAACATCTGGATACAGCCTTAACAAGACAAATGCAAACCAGAATAAGCCATCATTTCTGGGTTAAAGATCCCAAATGAGACTCTCCAACCCTGACCCCCATCATCTCTCCCAGAAGCAGTCTCAAATCCTGGAAGGATCATTGCTTTAGCCTAAAAACCTGGATTCAAATCCCAGCTCTGCCATTATGTGGCTTTGAGAAAGACCTTGTTTTCCTTATCTGCAAGGTGGAGGTAATAAGACATAAATCATAGAGTCTGAGGAAATTTAAATGAAATGAAGCATGTAAATCACTTAGTATCTGGCATATATTTGGGTTTCAATAAAACTATGGTTTTCCCTTGTCCCTCTTCCTCCAAATTCTTTTAGCAACCAGGTTACTAGACAACTCTGGGTGCCACACAGGTCATCACTTCAAAGCAAAATATCTAAAATTCTTCTCCCTCTATGTCTTCTTCCCTAGTTGCTGCTACTGCTCTTCACCTGGCTGTCCAAATGAAACACCTGAACATCACCCCAGGTGCTATGTTCTTGCTGACTTCCATGTGTGTATTATAAAACTCCTCTGTCAGCTTCTCTGGAGGCTCAGTGGTAAAGAATCTGCCTGCCAATGCAGGAGACACAAATTCCATCCCTGGTCCAGGAATATGCCACATGCCACTGAACAGCTAGGCCCACGTGCTACAAGCATTGAGCCTGTGCTCTAGACCCCGGAAGCTGCAACTGAATCCATGTGCCACAACCACTGAAGCCCACATGCCCTAGAGCCCACCGCGGTGAGAGAAGCTACCACAATGAGAAGCCTGGGCACCACAGTTAGAGAGTATCCCGGGCTCTCTGCAACTAGAGAAAAGCCCATGCAACAACGAAGACTCTGCACAGCCAAAAAGACACAAATAAATAAAATTATATAAATAAATAAAATAAAATTATATTAAAAAAATATCCTCTGCCTTCATGACTCAGTAGATGTTACCTCTCCTGGGAAAAGCCTGGATTTCTCTGATCCTCTCAGGCTAAGTTAAGTTCTTGATCTGGTCCCATGTTCCCATAGATATGTCTATTAGAGAATAGGTTTTAATATGTTGTGACTTGTTTCTCTTTTCCACTGGGCTGTGAGTACTCTTAGAGCAGAGATTGTGTCATTCGAAGTTTTACTCCCAGGTACTAACATTGAACTTGCCACGTGAAGATGCCAAAAACCGTTTGTAGAATAAATGAATAGAGGTAAGGAGTAGTGAATATGTTCTTGGAGCTGCCAGAATGGTACCTCTTTCCCTTATGGAGCAACAGCGTTAGGAGTCAGATGGAGAATGTCATAGGAACCCACAAGCCAGGATCAGGCTTCCTATTCCTCCTCCAAGTTTAGATTTCTAGACCCTGGAAGTCAGACAAGAGCAGACATCATCCCACAGGGGAAGTGGTCATCTGCCTCATGTCTATTACATGTAGAGTAGAGAGAGTCTGCTTCTGGAAGCTTTTCCATCGGCCTTGACCCGGGTGTGCTTTCCCACAGAATCCAGGGCAGAGGGAAATGTATGCTTTTTGCAGGGAGGCCAGTTCTAAAACTGAGAATGCATGTATTAGTGCAAGTTGTTGGTGCCAGCTGCGGAAGGCAGTGATGCTGAAATCTAGCTCATACTCTGCTTGCTAAGCCGGGCGTGCTAGCTTGAATCTGTGTTGAATAAAGATGCCATCTGCTTGGTGAGCCCTTTGTTTAGAGGGTTGTGTCCATCCAGAGTGGAACCTTTGTCTCATTTGCACAAAAGCTCCATGTGGACACATGGGACCCTATTATATATCCTTTCCTCAAATCTCCCCAATCAGATGTATCTTTTCCCCTCCCTTGGAGAAGGTGTTAACAGACAGAAGAAAGTGTGGAAACTCCCTTCTCAATGCTTCCAAAAGGATGGATGTCTCATTTTTTTATGAGTGAGGAGAGGAAGGGAAGAGTTCTCCCTAAGAAAAATAGGTGGGGAGAAGAGAATTAGCATTAAATGAACATCTACTATGTGCCAGATATTGGAGCACATGATTTGGATAAATCATTTCATATTCAAGCAAGTCTGTAAAGGGACTTCCCTGGTGGTCCAGTGGCTAAGACTCCATCTTCTCAATCCAGGGGGCCCAGGTTCCATCCCTGGTCAGGAAACTAGATCCCACATGCCTCAACTAAGAGTTCACATGCCACAGCTAAGACCCAGTGCAGCCAAATAAACATTAAAGGCTGGGGGTGGGGTGGGGGTGGGAAGCAAGTCTGTAAAAACTGGTACCTTCAGATGATTATCCTGAGGATTAGAGCCAGGAAGACCACATATCCAAAAGTGATGACACTGGTTCCAAAGCCCACCATCTTACCCCACCCCATGATTCTTCATCTTCAGACAGAGACCTTACTAGTAGAGACTCATTCCTAGTAGTTCCAGGAGCTAAAGGGCATGAAGCTGAACAATGCAGACACCTCTATTTTCCCAACGACCTGAACCAAGGAATGCCATTGAGGCAGCACCCAGTTTTCAAACAGGTACCTTCTAAAAGTTCATTCCAAGACTAAGACTTAACAAATACTTTTTCTAAGTTATAAATGAAGGTTAGATTCTTGGACTAGCTTATAGAACTGTTTTTAATATGGTTTGGAACCTGAAGCCCTGAAATAGAGCTTCTCTGATCCTCTGTGAACGCAGAGGCCTGTGGGCACCCTTATGAGCGGGTAAGCTCCAAGATGGACTGACTGTTTATGTATAAAGGAGGTTTGTAAGGCAAGCAGCATAGAATGAAGGGCTTATGTAAAAAGTCCTACGAATAATGTTTTGAACATGTTTATTGCAGGCTTTCTCCATCCCAGCACAATCAACATTTGGGCCGTATAATTCTTTTTGTAGGGGAGCTGCTCAGGGCATTCCTCAGTTGTTCAGGGAACTGTTCACATTTAGCAGCATCTCTGGCCTTAGCCCACTAGATGCCAGTAACAGCATCTGAGCACCAGTTTTCTGTTTACAGGCAAGGAACTGTCCCCTGAGGGACCAAAACCACTCTTCACCGAGGCTTTGGAATTCAGTGGTCTCTGAATGATGGCTGACAACCACTTCAGTCCTCTGCAGCTCTCAAAGGCTAGAAACCCAAGCTTCTGTGGATAAACTACTAATGTGCAAAAACACATAACATTATTAAAGAAAAACACAATTTTGAGGGTAGTGGAGGATCATTTGCAATATCTTTAACGCTTGAATACCTTTAAAGACCTAGGTATTTTAATACCCTGGAAAGATTTAACACCATTTTCTTAAATAAGGGATGATTGAAAATTGCTTTTCAGTTTCAAATAAAATATACTGTTCCTCAGAAGAGTCTAAAACGTTTTAGGCGAATTATGGTACATTTGTTTTCAGGTGCTGATTTGGCATCAACAATGGGCCTTTTCTTTGCTGTAAACAGAAAAATGTGGGTGTGGGCATAATGAAGCAATTGTACCATTGGAAATAGTGAATAACCTACATCCTTCATAGAGAGGATCATGCTACCTTTACAGCACAGGCCAAGAAAATTCCCATGATGCCCAGTCACAGAGAAGAGTTTCAGATTCCACAAAATACTCTGAGTCCTGTATTCCACTATTCTCTGCTTTCAAAGGAATGAAAAGTGAAGTTTCCTTCACAGGTCCTCATGCTAATGCCCAACTGCCCCCTGGGGAGGGTTCACCCTCTCTTTTATATGAAAATTAAAATTCTTATCCGATCAACGTCAAAATCTCCATTCACAGATGAATACAGAGGCAGTGAGTTGCTCTCAAAAGGTTACCCAAAGCAGAGGAAGGAATCAAATTCCAGGACTTAGATCTCCTGAGTCCTCTGTAGACATTATTATATAGTCTCCACCTGGACATTATTGTATTTCCTCCACCTGGGGGCAGAATTCTGGGAGTTAGCTATCACCATTAACCTGACCCCAGTCCTCGTCTGCATCCCTTACCAAGTTGAAACCATTCATAGTTTGTATACGAGCAGAGTGGAACAGTCAAGAGCAGGGATTCTAGAGCCAGATCTGGACCTGGATCCAGAAGTTCAGTTCTGTCACTTCCTGGCTCTGGAAGACCTTTTGTACCCTCACCTCAGCTTATGTGTGCCTGTTTCCTCATCTCTCCGAGACCACAAAAATGCCTATTTCCTAAAGTGGTTATGAGACATAAATGAGCAAATATTTGTAAAGTGCATAGAACAGTGTCTTACATCTAGCAAGTGCTATAAAAACATTTGTTAGACAAAATTATAAAATAAATAAGGCAACATGAGGCTTTGGTTCCATTATTACAATCAGGCAATGCCCTACAAGAAGAATTCAGAAATATGCGTTTTGTCTCCTACTGTACGTCCTTCTTTCAATCCCTTCTTCCTTTTTCTATGTTCATCTTGAGTCCCCTTTCCAGCTTCCTACCAGGGTGTTCAGTTCAGTTCAGTTGCTCAGTCGTGTCCGACTCTTTGCAACCCCATGAATCGCAGCACACCAGGCCTCCCTGTCCATCACCAACTCTCGGAGTTCACTCAAACTCATGTCCATCGAGTCAGTGATGCCATCCAGCCATCTCATCCTCTGTCGTCCTCTTCTCCTCCTGCCGCCAATCCCTCTCAGCATCAGAGTCTTTTCCAATGAGTCAACTCTTCACATGAGGTGGCCAAAGTACTAGAGTTTCAGCTTTAGCATCATTCCTTCCAAAGAATACCTAGGACTGATCTCCTTTAGAATGGACTGGTTGGATCTCCTTGCAGTCCAAGGGACTCTCAACAGTCTTCTCCAACACCACAGTTCAAAAGCATCAATTCTTCGGCATTCATCTTTCTTCACAGTCCAACTCTCACATCCATACATGACCACTGTAAAAACCATAGCCTTGACTAGACAGACCTTTGTTGGCAAAGTAATGTCTTTGCTTTTTAATATGCTATCTAAGTTGTTAGCAGATGACAACTGGTAATGTTTGAAGGTGCCAGTCTAAGCTTCTTCTCGGAGAGACCTTTGAATTCTACAGAGACTATGAAAGGCTAAGAAGTTATCAGAGCTTAAAGAAATGAAGCTCCAACACTGACACATCAGCGAGGAGTTGTATTTTCAGTACAGGAGATACTTCCTTTATCTGGTCTGTACACTCCTGAAGCTGTCCCTGGGGCAAATGGTAATGTAAGTTAATAGTTCTGTGCTTAAAAATTAAATTTTAAAAATAAGCAGCCTCAAATTTCTGTATTCCAGCATATGGCAATTGTGGTACTGTCTGAAATGAGTCATCCTAAACCCAAGTTAGAAGCAAACATAAGTTTCCAGATGTTGAGAATGTTTTTTTATTTTTTACTAAATAAAAAAGCAAGATGAGTGTGTTTTTCATACTGCTTATTTTTACTAGAAGTTAATGTTTACTCACTTCTGATTTTCCTAAGATGATCTTCTTGTAAGCTGTGGCCTAAATGCATTTAAATTGCCTTTGAATATTCTAAGCAACCCTTACTACCATGGAAACAGAACCAAGGATATGCAACAAGTCTCCTCTGCAATGGAATTTGGTGCTTTAGATATTTTTGATTGGTTGCCCTTCTCTGAAATGCAGTCCTGTCGGTTGGATTTACTTTTATTATCCATGGGAGCACACAGTTCACCACATAGTGGAAAATGCCATTCATCCGACAAAGTCCTTCCAGAGACATTCCCAGTCATGGGCAGAACTAGCAGGGCCAAATCCACATGTGTCAGAAAACATGGGCAGGTCTAATCCAGAAAGATTTAGGCATTTGTCCAGTGGTCTATGAGGTAACCTGCACCTTTTGTACTTTTATTGGTAGAGGAGAAAAGATGATGTTCCAGGGCCCCAAAGAATGTTGCGTAATGCCCTGGCTCTTGAGGATGTGATTTGGCTGTTGTATAGTTCTGTATAAAGGGCATATGAGATAGTAATAGTAAGGGGTCAAAATTGAGAAAGAGAGAATTTCTGCCTCTGTTGATAAAGTGTTTATAAGCTTAATAAAATAATTTAGCTGTTCCTCCCCTATGTAAAATGATTACTTATAGAGTGTAGACTTAGAGCTTGGGTTCAACTTGAGGTCAATGTTTGTAAACTAATGATCCTTTGGAGGAAAGATGAGACATAAAGAACAAAAAATATAGTTTCCTTTGTTTCATCAATCCAGGATGAAGATGGGAGAAAAACGTCAAGGTAAAGTCTGTCTGGTTCAAAAAATACCACCTGAGACATGATTAGAATCCATCTCAGTTATTTAAACGCACAGTGTTCTTATGCCTCCTAGAATAACTAGATCCATGAAACATGCAAAGGCTTAAAACAAATACTTGTGATTTTTTAATTCATTTTTTCTTCTCTTTCTAGAGTTACGTGGAATTCTCTGGACATGTATCAAGAGACTAGCTGTTTATTAGACTAAATATCATGGCAATAAAAGGGCACAGAGGCCAAATAAGCCGAGTCTACCTGCCCTTTGCCCTGCATAGAAGTGATTGTGATATTTAGATGTTGAAAGATGAAAACACTGACAAGAAAGGTTAATCACTATTGCATATAAAAGGCCTGGCGTGCTGCGATTCATGGGGTCGCAAAGAGTCGGACACGACTGAGCGACTGAACTGAACTGAACTGACACATCCATGAGAAATATATTAATAAATATATTCACAGGTTATAGAAGACGAAGGTGCACAGACAGTTTATGTGAATGGATATAAAATTGATGTATAGAAACTTGAAAGGAAATTTAATAAGTAACAATGGCATCCCACTCCAGTACTCTTGCCTGGAAAATCCCATGGACAGAGGAGCCTGGAAGGCTGCAGTCCATGGTGTCGCTGAGGGTCAGACACGACTGAGCGACTTCACTTTCACTTTTCACTTTCATGCATTGGAGAAGGAAATGGCAACCCACTCCAGTGTTCTTGCCTGGAGAATCCCAGGGACGGGGGAGCCTGGTGGGCTGCTATCTATGGGGTCGCACAGAGTCGGACACGACTGAAGCGACTTAGCAGCAGCAGTAGCAGCAACCCGATAAATGAAAAAAGAACTATTTTATAACTGATTACCAAAAGCAATTTAATTATCTAATGCTGGTAGTTATGGAACGTGAGACATATTTTGTCTGTGGCCACCAGCATCTTTGGAACTATCTTTGTACATTAGAGGAAGTTGTCAAGTTCTAAGTCCTACCTCTTAAGGAAAAATACAGAACTCATTTCCCCAAGCTCCTGTGCAACAAGGATATAGACATGTAACTTACAAATACATCCAATTAAGAATTTGATATAGAAGAGGAAATGTGTATCCATATATTCATCAATCCCTGATGGAGATGGGAGAAAAATGTCAAGGTAAAGTCTGTCTCGTTCAAAAAATACCACCTGAGACATGATTCATTTTCACAGAACTTACTTTCTGATGGAGATGACAGCAGAGGTGAACAGCTTTGAGGACAGCAGAGTTTCTATCATCAACCAGTACACTGACTCAGCATGTGGGCTGCAGTGGTGTCTCCTGATCACAACAGAATCTTCTCTGGAACTGATGCATAGTGTGGTGTAGACATCCTTCATGGCTGTGGAGCCTCCAAGACATATTCGCTGAACCTCTGGAAGGGCCAATAAGGTCTTTAGTTTGCAACTAAAAACCTTGGTTAACGTAGTGTGCGCATTCATACATCCTTCATTCAAATGTAAATTGCAATGCCCCTTTTGTAAAGTGCTGTAGTATTGAATATCATGTATCAAGATCCATTAAAAACACTCATCCCTGACTCATTAACCCTCTTCTAAGTCTTTATGGTAAGGAAATAGCTCAAAGGAAGGAAAACGGCCCTGTGAATGGACATGATTCAAAATTTCAAAGGATTAGGAACAATCTGAAAGCTCAGCAACAGGGGACAATTGAGTTACAGTATACCCTTGGTAGTCAATAGAATTGCAGCATTGCTGCATGGTCAGGGCTTGCGATACACAATTTTGTTGGAGGGAGGTGAGGGGACTTAAAGCTGCATTTAGATAGAGTGTGTGCTCTTTTTCCTTTGACTGAATATTTATTTGAGGCTTTCTGTGGAAAATGAAGAATGAGATTTGTGCTTTTTGTGCTCAGTTGCTCAGTCATGTCCAACTCTTTGCAGCCCCATGGACTGTAGCCTGCCAGGCTCCTCTGTCCACAGGGATTCTCCAGGCAAGAATACTGGAGTGGGTGGCACGAAAACCTACCTCAATTATCTCCTCCAGAGTTGCCACTATTGCAGATATTGCACAGTGAATAAAATAATTGTTAGGAAGCTTATGTAGTAAGGTATGAAAAAATGCTCGTGGTATCTTGTCAAGGGAATAGAGTAAAGCACAAAATTATATCTATGTTGTGACTACAGTTATGTAAAAAAATGATAATAGTAAATTGAGCCAGGTCTGGAAGGAAGCACAGAAAGACAGTAGGATTCATTGAGTGATAGAATTGTCAATAAATATTTTGTTCTTATTTTCTGTGAAGGCCATTTAATGCAACAAATATTTTTATGCTTTACAAAATTATCTTCTAAGTGTTAAAATTATATCTTTTCTTTGACCATGTGTCTGTGATATTGTGGTAGTACTGTCACCTGCTCGGTGAGGATGACTTTGACACCTATTGTCTTTTGGCACAGTTAGATTCAATCTGGGCTCTGGGCAACCTGGCTACTTTTGATGTGCATGGATCCATAGGAGCAAAGGAAAAAGGCATCACTCTAGAAAATCACTAGCCGCATAGGCTTTTCCATCAGAGCTCTAAAAATATAACTGCTCACATAAAATGATGGGGACTGCTGGTGAGAGAGGGAACTGGCAAATCTCTTTGGCATTATCTACTAAAGTCGGAGATATCCTTACACTGTGACCCAGAAATTTCACTCCTCAGTATTTACCTTGGAGAAACTATTGGCACATTTGCAGTAGTAAATATGTACAAGAATCTTTATAGTTTATATTCCTATTCACTAAAACTGAAAAAAATGCCAGTGTTCATCAACGGTAGAATGGGTGAAAAAAATGAGTAAGTGCATAGTGTCATCACATAGTACTGTATAGCAATGAATGTGCACAAACTACATTTAGACTCAACAAAATGAATGAAGCTCATAAACAAGCAAGATATGCGGTATGGCTGTTTATAAAGAGTTTAAAAGTAGGCAAAATTACTCTATGCTATTTAGGGATCCATACAAAATTGGTAAAACTCCGAAGTAAAGTAAGGAAAAGATGGACTCAAATGTCCAGAGAGTGGTTCCCTCTGGGGAGGGCAAGGAGTTGTGTTTGGAAGGAGGCATAGTGGGGCTTCTGGCCTAGCAATGTTCTCCCCTGATTAGTGGTGTTTGGCAGATTTTTCACTCCTTAATTTCACATTAAGCAGTGGTACATTTGTGTTTTGCACTCCTTTCTTTGTGTACAGGAAAGTTTATGTTTTGAAAAAAGAGAGGAGACACTCATGTGTCAGTGAGGCAGTTATAAGAAGACATTTCTTCTAGAAACAGAAACCACTTTCAGTTCATCCAAGTAGAAATTAGAGAGTGGAGGAGTTTGTTGAGACCTTGATTAATGAAATGGAGCCACCCCCAGGATCTATTTATCTAGGAGCATGGTTCAGAAACAGTATTTAATGAATAAATGTAAGATTTGAATTCCCCAAAGCAAGGTATTAGATGGACCACCAGGAACTGTGCCTTTGAAAAGCTCCAGGAAATGGAAATGAGAGCCCTCTGGAGGCTGGTGCCCCAAGAGAAGGAGACCTCTTTAAGTTTCGGCCGCGGCCTTCTCTGGACAACAGAGAAGTTGAGGTTGCAGCCTCTGGATCCGAATTAGGGTTGGGTTGTCCCTCACTGTCATGAATGCAGGCATGTGTGTTAACTGACCGATCTCCATGGGGCTTGGTGGCCCGTGAAATTGATCTCAGATGAAGGAGGAAAGGGTCTCAGGGACTGCTAGCCTGAAGGCAGGACATCAACAATTTTAAATGGAACCTAGAAGGATAGAACAGTAAGAAGAGAGTTTTCACTACATCTTGCCATGACCAATGAGGACACCTGGCTCACTGCCCTGCTTATAAACTTCTGCCTGGAAAATTTAAGGGAAGTCTATTGAACCCTCCTCAAGCTGACTTGGAAAGCAAACACTTAGCAATTTGCTCCTTGATAGGTCAACATCAACTGGATGGTCTGCCCTAAACTAAACAATCTACCAAGAACCGCGAGTTTGTATTGATTACCTGTGCATTTGAAATCTATTGTCTGGGCTACTTACAAATCTGTAGGAATGGAGGTGAATTTATACATTCTTGTCTGCTGGAGATGCAAATGATTTCTATCTGGTGGAAAAGATAATCCCAAAGGTTTTGGTATGGCCTTTTGGACATGAACTAGTTTTGTGTGTAACCCAGAAATTTTACACTAGCATTGTCAAAAAATACCTAGTTTCTTAAGTGCTTTTTGTGCTCAGTTGCTCAGTCACGTCAGTCTCTTTGCAACCCCATGGACTATAGTCTGCCAGGCTCCTCTGTCCATGGAATTTTCCAGGCAAGAATACTGGAAAGGGTCGCTATTTCTTCCTCCAGGGGATCTTCCCAACCTGGGGATTGAACCTGTGTCACTTGTGGCTCCTGCATTGGCAGGCTGATTCTTTAACACCTCGCCACCTGGAAAGTCTCAAATGCTCTTTGGACAAGTTTTAAAATAAATCGGAGGTGAAAGTGAAAGTTACTCAGTCGTGTCCCACTCTTTGCAACTCCATGAACTATACAGTCCATGGAATTCTCTAGATCATAATACTGGACTGGGGAGCCCTTCCCTTCTCCAGGGGATCACCAAACCCAGGGATCAAACCCAGGTCTCCCGCATTGCAGGTGGATTCTTTACCAGCTGAGTCAAGAGGGAAGTCTAAGAATACTGGAGTGGGTAGACTATGCCTTCTCCAGCAGATCTTCCTGACTCAGGAATCAAACTGGGGTTTCCTGCATTGCAGGCAGATTCTTTACCAAAGACAGCCTTCAGAATGGGAGAAAATAATAGCAAACAAAGCAACTGACAAAAAATTAATCTAAAAAATATACAAGCAACTCCTGCAGCTCAATTCCAGAAAAATAAATGACCCAATCAAAAAATGGGCCAAAGAACTAAACAGACAGTTCTCCAAAGAAGACATACGGATGGCTAACAAACACATGAAAAGATGCTCAACATCACTCACTATCAGAGAAATGCAAATCAAAACCACAATGAGGTACCATCTCACGTCGGTTAGAATGGCTGCTATCAAAAAGTCTACAAACAATAAATGCTGGAGAGGGTGCGGAGAAAAGGGAACCCTCTTACACTGTTGGTGGGAATGCAAACTAGTATAGCCACTATGGAAAATAGTGTGGAGATTTCTTAAAAAAGTGGAAATAGAACTGCCATATGACCCAGCAATCCCACTGCTGGGCATACACACCGAGGAAACCAGAATTGAAAGAGACACATGTGCCCTAATGTTCATTGCAGCACTGTTTATAATAGCCAGGACATGGAAGCAACCTAGATGTCCATCTGTAGATAAATGGATAAGAAAGCTGTGGTCCATATACACAATGGAGTATTACTCAGCCATTAAAAAGAATACATTTGAATCCATTCTAATGAGGTGGATGAAACTGGAGCCTATTGTACAGAGTGAAGTAAGCCAGAAAGAAAAACACCAATACAGTATACTAACACATATATATGGAATTTAGAAAGATGGTAACAATAACCCTCAGAGAAGGCAATGGCACCCCACTTCAGTACTCTTGCCTGGAAAATCCCATGGATGGAGGAGCCTGGTAGGCTACAATCCATGGGGTCGCTAAGAGTCGGACATGACTAAGTGACTTCATTTTCACTTTTCACTTTCATGCATTGGAGAAGGAAATGGCAACCCATTCCAGTGTTCTTGCCTGGAGAATCCCAGGGACGGGGAAACCTGGTGGGCTGCCATCTATGGGGTTGCACAGAGTCAGACACAACTGAAGCGACTTTGCAGCAAGCAGCAGCAGCAACAATAACCCTATATGTGAGACAGCAAAAGAGACACAGATGTATAGAACAGTCTTTTGGACTCTGTGGGAGAAGGCGAGGGTGGGATGATCTGATAGAATAGTACTGAAACATGTATATTAAATATATGAAACAGATTTCCAGTCCAGGTTTGATGCATGAGACAGAGCGCTCAGGGCTGGTGCACTGGGATGACCCAGAGGGATGGGATGGGGAGGGAGGTGGGAGGGCGGTTCAGGATGGGGAACACATGTTAAACCCATGGCTGACTCATATCAATGTATGGCAAAAACCACTACAATATTGTAAAGTAATTAGCCTCCAACTGAAATAAATAAATTTAAAAAATGGAAGAAATGATGAAAAAAGAAAGATTCTTTACACACTAAGCCATCAAATTCCTAAGGAAAAATAAAAGGAAGCTTCATGACAGACCATGTGAATCGGTTAAACAAGCTACAAATTGAAAGGGAATATTAGCAAACCACATATCCAGCAAAGACTCATATCTTAAATACATATAAAAATAAAAATTCAACACAAAAAAATCCCCCAAATAATCCAACTAGAAAATAGGTCAAAGTCATAAACATTTATTTCACTGAAGATGGTAAATAAGGACATCAAAAGATGTTCACCATCATTAGCTATTGGGGAAATTAAAATAAATCACAATAAGATATTACTATACACCCATCAGAATGGTAAAAATAAAAATTAGTGACAACACTAAACGCTGGTGAGGAATGCAGAGAAGCTGAATTACTCGTACATTGGTGGTGAGAAAGCAAAATGGCACAACCCCCTGGAAAACAGGTTAGCAGATTTTCAGAAAACTAAACACACAAATACCACAAGATGTAGCAATTCTATTCTTGGGCATTTACCCCAGAGAAATGAAAACTTTTATCTAAATGAAAACCCATACACAAATGTTCATAGGAATTCATAGATTTGTGTACCCATAACATTTGAGTTCATAATAGCCCCAAACTGGAAACAGTCCAGAGGTCCTTCAGTGGCTGATAATTCAACAAACTGTGACACAGCCTTACCGTGAAATACTACTCAGCCAAAAAGAAAGAGAAAGCTACTGATACATGTGACAATTTGGATTAATCTCTAGGGAATTATGCTGAGTGGGGGGAAAAAAAAGAAGCCAGTCCTAAATGGTTACGTACAGTATGATTCTATTTATTTAACATTTAAATGTTAGCATTTAACATTTCCATATTCAATACATACATTTTAACATTATGAACTTTTAACATTCATTTAACCTTCTATGTTTTACATTCTTTAACAAATCTAAACATTTATTCAACTTATTTAATATAACATTTTAGGAATAGAGAACAGATTAGTGATTTTCAGGGTTAGAGATCAGGAGGGTGGGTGGCAACACTAGGCAACTAGAGAGGAGCCCCCACTTACCATAACAGAGCAGCAAAGAAGACCCAGCACAGCCAAAAATAAAAACAAACAAACAAAAAAGAGAGGAGGGATATTTCTTACAGTAAAGAAACTGTTCTGTATCTTGCTTGTGGTGGTGGATTCATGAACCTACAAATGTGATAAATTATATAGAACTAAACACACACATGGAAGAGGATATGGCAACCCACCCTTGCCTGGAGAATCCCATGGACAGAGGAGCCTGGTAGGAGGCCGTCTATGGGTCGCACAGAGTCAGATACAACTGAAGTGACTTGGCAGCAGCAGCAGCAAACACACATATGGAGGAGGATATGGCAACCCACCCTTGCCTGGAGAATCCCATGGACAGAGGAGCCTGGCAGGCTACAGTCCATAGAGTCGCAAAGAGTCAGATATGACTCAGCACAAAACACACACATGCAAATGAGTACAACAGAATAAGAATTCCTGGTGGTCCAGTGGCTAGGACTTGGTGCTTTCACTACCAGAGCCCAGATTTGCTCCCTGGTCAGGAAACTAAGATGCTGCAAGAATACAATTATCTCAATTAACATTTCAGCCAAAATAACACCACTGAAGTGACTTAGCACACATGCATGTCCTTTAACCAGTTTTTTTGTTTCATTGTGCACTGTCTTTGCCTATTGATTTGTAAATGAGCTTTATGTATTAAGGCTCTTAACCCCATATGCAACATTTTTTCCAAATTTTTATTTTTTTCATTGTAAGTTATAAAATTTTGTGAAAGATCTTTATTTTTTTTATACAACTGTAAAAATTATATATTATACATTGCATGCCTGCTCAGTCTGTGGGAATTCCCCAGGCAAGAATACTGGAATGAGTTGCCATTTCCTACTTCAGGGCAAATGTTTACTTTAATTAAAAAATTTTAATGTACAAATATATCTTTGTGTATTCAAATTAAACTATTTTTTGTAGCTTCTTCCTTTTGTTTCAAGGTTATTAAGTCCTTTCTCATCCCAATGGCTGAATAATAGTTAACTTTGTCATTCATATTTGTTTTTCGTAATTTTATACTTTCATTTTTTTACATTTAGCTCTCTAATCCATCTGGATTTAGTGTAAATTGTAAAGAATAGATCTCTTTTCTTATTGTTTACTATTTGTCTCACCACTATTTTGGGGGAAGCTAAGTGTTTCTTACAAACTTTAAATGTCGATTTTCTCAGATACTAAATTCTTGTGTGTTTGGGGATTGCTTTCAAAGATCTCTATTCTGTTCCATTGTTCTGTTTATTGTTGCAGTGGTCTCACTTTCATTGATTGTATTGATGAATTTATTTATATATTATAATATATAATTATATACACTATATTTTACATTGCCTGGAAATTTAATCCTTCATTTTTTTACTGTTCATTTAAAAGTTCTCCTGACTATTTTTGCCATTTACGTATTGAATATATTTGCCAATATATTTCACAGATTTTTTTTTTTTTTTGCTGACTCAAGCATCCAACTAAATGCATATGTAGATATAATCTGTGCTTAGATTTCTTTCAGTTCAGTTCAGTCGCTCAGTTGTGTCTAACTCTTTGCAACCCCATGAACCACCACACGCCAGGCCTCCCTGTCCATCACCAACTCCCAGAGTTTACCCAAACTCCTGTCCATTGAATTGGTGATGCCATCTAACCATCTCATCCTCTGTCATCCCCTTCTCCTCCTGCCTTCAATCTTTCCCAACATCAGGGTCTTTTCAAATGAGTCAGCTCTTCACATCAGGTGGCCAAAATATTGGAGTTTCAGCTTCAACAACAGTCCTTCCAATGAACACCCAGAACTGATTTCCTTTAGGATGGACTGGTTGGATCTCCCTGCAGTCCAAGGGACTCTCAAGAGTCTTCTCCAACACCACACTTCAAAAGCATCAATTCTTCAGCACCCAGGTTTCTTTCTGGTCCAACTCTCACATCCATACATGACTACTGGAAAAACCATAGCTTTGACTAGATGGAACTTTGTTGGCAAAGTAATGTCTCTGCTTTTGAATATGCTTTCTAGGTTGGTCATAACTTTCCTTCCAAGGAGTAAGCGTCTTTTAATTTCATGGCTGCAATCACCATCTGCAGTGATTTTGGAGCCCCCCAAAATAAAGTCTGTCTCTTTTCCA
>NW_011494826.1:2656917-2666814 GCF_000754665.1 Bison bison bison | reverse complement strand
GATCTTAGTTTTCTGAATGTTGAGCTTTAAGCCAACTTTTTCACTCTCCTCTTTCACTTCCATCAAGAGGCTTTTTAGTTCTTCTTCCTTTCTGCCATAAGGGTGGTGTCAAATGCATATCTAAGGTTATTGATATTTCTCCCGGCAATCTTGATTCCAGCTTGTGCTTCATCCAGCCCAACATTTCTCATGATGTATTCTGCATAGAAGTTAAATAAGCAGGGTGACAATATACAGCCTTGATGTACTCCTTTCCCTATTTGGAACCAGTCTGTTGTTCCATGTCCAGTTCTAACTGTTGCTTCCTGACCGGCATACAGATTTCTCAAGAGGCAGGTCAGGTAGGCTCGTATTCCCATCTCTTTCAGAATTTTCCACAGTTTATTGTTATCCACACTGTCAAAGGCTTTGGCATAGTCAATAAAGCAGAAATAGATGTGTTTCTGGAACTCTCTTGCTTTTTCCATGATCCATTGGATGTTGGCAATTTGATCTCTGGTTCCTCTGCCTTTTCTAAAACCAGCTTGAACATCTGGAATTTCATGGTTCATGTATTGCTGAAGCCTGGCTTGGAGAATTTTGAGCATTACTTTACTAGCGTGTGAGATGAGTGCAATTGTGCGGTAGTTTGAGCACAGTTTCTTTAGCTGCTGATTATAATAGGGAATATCTATTGAGTGCTTTGTACCAGGCACTGTTCTAAGTGTTTTTATTGCATTAGATCATTTGGTGCTTAGCAGCGACCCTATCAGGAGAAGGCAATGGCAGCCCACTCCAGTACTCTTGCCTGGAAAATCCATGGACGGAGGAGCCTGGTAGGCTGCAGTCCATGGGGTCGCTAAGAGTTGGACACGACTGAGCGACTTCATTTTCACTTTTCACTTTCATGCATTGGAGAAGGAAATGGCAACCCACTCCAGTGTTCTTGCCTGGAGAATCCCAGGGATGGGGAAGCCTGGTGGGCTGCCGTCTATGGGGTCGCACAGAGTCAGACACGACTGAAGCGACTTAGCAGCAGCAGTGACCCTATCAAGTGGGTACTCTTACTGTCTGTGTCTTATGGAAGAGGACATAGAAGCATAGAGAGGTGAAGTAAACTTTCCCAAGGTCACAAAGCTGGCCTGTGGCTCGCTAGCTGTCACTCACCAAATCTAGGCATTTTGGCTCCAGAGCTCACTATCTGTCATTTTAGCAGGGATTAACATTATCTTGAACTTTTTTGCTTTAAATTGGAAATACTAGTATAATGTGATAAAACTTTGAGATACCACAATGACTAAAAACACTGTTCAAATCAGCTTTATATGCATATTCTATAGCAATATATTGTCTCCCTTTAAAGTCATGAAAGATGCAATTTTCTTTAAATTATAAAATAGTGCTAAGAGTACTGAATCTTAACGAAGAAGAAAACAAGAGGCAGTGAACTGTTACCGGAAGGGTCTTGGGCTGGGCAACAGGAAAACAAGGCTTTTAATCCTTTTTTTGTTGCTAACTAGCCTCCCCCCAACCCCCAAAATATCTTTCCAACTAGTCTGTAACTCTGGTTAAAATTTCACTATTAGAGATTGATTACTCCAGGTTAACTCTCTAATGAAACTAAATCTAGTGACATAATACTTGCCAGGGTATTGATTATCTACACTAGTGTGATTTCACTTGTTCCTAACCAGGAAACTAGCCCTGAGATAATAGGAGGTGCTTTGTGCTTTAGTCCCACAGGGAGATAGGAATAGAAAGCACTGCTACTTTGGAGCCTGGAGAGAAGGTGGGGCTCTTAGAGGAAGGTACATGGGGTAGGAGATCACCGCTGACAAAAGCAGGCAATTTGAGCATAGCCTTAGGTGACAGAGGCTTCCCTCCTGGCTCAGACAGTAAAGCATCTGCCTGCAGTATGAGAGACCCCGGTTCGATCCCTGGGTCAGGAAGATCCTCTGGAGAAGGAAATGGCAACCCTTTCCAGTACCCTTGCCTGGAAAATCCCATGGACAGAGGAGACTGGTATGCTACAGTCCATGGGGTCGCAAAGAGTCAGACATGACTAAGCAACTTCACTTTCCTTTCCTTTAGGTGACAGAGGGTGGTGAGAGAGGAGATTAGGAGGAGGAAGAGGGTCCATGGTCCGTGGAAAGGATGTGGGAAGGGCCTCCTGCGGGGAGCAAGCTCCGCCCCTGGCAAAGGTCTTGAGGAAAGAGGCTTGGCATACGCAAAGGCGGGATCAAGCCTCAGGAGTCTCCCTGGAAATTCTCGAGCATCTATCCCCAAAACCAGAGTCTGCCTACTTTCTGCTTTGTGCTTTCACCTACACCTCTGACTTTATGGGGGGCTGTCCCCCACTACCTCTCTCTGAAAAAAGAGTTAGCTTACAGCTCCAGTTAATAATTCCTGGGTGTGACAGTGTTTCAACCTACAAACTCCTTTGGAAGTCCTCTAGCCTGCCTGAATAGGTTTTTCCGGCCACATGTGATTGCTCAGAGCCTCCAAACTGTGAGAGGCATGAGATGTTCTAAACTGTCTAAATACAGATTCCTTTGAACAGTTAAAAGATTGATTAGAAATTGTATTGGTGAAGGGATTTTCACTTGTTGGGCCAATGTTTGCTGCTAAGTTTCCATATCCCTTACCTGCTGTGTCCCTGGCAGTGTATTGATTAATATAATTGGTGTAAGTAGTAGCTTTAATGTTTGTAACCTGGGACCCTTGAGTTAATTTTTTTTCTTGTTATAGCCCACCACACCTTTGCTCTGTAGGAATGCAACTTTATCTAATGCTTTTTGGAGGCTGGCGCCTGACTTTAGAATAATCACCTTTAGAGAAAAAGGCCTCCGGGCCAGAAGATGATGCAAATCACCTAAACTTTTGCATATGATAAGTTTGCAGGAAGAAAGCCTGGCTTACTGCATGACTCTACCCCTTCCCCCATTATCCTCTATGCATAACTTAAGGTATAAAAACTACTTTGGAAAATAAAGTGCGGGGCCTTGTTCACCGAAACTTGGTCTCCCCATGTCGTTCTTTCTCTTACCTTCTGGCTGAATTATTCAGTCTCTTTTCTCTACTGAATTTCCTCACTGAGCTATCCTTATTTCAGCCTCTTTTCTCCACTGAATTTCCTCACTGAGCTATCCTTATTCTATTACTCTTTATATCCTTAATTAATGTTTAATTAAGCAGTTGTTTCCTGATCCTCGCCAACGCCGTCCCCGCTTCGAATTCCCTGGATCCACCGGGGCTGGACCCCGGCAGCCTCCTCTACTCAAGCTTTTCCCAGGACTAGTGCTCAGTGTAGCTGAGTATTCTAAAAGGAACACTTCCTCTGGGATCAGGGACGGAGGGACGGAATGCGAAAAGAGTCCACTCCCTTGACATTCATCCAGAGGCTCTGAGGTTCACTGGAAAACATGCATGAGAACATATGTCTAAGGGCATGCAAACATACATACACAGCACCATAAAAGGCGACAGCATTTTAGACTTTCCTTAGAATCTCAGGCCTGTGAATTTCTTCAACAAATTTCTCGGAACATCATGTCTTTACCAAGCCTTCCCCCATTTATCACTGCCACAGTAGTGCAGACCTTGGATTCCAATATCAGGGATAAAAGGTGTAACTCACTTTTCATGTAAATGCTTACTAGCTCACGCAGACTGTTTTTATTTCTTTTGTGTTATGGGGGTTGTGAGTGGAAAAATTTAAGTGGTTTGCTGACTGTCAGAGCAATGAATGCTTATTGTAAAAAATCAATGACATAGAAAAGAAGAAAGTGAAGTTCTCTTCTTATCCTACCACATTGTAGTGGGTCTATTCTAGATTTTTCAAAATTGTATCACACTGTTCTTTCATCAGCATTTTTACTTAATGTAATACTGTGGACACCTCTTTGTCTCAATAAATGTAGCACTCCAGCAACTTTACTAGTTGTTCCATAGTATTCCACTATATTTGCAGTACCATAATTTATTCAACAGACCCAGTTGATGGATATTTAGATCATTACAATTTCTTTCTATTATACATTATCCTTGAACTGATTGCTCCCAAAATATTAATTTCCTTAGAAAATACTTGCTAAGCCAAATCATACACATATTAAATTTTACTATATGTTTTTATATCTCCCATTCTTATTTATATCTTTTGCCATGACTTTTGATGGTGTTCAGCTTTTATCAGGAAGCATTTTAAACTTCTCCTATTGTTCTTGATTGCATCTCTCAATTTGTGGAACATTTGTTAGATTAATAGGGAACTCTAGAGGTTTTCAAATTTTCTTTAGGTCTTAAGGAAGTCTTTCTAGGAGATCAGATGACAAGTTCTGACATGTGAGAAATGTGCATGAAAGGACTACCACAAAGGAGTGAAGCTCTATGTGTTTGGAGTTTGTTGTCTTATAATTAAATCTTTCTCCAGAATGTTTCCAGTAGTCATGTATGGATGTGAGAGTTGGACCATCAAGTAAGCTGAGAGCCAAAGAATTGATGTTTTTTAACTGTGGTGTTGGATAAGACTCTTGAGGGTCCCTTGGACAGCAAGGAGATCCAACCATTCAATCCTAAAGGAAATCAGTCCTGAATATTCACTGGAAGGACTGAGGCTAAAGCTGAAACTCCAATACTTTGGCTACCTAATGCAAAGAACTGACTCCTTAGAAAAGACCCTGTTGCTGGGAAAGATTGAAGGCAGGAGAAGAGTATGACAGAAGATGAGATGGTTGGTTGGCATCACCAACTCGATGGACATGAGCTTGAGCAAGGTCTGGGAGTTGATGATGGACAGGGAGGCCTGGCGGGTGTGCTGCAGTCCATGGGGTTGCAAAGAGTCAGATATGACTGAGTGACTGAACTGAACTGAATTAAGACTGTTTTGGTGAAAATGAGTTAGAAGAAAAGTATCCCTCTTTTAGGCTTGATTTTTTTGAAACACATAAATGAATCTTGTTCAGAGCTTCTGAGACTAATGACTGCCCTTCCCCTTTGTGCTGCACACAAAGTCTTGAGTGTAATCTCTTCCCAGACCACTTAGCTGAATTTTCTTCCTCAGTTACTATGATACCTTTAAATCTCACCAAACTTAATAAATGAGAGCTGGAGACTAGGAGAAGCTCAACCAAGATTATATGGATGGCACCTGGCAAGATCTTCTGACCCTGCTCAAAGAGTAGTAGCATAAGGTCAGAGCAAATCAGAACTCGTTATGCTCAGTTCATGGACTGCAGATTGAGCTGGACTAGACTGAGAATCAGGCCATGGTACTTATTGTAAAATCAATAGGAGCAGGGGGGAAAAAGAACTTGAAAATGTGCTGAGTCAGGGGAGGAGGATCTTCAAAATCCCAACCAAAAGATTGATCATACTTGACAGTGTTGAGGTGTGGCTGCTGAGGAAATTCACAAATTCAGCTGATGGGAACCCAACAAATATGTGCTTAACATCAACTGCATCTTCTTTTCTCCCAAGCAGGCTTCACAAGTCTATGCATCTTTGTTTCTTATGGCCCTTTTTCTTTCTCTTATTGTTCTTCCTCCTGCCCTCATTCTTCCTGTTCTGTATGTGTGCTTATTTGCTCAGTCATCTCGTGAACTGTAGCCTGCCAGGCTCCTTTGTCCATGGGGTCACCCAGGCAAGAATACTGGAGTGGCTTGCCATTTCCTACTCCAGAGGATCTTTCCAACCCAGGGACTGAACCCGCGTCTCTGGCATCTCCTGCATTGGCAGGCAGATTCTTTACCACTAGTGCCACCTGGGAAGCTCTCTTGCTGTTCTAAGTTCTGCAAATCCAGCGGCAAACGAGACCTGCATCACTTCTTTCTCTCTGTAAATACATTCTCCCTTGCATACAAACTGTCCCAGGCTTTCACCATTCTAAAGGATTTCTTCTTTCCACTTTGTCCTCCCTTTTGGGGGATAGTTTATGCCAAAGTAAGGAATTCCTTAGTATGCATTCACTCTTTAACCAGACTTTGTCACTAAAGCCTTTTCTGAAATCATAGTTTCAAATGTCCCAAGTGATATATGATGGCCACTCCAGGATATTCAGCATAGAAACAGCTTCATGTGTGAGAACTCTCCCATTCATATGGATTGATGGATGTGGGTGTGGACTCCTTTGGCCTTTTATGAAAGTTGAAGAGGACCACACTTTTCTTTCTCCCTGTTAGAGTATAAGTACATGATCTGGGTTTGGCCAATGGAATTGGCCAAAAAATGCAAAAGGAACTTTGATTTTGGAGAGCAGGAGGCAAGAACACAAGCTCAGTTAGAGATTAGTCATAGCAGCAGGGGCAACATGAAGTTTCTGGTGAATGCAGTGACTACCCGAGAGTGGGGAGCCAGTGGTGATATCTTCACCAGACAATTTCTTGGGCAAGACCTTAGGCATGTTCCATGATTCCGACTTTCTTCGGTTCCTACCAGGTTCTCAGCCTAGTCCTCCATTCTTCCTGTCTTGAGTTATTCAATATTCTTCCAATACACCTTTTTCTGCTGCAGTTAGCCAGAGTAGGCTTCCATCGTTTGCCATTAAGAACACTGCACTCATCACTGGGCAAGGCGCCTTCTCAGTTGTATCCTCCTTTGGCTCTTTGCCAGAGTTTAAAGTAAATCCTCTCCCTCCTGAAATGTCTCTTATATTGCCCTTAGCGACCATACACTTTCTGAATACTCTCTTTTCTCTCTCACTGCTCCTTCTCTATCATTCTCCATCATTCTGCCCTGGCTCTTCATTTCTCTGTTTAAGGTGTCCCCAAAGATATCACCTCTCCCCTGACTTCAGTGAACCTTTAAACTTAGCCTGTAGTCCATACCCCACAATAAAGACCCAGTGCAGACTCATAAATAAATAAAATATTAGAATATATGTATGTATATATCATTGACAACTGATTTGCTTAGCGTCCTCCAACATCAGTGAATCCTGGACCATCTGTATAAAAACCACCTATTGTACCTGTGACAATGCAGTCTCTTTGACCCTGTCTCAGAGCTAATGAATCAGAATGGGAAAAGAGGGGAAGGCTCAGGAATCTGTATTCTATTGAGTCCCCCCAGAAGATTTCTACATTCATAATTGTCTGAACTCTACACTCTTGCAATCAGTTTACCCCAGTGAGAATCAGCAGCTTCCCATTATCAACCTTAGAAAGAAATGTGTCTAGCTCTGAGCAAAGCAAGAGGGCTTCCACGGCCTAAACAAACATGCACCTCCTCTATCAAGCCCTTGCCACTAACCTGGACCTCACAGTCCCTATGCCCTGTCTTCACTGTAGCCTGTGAAAAGACTCTGATGGCCTTTCACATGCTGAGAGCATCTGCTGTTGCTCATGGCACTTTTGTAATTGTAGCTCAAGAGAAAATCTGAGAGTGATAACACCTTGAGCTCTGCTCCTTGGACGCTAAACAATGAAATGGAAACCCTCAGCTCGGCACTCCACCTCCCTCCTGATCAAACACCAACCAAAACCACAAACAGTGACTTCTCAGTGAGGTTGCAGGATAGCAGGTGACTGGAGTGAGTGAGTGTGTGTGTGTGTGTGTGTGTGTGTGTGTGTGTGTATACGTGTGTGTGTTCAGGCACCATCTGCTGCATGCAATATAGATGAGAACTCCCCTGTGAGTTAAGCTGGAGCTTAGGCTTTAGGGCAGGGGTTTGCTACCTTAGCTGCTCGTTAGAATCACTTGGGCAGCTTGAAAACATCCTTAGGCCCAGGCTGTATCCCAGACCAGTAAAGTCAGAATCTCTTGAGATGAGACTTGGCATCCAAACTTTTTAACAGCTCCGTGGCCATTCCAATGTATGGCAAGTTGTAAAGCCTCTGCTCAAGGGAGAGTTAATGTACTAGTTAACCCACAGAAAATAACAACCTCCACTCACTGTTATCATTATCAGGTGGAAGCCAGGACATCTTACACTGAAGCACCTACCTGCTGAAAAATGCAGAATTTTGACACTATTGACTGTAAACCCGTGGCTTTCTCAGTTTCAGGTAAAGCATTTCACCAGTAGAACCCTAATTCTGTTAGACAGCTGAATTATACTACTGGTGCTCTGAACAGCTCATTCCTTAGTAAAATGGAAAAATCCTTTTGTCAGAGAGGTTACATGAACCTGACTGGCTGTCAGGGCTCTCCACTTGACCTGTGGATTCACAAATTTGTGTGTATATGCATGTGTGTATTTCTATATGCTTTGTCTTCAAAGTGTTACTGAATTTGACAGTAAAAGCAAGGAAGGAGTAATGTAGTGCTATCAGTCTTGTCTCTTTCTACTTTAATAATGATTTTTCCATGGCATCATGGTATTTAATAAGCACTTTTTGTTAAATACTATATGGATATTATCTCACTGAATTTCAACAGCTCTGGGATAGGTATTATTTTCACTCTATAGATGTGGAAATTGAAGAGCATAGAGATTAGATTTGCCTGAAGTCCATTTGAATCTAAATCTATCTGACTTCAAAGTCTAGGCTCTTAGCCATATTATACTGCCTCTGAGAGCATTTTTGTGATCATCCACCTGCTCCTTATCCAATGTCAAATATTAATAAAATGTGCTTTTTACCTTAAGGAATACCAGAAATTATCTTTACAGATCAGACCCACAATGACAGTTTATACAGCTCTGTTTATAGACAATGATCTCAGTTTTTAGACAATGATCAAAGTTGCTAAGGTAGTCTGTGTTCAAATTGGATGCTTAATAAATATTTGTTGATGAATGATTAGTGTTAATTGCTCAGTCATGTCATGGACAGAGGAACCTGGCAGGCTATACAGTCCATGGGGTTGCAGTCATGTCATAAAAATCATGAAATCAGTCCAGACTGGTATTGCAATAAAGTTTCAACTACAGATTTCAGAGGGTGGTCTACATGGCAGCAATCTTACTTTTGTTCTCTAGCAGTAGTAGTAGTGAAAGTCACTCAGTCGTGTCCAACTCTTTGCGACCCCACGGCCTATATATAGTCCATGGAATTCTCCAGGCCAGAATACTGGAGTGGGTAGCCGTTCCCTTCTCCAGGGGATCTTCCCAATCCAGGGATTGAACCCAGGTCTCCCGCATTGCAGGTGGATTGTTTACCAGCTGAGCCACCTAGAAGTCTTGACAATTTATCTGACTCCTTCCCCCTCACTCCCAGAGAACCACCTATTGTAAATATTGAAGATTTGCCGTTGTTCAGAATCCTATAATTTTATTTCAGTGACAGGGAATCACATTTAGGCTAAGCCTATAGCTTTTAACCAGTATTATGTGAACTTTCGGGAGAACACAAAGACTTTCTAAGGGAATATCATCACAGATTTGGAACTACCTTTTGTAAATTTTCCTGAACTGATTCACCTGAAAAATGTTCTATTGGTCCCCTGTTCCTGCTTCCCGTCTCACGATTCAGTTCAGTTCAGTTCAGTTCAGTCGCTCAGTCGTGTCCGACTCTTTGCGACCCCATGAATCGCAGTACGCCAGGCCTCCCTGTCCATCACCAACTCCCGGAGTTCACTCAAACTCACGTCCATCGAGTCGGTGATGCCATCCAGCCATCTCATCCTCTGTCGTCCCCTTCTCCTCCTGCCCCCAATCCCTCCCTGCATCAGAGTCTTTTCCAATGAGTCAACTCTTCGCATCAGGTGGCCAAAGTACTGGAGTTTCAGCTTTAGCATCATTCCTTCCAAAGAACACCCAGGACTGATCTCCTTTAGAATGGGCTGGTTGGATCTTCTTGCAGTCTAAGGGACTCTCAAGAGTCTTCTCCAACACCACAGTTCAAAAGCATCAATTCTTCGGCACTCATCTTTCTTCACAGTCCAACTCTCACATCCATACATGACCACAGGAAAAACCATAGCCTTGACTAGACAGACCTTTGTTGGCAAAGTAATGTCTCTGCTTTTCAATATACT
>NW_011494826.1:2614651-2656817 GCF_000754665.1 Bison bison bison | reverse complement strand
TAATTTCATGGCTGCAGTCACCATCTGCAGTGATTTTGGAGCCCAAAAAAATAAAGTCTGACACTGTTTCCACTGTTTCCCCATCTATTTCCCATGAAGTGATGGGACCAGATGCCATGATCTTAGTTTTCTGAATGTTGAGCTTTAAGCCAACTTTTTCACTCTCCTCTTTCACTTTCATCAAGAGGCTTTTTAGTTCTTCTTCTCTTTCTGCCATAAGGGTGGTGTCATCTGCATATCGGGTGATTGATATTTCTCCCAGCAATCTTGATTCCAGCTTATGTTTCTTCCAGCCCAGCGTTTCTCATGATGTACTCTGCATAGAAGTTAAATAAGCAGGGTGACAATATACAGCCTTGACGTACTCCTTTTCCTCTTTGGAACCAGTCTGTTGTTCCATGTCCAGTTCTAACTGTTGCTTCCTGACCTGCATACAGGTTTCTCAAGAGGCAAATCAGGTGGTCTCACGATTACCCTTCCTTAATTTTGCAGAAGAAATGAATACATTTCACCTTCAAAAAATGGGAAATTATACAGTGATATAAGCTCTGATATGCTTAATCAAGAGATATTTCAAAATCTTGATATCAGAGAAGCTTTCCTTAATTAAGGCACCATAAACTCATAATAGGGATTGATATGTGTATAACATATTTCCATTAAGAGTGAAGCATAGTTTTATTTTTTATGTTGCTTTAGTTGTTTTACTTTGAATAGTAATAAAAGAGGCAAAATTATCAAAACTTTAATTATCTATAGCACCAGTCTCTAGAAACAGCAAAATATTTATCTTTCAATATGATGTTTCATTTTTTTTTTTAAACTGGAGGATACTTTGCTTTACAATTATGTGTTGGTTTCTGCCATACATCAACATGAATCAGCCATAGTTATATATACGTTTGTTCCCTCTTGAACCTCCCTTCCACCTCCCATCCCATTCCACCCCTCTAGGTTGTTACGGAGCACTGGGTTTGAGCTCCCTGCATCATAGAGCAAATTTCCATGGGCTGTCTATTTTACATATGGTAAAGTATATGTTTCAAGAGAATGAAGCATCATTTTAGAAATGGGGCATTTGGCCTATACTGACGTGACTATATGAATTCCAAGACAGAAATCCTGAGCCTTGCCATGGACAAAATAAGGTATACCATCTTCAGTATTTCTTCCATATCATTAAATGACAAAGTTCCAGTATTCATGTCTTGGAATCCATGTAGTCAAGACTGCGAAGAGCATGCTAGCAGACACCAAGCTTCATCAGAGCTAGTCTCTGAATCCTCACCATTCACACCAGTAAGAAAGTGTCAGATGAATACTTTCCTTAATTTGTGTCTATGATTGTGTCTCAGTGGCATCTTTTGTTGGATTTCATGGAGGAAGAGGTGACAAGTTCCATACTGACCTCCCACAGGTAAACAATACAGCTTAGAGTAAAAGGAATGTGGATCAAAGTTAATGTGTGTTGGTTTTTTTTTTATTCAAACTGGTAGGAAAAAAATTATACAGATTATTGGATATTTTAAATCCACATTCATTTTTCCTTAAATGAACATCTCCTATGGCTGTCAGCAACAAACACTTCTTGCTAATTTATTTATACCTACCATCCTCTTCCGTGGGTTGAACTGTCCCCACAGGCTTTGTAGCTGATTCTACTATGCACCTAACAACAAATGCTGCAACATTGCACAGCCTCCTAGGCAGCCATGTTAGCAACAATCATTAATGATTCTTTTGTAAGGCTGAATTTACAAGAGCCCTCTATCTTCCACCCCTCTTTCTCTCTTACTTTCTGTAACTATTCACAAAGTACATTCAACTGCACTCTGAAAAGTAGAATTTCTAACTATATGCATGTGTAGGACAATAAGTTCAATAAATGCAGCCTAGGGTATAAAGCTGGCTGCATCATTTCAGATGATGATATTCAATTCTAACAATTATAGCAATTAAACTGCTCAGTAGTGGACTTTATATTAAGGGAGAAAAATAAACCTTTGTGTTTCTTGGGCTGCTTTGGGTTGGGTATTCTATTTCTTGCAGCCAAACCATGCAAAACTGACTCACTTTGCATTCATCAGACAGTAACTGCCCACCATCAATTCCGCAGAATTTCTTGGACCCACACACACTCTCTCTTTCCTTTTGCCACAATGAAGAAGAATATCCCTCCTCTGATCCAAAGCTATTCAGCCACCCATGTTTGCTTTCCATCTGAGGACGTTGCTGTGGTTTCTTCCTCTGTTTTGCATCTTTAGCTTCTTATTCTCCACCCAGACCTTCCAAAGAGCATTCAAACATCTTCTTACACCTCAACCAACCAACCAACAAAAATACCTCCCTTGATTATACATTCTTCTCTGCCAATATTCCCATTGCTCTTCTCTCCTTCCCAGCCAATGTTCACAGGAGTTGTCTACACCCACTATCTCTACTTCCTTTCCTTCCTTTCTTTCTTCTACCCCACCAATCTAGAAAAAACAGCTCTTGATAAGGCCACTGTGACATTTGTGTTACTAAATCTAACAGATGCTTCTCAGTTTCATCATCTCTAACTTCTTAGCAACATTTGACACTGTTGATTACCAACCAGTTCTTAAGTCATTCTCTTTATTTGTCTCCTATGAGATCACATACCCCTGGTTTATTATCTGTGGCCATGGTTCCTCCTTCTCAAGCTGGTTCTGAATATCAGGGCTCCTCATGGTTCCATCCTGGGCTCTCTTCTTGTGCTCTGCTCTATCATCCCAGAATGATCTTGACTGTATAGGCTGCTAACTCTCAAATGTATATGTCCAGTCTGATCTGCTTGCCAAGCTCTAGCTTTGCACAGATAATTACTAACTTGATTTTTCTATTTGGACAGCTCACAAGCATCTCAGACTTAAGATTTACAAAATGAAACTCTTCATTTTGACTCACTCAGATGTGCTCCCACTTTGGTCTTCTATATCAGTAAGTTTCACCTTCATCTACTCAGATGTTCTTGCTAGAACAGTGGGTGGGTCATCCTTGACATAGCCCTTATCTTCAATCTCATCTCCCTCCTTCAACCTCAACTTAAATTCCAAATAAGGTCTCCCTAAGTCCTATAGACTATACCTCTAAAATATTCTCTGTATCAATCTACTTCTCTCTGCTTCCACTCTAACCACAGTCCAAACCACCAAAGGCTTTTACAATAGCTTCTTAACTGATTTTCCTCTATCCACTTTCTGACCCATTCTTCACTAAAGAACTGGGGTAATGGTTGTAAAGATAAGTTGAGCATGCTATTTCCCAGTTTAAATGCTTCAGTGGCTACCCATTGCACTTGAATAAAAATCCATTATCTTTAAAATTGCCTTTGAAACATTGCATAATTTATCCCCAACCTACCATCACAATCTCATCAGATGTCTCTCTCCTTGACCCAACCACATTAGCCTCCCTCCATTCTTTGAGGGTGCCAAGTTCTTTGCTTACTCAAGGCCTGCTCAGTGTACAATACTCTTTGCCAAGCTTTGTCTTCTAGTCTGAATTTAAATGTCATTTCCTCAGAGAGCCCTTTCCTAATATCAACCGCTGCCAGTGCTCTATACACAATGTTGATTATTTGCCATATGCACTTTCCCATATTTTTTTTTTCTTTTTGTAACAGTGTTGCTATAAATGTTTTTATATATGTTATAAGAGTTTCTCTAAGGCTGTGTTTTTGAAACTATGGGTCCCAAGTTGCCTGTGGTTAGTAATGTCAATTTTTTTAAGAAAAATAAGAAAGTAAAATAAATAGAAGTGAAAAAAAAAATAGAAGTGAATACAATAGAAAATACTAAAGTACACAGCATGTAACAAGAATAAGCTTTGTTTTATGAAACTTTGATTTCAGGTGTGTTGAGGGGGATCATAAAGTAAAATAGATTTATTACTACAGGTCAAAGTCAAAAAAGATTGGAAGTCTATTACTTCAGGGTATATTTTAGGAAGCGATACCTTGGGTCACAGTGTTCTACTGTAGTTTTAAGCACAAATCTAGGAAATCAAGAGCTTCAATGGAGAAAAAAAAGAAATAAATCTATACATATACTACACTTTGCCCTTAGTTTACTCATGTTAGTTTCCATAAACTTCAGTTCATACTAACAGTACCTTTTGAGAAAGGGGAAAATTCTTAGAGAAAAACATCTTACAAATATTGTATAAGAGGTCAGTTATTTATGTAGAAATCAGTGTTGTTTAAGTATACAGAGCAGTGACAGAAACCAGGAGGTCTGAAGGTTTAGCATGCCTTCTCTTTTCGTAACTTTCCACATCACCAATTTACATTATGGCTGGAAATAAATCCTCTATGTTTATTTAAACACTAAAAGTGTAGAACACATTTATTTTGTTGTATAAAACTCTATTGGAAAAATTCTGGCTGCTTAGGATAGTAATCCCCAATCCATGGACAAAATACCATCTCCATGCGCTGTTTTCTATTCTCGTTGCCTTTGGTGCCCCGTTGCCCTTTAACCTACCTTTACGGCACAGCAAAGAGCTGAAGCTGAGCCAGTTCTACAAGCCAGGGCAGACAGCTGCCCCTGGGCAGGGCCTGAGGGCAACTGAAGCACAGGCTGCTGTGAAGCATCTCTTCTATTGCCTGACTTGCCACTAGAGTGACTCGCCCGGTTTCAGCCAGAAGATTCTTGTTAAAATCCAAATATTTTACAGAGGAGCAAGTCACATGTTCAAACCACTAGTTTTAAAAGCAGTCAGGACCTTGAATGAAGGGGATGGAAAGAAGTTAGCTGCTAAGGCAGGCTGAGGTGGGAAACAGCTCCCACCTCTTTAGTGAGGGGGTAGGCTGAGTTCCCCAGCTGAATGTGGAAAAGAGGGCCTGAAGACAAACTCTTCCTACTTATCAGTTTTGTGCTATCTGTAAACACTCTCCCTGATACTGTGGGGACATCTTGGAAGCACCAGGGATCAGAGCCAGCATTTCAGCTCCGTTCTGTGTAACCTCATTTACTCGCTGCATCCACTGTGAGATCTCAGGCGTTGCCCCATGCTCGCATTCAAACACAGCTTCTCAGAAGCCAGTATTTGAAATACGGAAACCAACCCGGTTTTGGATACCCATCTGGTTTATGTGTCAGCCTTTTGTTTCTACTGTAATTATCTCTAGTCGGGCCTGACCCTTCTTTTAGCCTGTTTTGTTTTTTCAATCACCTCCAAATAGATATTCCATTTGAGCAAAACCAGTATTGCCCTGTATCCAGCAACGAGAAGAGGAACACTGGATTTCAAAAGCAATAAAAGAAAACAAAACCAGACAGAGACCAGGTCTGTTTCTTTAGGACACATCAACCTTACACCATTGCCAGCATCACTTTTTATTGAAGATGACAAACAGATAAAATCCCTTCATCGCTGATGTAAGACGTCTCTTGGTAATAGTAGTAAAGAGAACTAGGGTCCAGGTTGACATTTACTGGGCCAAGATTCTGCTGTTGGGGGATTTGTGGGTGAGAAGTGAACAGCCCACCTGATTCAGTTACATGAGACTTGACTTGATTTTGCTCCCAGGAGTCCAGGGGCTTTGGGGCAGGCTGGTGATAAGCAGAGTTCCTTACCTTCAGAGCCCATAATCTCTATGCCTCCATTACTCACTCTTTAGGTAAGGTTTTTTTTTTCTTTTCTGGGTCAGGTTTTGATTAAACTCACTCCCACTGAGGCCTAAGTGGTAAACGTGGTTGTTTGTTGGGTTTTGACCTTCCTCCTGGAAATTCACAATCCATATTAGGTGTTGAGAAGCCCCACATAGAAGGAACCTGTCTAACTTTGTTTCACCGTAAGTGTTTTATCCCAACTTTGTGCCTTTAGAATGACTTAACATTTTCAGGGGGTGCTAGCGCTATGGCAGACATGTTTCTTTAAGTGAAATGAATGTATCTCTTATACATTCATTCTTTCAACAAATGGCTACTGAGGCCTGGTATGTGCCAGGCACCGATGAATAAAATAATCACCTTCATGAAACTTACATTCTTCAATTAGCTTGTCTCTCCTACATTTATTGTATAGTTAAGTAACATAATTCACTGATAAACATTAATAAAATAATCACACCAGCAAGGATATGGCTGAACCAGGGTGGCCCTGAAAGATTCTCTTCTGGATGACTGAGGACACCTGGAGGCAGGTGTTAACCCGATGAACGGGGAAGAGTTTTGAGGAGAACAACGTTCTAGAAAGAGGGGCCACAGGGACAGATATTGAGCAAGAGGAGAAAGCACGGTGCTATTCAAGAAAGCAGAGTGAGAGTCTTCTTCCTGGTTGAGGCTGAGGAGGTGGGTAGAGGCCAGCCTGTGTCAGGAAGCTGGCTGGGGAAGGGTTTGTTTTGGCCCCAGGGTCCCTCTCAGTGCTGCTGAAATCACACCACCTCCGCCCTGGGCGTTTGCCAGGTCCCAGGCTGCACAGCAGGCATTAGTGCCCCATTTTCCAGGAAAGGAAACAAAGGTCAGAAACGCAAGTGACCTTCCCAAGAGCGACTCGGGCAGAATCAGGATTTAAACTCAAAGTCTGTCTGAGTCCAAAACCATGTGCCAAACTAACAGTCCTGAAGACAGCTGCCTGCCCATAAAGCCTGACACCACGCGTTCCCTCCCCGCACACCTGGCTCCTGAAGGTTTTGTCCCTGGGGGAGGCGTGGCCAGAGGATGACCAACACAGATGCCACGTTCAGCGTCAGGAAGCACGGGAGAAGGACAGCAAAAACCACCCTTCAGGACTCGACGTACAATTCTAAGTACAAAAAACCGGCACAGTTTTCCACTTCATGCTGTAGATTAGGCTGTACTACCAAGTGGAAAAGGGAAGCCCAGTGCCCTTCTGAGGTCTTGATTTCTCTATGGTTCTGAGTCCTGAAAGGCCTTTAAACATCTCAGGACTATAAGCCTGTGGCCTTCAGGCCAGCACAGCAGACCCCAGACCCTCTCTGTGAGGCTCCACCGCCTACAGAGGGATTGGTGATATGCGTGTAGCCTGAGGGGATTCTTAGCTGCCAAAGTGTGCTTGCTACTGGAGGGTGAGAAGAGGGGTGTTGATTTCAAGGCTTTTTAGAAGATTTCAGAGTCCTGCTTCATCTGTGGAGTAAAAACAGGTCCTCAAAGAGCCTTAATTCCTCTCTGGACTTAAACGTAGAGTGGTGGGCAGGGCCAGAACCCAGTGTTCTGACATCTTGTACCCTGTACAATTGTGTGCCTGTGTGTGCGTGTGCATGACTACACACACACTGCTTTCCATCTCAGCACAATGTACATTGTGCCTGCTGTAGCCTCAGTCAGTTGAGTTCCAGGAATCCTGGAGGCTCTTATATCTGGTAATGATTCTGGTTGGAGATGCCCCAATGGTATGTCATCTTTGGGGCTGAAATGGCCCTCAGAGTCCTCCCTTGGGCTAACCATGCAAATACCCTCTAGCCTACACAGGGAGATGGTGGGAGACCTCAAGGATGCAACTAATTCCTTTCCACCCTACCTGCCCTTTAGAACATCATTGCCATCAGAGGCAATCCTTCTGTAGGGCACAGTCTTTGAACGTGCATACATTTGACTTTGATCCATGGCTTTACTCTGTGACTGTGGATAAGATGTTCAGCCTCAGTTTCTACGTCTGTGAAGTAGATCCAATACCTTCCTGCTGGTATTGTTGTAATGATTAAATGACATCACATAAACCAGTTCGCAAAGCACATGGTAAGTAAGCCCTTAATAAACAACAGCAATCATTTTGTCAGTCCATGAGGTGAAGGGCCTGAGGGTAAGCAGGAAGGTCTAGCAAAGAAAGTCTGCAGCAGTGTGTCTCTGGTTGTGGTGACCCCAGCCCTTCACTCTCTGACCTCCAATTAGACTTAAGGGTCTCTGAATAAACTGACAAGTGGCCTAGGCCGTCAGCCACCTTCCTGGGCCAGTGCACGTCCTCAGATTTGAGGCCACATGGAGGAGTAGATCAGGAGTAACCCTTACATTAGTTAGTCCTGCCTTCATCTTTTCTGGTTATTTGATCTTAGGCAAATCATTTATACTCCCTGCATCTCACTTCTCTCATTTGCAAAATGAGAATAATAATGACATCTGTCCCATAGGACATGTGTGCAGATTAATGAGGAAATGTAGAAAGGAGTTTTAGGGTATAGTTATGTTTTATGATGAAGAAAGAGGAGTAACTGTTCATAAATTTGGCCTCTGCTGGAAAATTTCCATTAACAATGAGTTCACAGAAAGGATTGCATTATCGATCAGTTATAATTGTTTGAAGTTTCTCTTTATATTAAGTGGATGCCTGTGCTTCATCTCAACTCTGACACATAGAGATTTTGCTGTACCAGCCTCAGACTCCTTAATCAGCAATTGCAGGGACAGGAACTGGGCTTGTATAGTTAAAACCCCCCCACTGGAGACTGTCCACCACTGATTTAGGGACCAAGACCAACCTGGAGTTACAGTAGAGCACTCGGGGGCTAACATCGATGTGATCATGTTCTATGGATGACAAGGACAGAAACCTACCCAAACTGTACCCTTGGACAGGAGTTTGTCTGGAGTTGGAAAAGTTATATGAGGAAACTCCCCAAATGGATTAGACCTTCTAGATTTAACTGCATTACCCTCCAAATGACCCAAAGTCAATTTATTCCTCTAATGGTTGCCTCCAGGTATCTCTGAAGGGTGTTGGGGTGGGGGTGGGAGAGATCAAGGAGAATGGCCAAGCAAGTTTGGCTGATAGACTAGAGAGTCTGAACAGCCCCGGGCTCAGGAACTGTCAGGCAGTCTAGGCAGAACAAAGTGAGAACTGAGTGAGAAGACTTCTGGACTGTGCCGGCCCTAACTGTGCCTGTATGTGCTTGAACCAAAATGCACACGTGTTAAAGCAACAGGAAACTTCAGCCATGATTGGTTGTGGGTACATGAGGGATTCAGCCTGTAGGTCAAGAAAGTGTCTTGCCACATAATGTGCCTTGTATGAGTTATTTAAAGTATAGAATGTAAGCAATATACAGTTGTCCTTTGGCATTCTCAAAGCTTTGATTTCAGGACCTCTATGGATACTAAAATCTGTGAATGCTCAAGTCCCTTATATAAACTGACATAATATTTGCAAATAACCTATAAATATCATCCTGTATACTTTATATATCTCTAGTTTATTTATAATACTTAATATAACATAGGGGCTTCCCTGGTGGCTCAGAGGGTAAAGTGTCTGCCTGCAATGCGGGAGACCTGGGTTCGATCGCTGGGTCGGGAAGATACCCTGGAGAAGGAAAAGGCAACCCACTCCAGTACTCTTGCCTGGAAAATCCCATGAATAGAGAAGTCTGGTAGGCTACAGTCCATAGGGTCGCAAAGAGTCGGACATGACTAAGCATAAATACTGTGTAAATAGTTCTAAATACAATATAAATGCTATGCAAACATAGTTGTTAATACAATGTATCCTATGTAAATAGTTGCCAGTGTATGGAAAATTCAAGTGTCACTTTTCAAAACTTTTTGGAATTTTTATTTCTGATTGTTTTCAATTTGTGGTTTGTTAAATCTGTGAATGTGGAGCTGGCAATACAAAGGGCCTATTGTAATTATAGGAAAAATATGCTATATTTTCCATGTTCTTCATCTTGGAAAATATTTACATACTTGAAGTTTCTTTTTCGTATAAAATTATGCCACTTTCCCAAGATTAGGAACTCCTTTGAGGAAAGGGATTCTGTCCTATATGGAATTCTGGGTATGTGGTAGGGGCTCATCAAATACTTGATGAAATATTGAATAATGTGGTACCTTGTGCTTTATGCTGCTAACCATGTGTCCACGATAGGGCTGCCTTGGAAAGTACCACCCCGCACCTTACATCAAACTATGACACAACATCCCTGGGAAGCCCCCAGAAATTTCTGTTTGCTTTCTATTGAAGCCATCACCTAAGTGACCAGATATGTGGGTCTCTAGAGACCAGGCTGATGGGATTAATTTTCTCTTCCTCTTTCCTCACAGTGCAGCATGTACATTGGTGACTACTTTTTGTAGAAGGCAGGTTAAATTGCAGCCAGACACTGTCTCCACTACTCAATTCACTGGGTGTGGGTGTTTGGGGCCATAAGCAGCCTCCTGACTGCTACCTTGGGTGGGATTCATCTTAATCATCTGACTCCAAATCCACTTTTTTCCCTTTCTTCTCTTGTTTTTTAATTGACATACGACATTATATTTGTTTCAGGTATACAATCTAATGATTTAATATTTGCATATATTGTGAAATTGCAACAGGAGGGAAAGGGGCTGGGCGCAACTTTTGAAAGAATGACATAGCCCAAGGACACAACATAAAGCAATTAGAATCAAATGGGACCAAGATGACAGACAAGACTAGACCTTAATCCTCAATCAACAAGTGAAATGATGCACCCAGAGGTGCCATGACAGTTCAAAAGTGAAAGTGGCTCATTCGTGTCTGACTCTTTGTGACCCCATGTACTGTTCAGTCCATGGAATTCTCCAGGCCAGAATACTGGAGTGGGTGGCCGTTCCCTTCTCCAGGGGATCTTCCCAACCCAGGGATCGAACCCAGTTCTCCTGCATTGCAGGCAGATTCTTTACCAGCTGAGCCACTAGGGAAACCCATGACAGTTCCAAGGCACTGTTAAAAGGAGTAGGTGGTGGCCTAAATCCAGGAAATCTCCACTCCTTCCCAAAAATAGTTGGAATAATCCTCCCACTCATTAGCATATGAAATTACCCAGCCTATAAAAACTAACCACACCAAATTTCGAGGCTGCATGTGCCTTTTACGATGGCCCATACTCTGTCTGTGGAGTGTGCTTCTCTCTATATCTGAATAAGTCCACTTCTTACCTATCATTTTGTCTCACTGAATTCTTTCTGCAATGAGACATCAAGAACCTGAGCTTCATTAGGTCCGGAAACCAGGTACTGTGGGTTTTGGCTGGGTTCAAGTCCTAGCCACATGTGTTCAAGTCCCAGGCAGGGTTTTGGTTGGGTTCAAGTCCTAGCCACCTGGGTTCAAGTCCCAAGCAGAGTTTTGGCAGGGTTTGAGACCCAGCCATGTGGGTTTAAGTCCCAAACTGGGTTTTGACTGGGTTTGAGCCCTAGCCATGTGAGCTTGAGTCCCAGTCTGAGGTAAACGGATTCAAAACGATCATCACATGAAGTCTACAGACAGTCTCTGAGTTATGATAGTTCAACTTACAATTTTTTGGCTTTACAATGGTGAGAAAGTATTACAAATTCAATAGAAACTGTACTTTGAACTTTGATCTTTTCCTGGACTACAGCTCCCAATCAGCCATGTGATCATGAAGGTAAATGACTCACCAGCCTACAACTATTGTATACCCTGCAGCCATTCTGTTTTCTGTATTCAATAAATTATATGAGATACCTAACACTCTGTTATGAAACAGGCTTTGTGTTAGATGATTTTGCCCAACTATAAGCTAAGTGTTCTGAGCACATTTAAGTTAGGCTAGGCTAAGTTATGGTGTTTCTTAGGTTAGGTGTCTTAAACACATTTTTTGACTTGTGGTATTTTCAATGTATGGTGGGTGTATTGGGACATAACCCCTTGTAAGTCAAGGAACATCTGAAGTTTACACTTATCCATCCATCCAGCTATGCCTACATACTATACATAGTTACAATTCTTTTTCTTTTTATGAGAACTTTTAAGATCAGCTCTTTTACTAGCTTTCAAATATGCAATACAGTTTTATTAACTATAGTCACCATGCTGTACATTACATCCCTAAGACCTGAAGTGACCAGAAGTTTGTACATTTTAATCACCTTCACCCATTTTGCCCACACTCAACCCCTCTCCCAACTTGTCTTAATAATCTGTCTTGCCTCTGTCATTTTGTTTTGAGACCCCTGATTTCTGAAGGTATAAATTGACTTCTGTCCAGGACTCAAGTTTCTTAGAATTTTCTCTCCTTCTAACCACTAAAGCCTACCATCAACTAATGTCCTGAAGTGCTATTGTGGTGTAAGGCTTGAAATTAAGGCTCAATATTATATACTGCCTTGACATCTTGTAAAATCCAGGAGTTCTCAGATAGCCTAACTACAAGTTCCCCTCCCTATGCTAATCTTGGGGACAAGGTCACCTAGCCAAACAACACTCCTTATCAAAGGGACCCAGCACAGTGCATGGTTATCCGTGAGTAGCAGGTTTCAGTTCCCTGCCAGCTCACAGAATTATCCAAACAAGCCAATCACATCTTCCCGCGGGAATCCAGAGGCACCACACCCACTTGATACCACAAAGCCTGTTTCTCATAGACACTCTGTGGCTGTGTTCACTCTGTCCTCAAGTGCAATCCCCGTGTGGCCCTACATGGCAAGCAGTGTTCTCCTCCCCTAGGCTTTCAGTATACAGTAAATCCCCTCTATACGCACCTTCAAGTTGCAAACGTTCATCAAAGATGCCAACGTGTGTTCACATGTCCAATCACATCAGGAGTGAGTGAAACTGCAGCTTGCCCTCTGTCTTCTATTGTTAAAGATCCTTCAACTCTACCATCACTCACCTCCTATCCATCCTCCAGTCAGTAACTCTTCATGCCTGTTCATTCAATGCCAGCCCCTGTATGTCAGCTGCTATACTGTACTACTATACTTTTCAAGATACTGTACTATAAGATTACAAACATTTTCTTTATTTTTTGTGTTTTATATATTATTTGTCTGAAAAGTATTATGAACCTATTACAATATGGTAGTATATAGCCAGTGTTATTTGGGCACCTAGGGTATCTTTGTTGGACTTAAAAACACTTTGGATTTACGAATGCGTTCTCGTATGTAGGAGACTTACTGTAAATGACTAATAAACTGTGGTTGATCTCATCTGTACAGTGTAGAGTGTCAGGTGTTCCCCTGTCTGCATAATCCCACGGTGGGAATCCCTCCCTCACTGATAGGGTGAAAAGGGAGTGATTAAAACAGTTATGCCCATACCACTCTTGAAATGGATTTTATGAAGTTGTTCTTGTGCCCCTTTCTCAGCACTCCTAAGATGCAACTGTTCCTACAGATTCTTCACTCCTTTTGCTGCCCCTCTGGAGGGCTGTGGGCTGCATTTCCCCCTATTTCCCCACCTTCACACTCAGCATGTTACCAACTCTTATAATACCACCAACAACATGGGCAAAACTCAGAAGCAACCTCTTCCAGGTCTGTACAAAATAATATTTGAGTATTTGCCTTTCTTTCTCTGGCAACATTAGTGTTCTCCAAACCCTCTTTAATATTTTACTACATCTACCCCACCATCCTGAGGGTCACCCACACATCTCCTGAGAGTAAAGGGAGTTTTTGCCATGGAGATTCAAATGTCAGTTATATGGTAGTGTGTCTCAAAAAAAAAAAAAAAAAAAAACTACTCTGAGTAAGAAACCACTTATTTTTTCACTTTCTTGCAACACTTAAGTTGACTAAAGTATAGTCATAGTAGAATGCATTATTAACTGATCAATCTACTTCTGGTGCGAGGTTTCTGCAGGGGTTTTGACATGCCATCAGGAGCAGCAAAAGAGAAAAGACATCCTTCCTGTGTTGCTTCTACTGAATTTTAGTGGATTCACATTCTAGGATTCTAGTGGAAACACATTCTAAGATGTAGATCTCCTTTCTGCAACTTAACCAATTCACCTGAAGATTTAGAAATTATATTTTTCGGGATTAGCTAGAAAATGTAGATGAATGTTTATCTGATACCTGATTAGGGAAGGCGTAAGTTTGAATGTAAAGTAAGAAAACATAATGGGAAAAGGTTATAGACCTAACTTTATAGAATAGGTAAACTTCTGAAGGCTAAAATTAAAAAGTCCTAAATGAAGTTAGCGGTCAAATTGGGAAAAAGATGAAACATATATGGCTGTCAAAGAGTTTGACAGTCTTACTGTTAAAGAAACGCTCACAAAAAGGATATTTTTTTCCCTGGTGGGCTTCCTTGGTGGCTCAGACAGTAAAGAATCTGCCTGCAATGCAGGAAACCCAGGTTTGATCCCTGGAGAAGGGAATGGCTATTCACTCCGGTATTCTTGCCTGGAGAATTCCATGGACAGAGGAGACAATAAACATTTATTTCTCAACATTCTGTAGCAGAGGAGAGGAGACTGGCGGGTTTCAGCCCATGGGGTCCCAAAGAGTTGGACAAGACTAACACTTCCACTTTCACTTTTATGCTCCAATTGAAAAGCCATCAAAGGATATGATTAGGCAGTTAATGAAAAAGGTATCACAGAATACCAATAGTTCGATACAAAATGTCCATCCTCTCTAGCAAACAAATAAAATTAAAATAAGACTAAGGTGCTAATTCTTGTCCATAAAATTGGTAGTGAGTGGACTCACCTTTAAAATCCTGGTGGTAGACAGGGCTCATCTCTCTATGGAAGGTATAAACACCAGATGCTCTCATCCCCAGCCCCTAGGCCGGGGCACTCAGATGTGATGACCCATGTCACTTGCTTGTCATGCTGAGTACGTGGGTGAGAACAGAACTCCTTCTGGCTGCAGCAGCAACATTCAGTTTCCAGGAGCTTCTGGGGCAGTGGTGCCAGCATGGTATCTGATGTCCAGTGTCCTGTGTCCAGGCCTGGTGCCAGTAGTGGTGGCAAAGCACAGGTAGGCTCCCTACAGCCTCAGTGGTGATGCCAGAGGGGTCCTGGCTCACTGGCTCTGTGGGAAGGCTTTGCCTGGGGCTCTGGCTGCACAGACTTCCTCCACTCCTGCTTGTTAGCTAAGCTTCATGGTGTAGCTTTCCTGACAAATTTGTGGGCTGACCAGTACCTAAATTCCTGCAGTGCTTTCTGCTGCTTGACTTGTATAGTAATACATAAAGAAAGCTCTTCAATCTAGTAATTTTACTTCTCAGGACATATCCCATAAGTAACAAGAAATGTGCATATTTAGATAAAAGGATATTCTTCTAAGCCCTGTTCAGATTAGCAAAAACACAGATCCAAATGTTCTACCATAAGGAATTAGTTAAATGGGTAATAACACATCTGAAGTACAGAATATTATGTAGTAATTAAAAATCATGTTCTTAAAGAATTTAACAAGATGTAAAAATACTACTTATAATACTAGTTAAAAAGCAAAATGTTTGGTGAAAGTCCAACTTTTCATAAATAATCAAAATGTAAACAGCCACTTTCTCTTGGAAATAAATATGGGATATGGGTTTACTGGTGAGGTCTTTCTATTTATTGTATATCTTCTAATCCTTTATAATAAACATGCACTTTGGCCAACATCAGAAATTTAAACAAAAGCTAAATTAGAAAAAAAAGATGTATGTGAAAATTTTATTTATTGTCCAGTGGGTTAATTGATCTTTTGTTTGGTTGCGTGTTTGGTTTTATCAGCTTGGTAATAAATCTTCAACTTGCAAAGGACACGAACATTTTAACAAACTTCTAAAGAGACCTAAACTCTATTCTCTGTACACTATAGACAGAATGTTTGCGTCCCCTTAAAATTCATCTGTGAAAATTCTAAGCCTGAAAGTAGTGGTATTTGGAAGTGGGGTCCTTAGGAGGTGACTCGGTCATGAGAGTGAAACTTTTATGAATGGGATTAGTGCCTTTATTTAAAAACAAAAACAAAAACACACGGAGCTCTCTTAATCTTTCTGCCATGTAGAACACAGTGGAAAGACTGTCAACCAGGAAGTAGGCCTTCACCGGACACCTAATCTGCTGATGCCTTGATCTTAGACTTCCCAGGCGACAGAGTGTTGAGAAATAAATGTCTGTTGTTTATAAGCCACCTTCCTTGGTGGCTCAGATGGTAAAGAATCCGCCTGCAATTCAGGAGACCTGGGTTCGACCCCTGGGTTGGGAAGATCCCCTGGAGAAGGGAACTACTACCCACTCCAGTATTCTGGCCTGGAGAATTCCATGGACTGTATAGTTCAAGGGGTCACAAAGAGTTGGACATGACTGAATGACATTCACTTAAGGTACTTATAGCAGCTTGAACTAAGATACTATATTTTTTTCACAATTGCCAAAAGAACTATCTCAATAAAACACTAGTTTTAACTTAGGAAACTTTTTTGTTTTAAGTATTCAGTTAAATACTGAATGAATTCAGTTGCCTACTCAAGGCAGAAGTTCGATTCCTGGGTCATGAAAATCCCCTGGAGAAGGGAATGGCAACCCACTCCAGTATTCTTGCCCAAGAATTCCATGGACAGAGGAGACTGGTGGGTTATAGTCCACAGGGTCACAAAGAGTCAGACATGAGTGAGCAACTAACCATCATCATCATCATCACTAAAGGCAGGAGGTCTGAACTGGTAGGGAGATCAGAAGACAGATGTACATGGACTGTTGGAGGGCCCATGTAGGGAGGGAGGGTGGATGGTCATAAAATAAACATAAACACTAAAAACCTAGGGAACATAAATATATCATCATTCTCCACTGAGAACATGTTAATTGTCTTTCTCTTATGCTGATGCTGCTGTTAATAACATTTATTACCATGGCAGAATGCTTTACAGTTTATGAAGTACTTGTACTTGCCCAGATATTATTATTAGGCTCATTTTACTGGAGAGAAAACTAAGCCCTAGGGAAATTAAGTGATTTATTGCCTGTCTCATGCTTATTACACGGCAGTGAATAAAGTGAAAGTCGCTCAGTTGTGTCCGACTCTTTGTGACCTCATGGACTGTAATCTATGGAGTTCTCCAGGCCAGAATACTGAGTAGGTAACATTTTCCCTTCTCCAGGGGATCTGGAACCCAGGTCTCCCACATTGCAGGCGGATTCTTTACCAGCTGAGCCACAAGGGAAGACCAAGAATACTGGAGTGGGTACCCTATCCCTTCACCGGGGGATCTTCCTGACCTAGGAATTGAACTGGGGTCTCCTGGATAACAGGAGAATTCCTTACCAGCTGAGCTAACAGGGAAGCCACTGAGCCTAGAAACCGGGTCTTCTGCTCTTTCAACTATTCTTGGCGATGGCAGAGCAAAGTGATGAAAAGCTTGGGTTTTGGAGCCCGACAAACCTGGGTACACACCCAGCTCTGGCCCTATCAACTGTGTGAACTCAGAGAAACTGCCTAGCCCCTCTCGGCCTGTTTCCTCATCTCTGAAGCTGAACCAAAGACACCGACCTCGGGGAGTACCTGTGAGAATGGAAAGTGTTAGTAACTTGGTTGTGTCCAACTCTTCGTGACCCCATGGACTGTAGCCTGTCAGGCTCCTCTGTCCATGTGGATTCTCCAGGCAGGAATATGGAGTGGGTGGCCTCTGCTTCTCCAGGGGATCTTCCTAACCCAGGGATCAAACCCGGGTCTCCTGCATTGCAGGTAGTTTCTTAACCATCTGAGCCACCTGAGAAGCTAGCTGTTATCACTGCTCTGCACACCTTCTTGATAAACCTTGTTTCTAGTCTCCCAGGACCAACATCCCTATTGTGGGTTGAATTTCGTCCTCCAGAAATTCGAAATCATATGCTGAAGTCCTAACCTCCAACAGCTCAGTGTGTGTGTCAAGCTCAGTCACTTCACTCATGTCCAGCCCTGTGCAACCCTATGGACTGCAGCCTGCCAGGCTCCATGTCCATGGGATTCTCCAGGCAAAAATGCCAGGGTGCGTTGCGGTGCCCCCCTTCAGGGGATCTTCCCGTCCCAGGGATCAAACCAGAGTCTCTTACGTCTAACTTGCACTGGCAGGCAGATTCTTTACCACTAGCGCTACCTGGGAAGCCCTCCAGTAGCTCGGAATGAAGCCTTATTAGGAAATATGCCAAATGTCATGAGTTAAGGTGAGGTCACACTGAAGTAGAAAGGGCCCCTCAGCCAAAATGAATGGTATCTTCCTAAAGAGAGGAAATTTGGAGACAGACACACACAGGGAGAACACCCTGTAAAGACTGGAGTGATGCTGCCATAACAAGGAATTAGCAGATGCTAGAAGAGAGGCCTGGAAGAGATCCTTCCCTCCAGACTTCAGAGGGAGCATGGCCCTTGATTTTGGACTTGAGGCCCCCAAGCTGTGAAACAATACATTTTGGTTGTTTCAGCTAGCCAGTTTGCAGTACTTTGTCATGGTAGCCCTGGGATCCCCTCTCCACTGTGGCTCTGGTACCACTGTATCTATTCACTGTCCCCCTGAAGTATGTTTTACCATCACTGGGTTGTAATCAGCTTCCCCTTGTGATGCTTTCTTGCATCTAAGTTCACTCATCAGAGAATGATGATAAGGAAAGTCTGTGAATGTTGGAGAAGTTCAGATCCTAGGTTTAAAAAATGTCTCACTAATTATAAAAGTCTCATGATTGTAAAAGTTGCATTACAAATATACCCTGACCACTAATGAGCTTAAAGTTGCCATTCACACTTTTACTATGCAAAGTTCCTTTTACTATTTGCAATTTCCAAGGATTAGATATGACCATTTTGGCAGGGCCATGACCCTGTTTACTTGAGTTTAAGAATGTTTTCTTCCCCCCCAAATTTGCATATTTATAAATATGTATTTTCTGAATTAAAGAATTATCCTGGTAAAATACTAAGGACCTACATTCTCCTTACTTACAATTCTGAACTCTTTAGGTCTATGGTAACTTGTAGGAATGTCCTTACTACATTTTGATTTTCAATTAAGAACTAGCAATTTGCAAGTGTCAATTTTGGACTCAACATTCTAGTTAGTTAGACATCTTTGGAAAAGAAGAGACAGTCTATTTAGTCCATTTTAGTTTTCAAAATTATAGACCCTGGGTTTAGGACACTACAGAATTTCTCTAACTACTTCAAAAGATGTGGTTAAATTTTCAACACTGCATCAAGATGAATTTATTTTTATTTACCTTAACTTAAAAAAAAATATGTATGTTGTATACATTTGGGAAGGTAGAAAGATCTTTGTTGCAAAAAAAAAAAAAAAAGGTTTCAAGCATCAATACATTATAATACTGCTAGGAGAAGGGGTAGAAATTATGGGCTTAGATGCTATATGAGTTATCTATTGCTGTTTTAAATTTAGCCACAAATTTTGGGGACTTAAGCCAATATTTGGGTCTTATCTCACAGTTTCTGGTCAGTTATCTGGTGAGGTTTAGCTGGGTGCTCTGGCTCTAGCGTTCTCAGTCTTCAGTCAAGGTGCTAGCTTATCTCAAGGCTCGTCTGGGGATAGATCTTGTAAACTCATTCATGTGGTTGTTGGCTGGATTTAGTTTCTCGCAGCTGTTAGACAGGCTTAGTCCCTTGCTTGCTGTTGGCTGGAGGCTGTCCTTAGTTCCCTGCCAAATGGACCTCTTTATTTGGAGGATGGCTCACACCATGATTATTTCCTTCTTCAGTGCTAACACACTAGAGGGCAAGAGAGAAGTCCAGCAAGACAGAAACCACAGTCTTTTGTAACTTAATCTTAGAAGGGATATCTCATCACTTTTGTCACATGCTGTTTGTTAGAAAGCAGTCATTAGGTCCAGCCCACTCTCAAGGGGAGGAGATTACACAACGATGTGAATACCAGGATATGAGGATTGCTGTGGCATTTTAGAAGGCTGACTGCTGCAGATGTTAAGCATAAAGATAGTGATCTACTTCCAATGGCTTCTTGAGCTCCTCCTGTTCATTTCTTTATGACTTTTTCCTTAATTGTGGTTGACAGTCACTGGGTTTGTCATTATCGCTACAGGAATGAATGCAACTTGCTTTTTGGCTCTGTCATTTCCAGTATGTATTTAGATGTTTATAGACTCCTCAGTGACTTCCAACTATGTGCATAATGTTAAACCTCCAGGATTGCTGCCTTAAAGTGAAAATTCCATATTTCCATCAGTGTAATCTTTCCAAAATGCTTACTAAATACTTGCATGGCTCATCAATGCCCTTCAGAAAAACCTGAACATAGAATGCAAGGACCCCAGTTAGCACCAAGCCCCACCTTTCCCCCACAATTTTTTACTGCTGTGACCACCATCCCACACAAAATTACCAGGCACTACTGAATTACTTAAAGTTGCTTGAGAACACAATTTCTTACCCAAGACTTAGAACAAATGCTATTTCTGCTCAAAATCATTTCCTGCTCCCTGCCAGCCTCACACCACCACTAACTTCTTTCTCCCTGTTAACATGATTCAGTCCACAGTTTATGTGAATATTTCTGTCAAGGGACTTCGTATACTAATTGTATGCTTAAGTGTCTGACTTATTCTGATCTCAGAAGAGTCTGCATATTCATTTTACAATGTTCCTGTGGTACTCAGTTTTTCCCCATTTTATCACAGTGCACGTATTTTAGTTGCTCATTTATTCATCAGTTACTCCTCTACAGCAAGGTTTTTCAACCCATTAGTGGGTTGTGAAACCAAATTAGTAAATTATACCAAAAGTGTTTAAAATAATTTCTTATTGTTGTTAAGTCACTAAGAGATGTCTGACTCTTTTGCAACCCCATGGGCTGTAGCCTGCCCAGCTCCTCTGTCCGTGGGATTTCCCAGGTGAGAACACTGGAGGGAGTTGCCATTTCCTTCCCCAGGGGAATCTTCCTGACCCAAGGATTGAACTCACATCTCTTGCATTATAGTCGGATTCTTTACCACTGAGCAGCAGGGAAGCCCTGCTTAAAAGAAAAAGATAATACCAAAAAAAAAAAAAATTAGAGTTCTACTGTGTATCAAATATACTTCAATTAAAAAAAAGAAAAAAATTGAAGTTCATTTCCTATAGGAAGGGTTTCTGTATGTTTCATTTTTCTTCAGTTTATTTATATAATATACAAATTGATAAACTTAAAATGTCATATATTATGTGTAAAGTGAAGCAATTGTCTCTCTCTCTTTCTGTCTCTCTTGCTCTTTCCATACTTATATACACATATACACACGTATTTGTGCTGCTGCTAAGTCACTTCAGTTGTGTCCGACTCTGTGCGACCCCATAGACAGCAGCCCACCAGGCTCCCCCGTCCCTGGGATTCTCAAGGCAAGAATACTGGAGTGGGTTGCCATTTCCTTCTCCAATGCATGAGAGTGAAAAATGAAAGTGAAGTCAGTCAGTCGTGTCAGACTCCTAGTGACCCCATGGACTGTAGCCCACCAGGCTCCTCCATCCATGGGATTTTCCAGCAAGAGTACTGGAGTGGGGTGCCATTGCCTTCTCCGATATTTGTGCTAGGTCACTGTCAAAAATGGTTTGAAAAACATTGCTTTTAAGTAAAAGCTCCATTAGACTGGGAACATGTCTTATTATTTATAACATGTCATTATTTATAACATGTCTTATTACTTACAACATGTCTTGATTATTTCCTGGCCCTAATAAAAATTTATGACCAACTCTATGGACAAATGAATAAAAATTATATACCTAAAAGTTAGCCATGGAATTCTGCATTTCCGTGTGATTCTTAAAATTACGTCTATGTCTAATATCCTGGACCAGCTACATAATTTGCTGGGCCCAAGACAAAATGAAAATGTGGGGCCCTTGTTAAAAAGTTATTAAGAATTCCAAGATGATGATAGCAGAGCAGTAACTCAAGCACAGGGCCTTTTAAAAAACTTTTTATTTGTTTTTAATTGAGGGATAATCGTTTTGCAGTATGGTACTGGTTTCTTCCATACATCAACGTGAATCAGCCATATGTATGCATATGTCCCCTCCCTCTTGAACCTCCCTCCCACCTCCCATTCCATCCCACCCCCCTAGGTTGTCACCAAGCACCAGTTTGAGCTCCCTGAGTCATACAGCAAATCCCCCCAGGCTATCTAGTTTACATCTGGTGCTGTGTGTGTTTCAATGCTGCTCTCTCCATTGGTCCCATCCTCTTCTTCCTTGCTCTGTGTCCCCAAGTCTAGTCTCTATTTCATCTCCATTGCTGCTGAAAATAGGTTCATCAGTAATATCTTTGCAGACTCCGTGTATATGATATTTGTTTTTCTCTTTCTGACTTACTTCACACTGTATAGTAGGCTCTAGATTCATCCATCTCTTTAGAACTGACTCAAATGCATTCCTTTTTTGGGCTGAGTAATATTGCATTGTATAAATGCACCACAGCTTCTTTATCCATTCATCTGTTGATGGGCATCTAGGTTGCTTCCATGTCCTAGCTATTGTAAATAGTGCTGCAATGAACACTGGGGTACATGTGTCTTTTTCAATTATGGATTTCTCAGGGTATATGCCCAGTAGTGGGATTATTGGGTTATATGGTAGTTTTATTCCTAGTTTTTTACTGTCCTTCATAGTGGATGTATCAATTTACATTCCCACCAACAGTGCAAGATGGTTCCCTTTTCTCCACACCCTCTCCAGCATTTATTGTTTGTAGGTCTTTTGATGGTGGCTATTCTGACCAGTGTGAGGTGATATCTCATTGTAGTTTTGATTTGTATTTCTCTAATAATGAGTGAGGATCATAGAAAAAGCAAGGGAGTTCCAGAAAAACATCTACTTCTGCTTCATTGAATATGTTAAAGACTTTGACTGTGTGAATCACAACAAACTGTGGAAAATTCTTAAAGAGATGGGAATACCAGACCACCTTACCTGCCTTCTGAGAAACCTGTATGCAGGTCAAGAAGCAACAGAAGCAGACATGAAACAACAGATTGGTTCCAAATTGGGAAAGGAGTACGTCAAGGCTAGTATATTGTCACCCTGCTTATTGAACTTATATGCAGAGTACATTATGTGAAACGCTGGGCTGGATGAAGCTCAAGCTGGAATCAGCATTGCTGGGAGAAATATCAACAACCTCAGATATGCAGATGACACCACCCTTATGGCAGAGAGCAAAGAGGAACTAAAGAGCCTGATGATGAAGGTGAAAGAGGAGAGGGAAAAAGCTGGCTTAAAACTCCACATTCAGAAAACTAAAATCATGGCATCTGGTCCCATCACTTCATGACAAATAGAATGGGGATAAAATGGAAACACTGACAGACTTTGTTTTCTTGGGTTCCAGAATCACTGGATGGTGACTGTAGCCACAAAATTGAAAGCCACTTGTCCTTTAGAAGAAAAGCTAAGACAAACTTAGACAGCATATTAAAAAGCAAAAACAGCACTTTGCTGACAAAAGTCCATATAGTCAAAGCTATGGTTTTTCCAGTAGTCATGTACAGATGTGAGAGTTGGACCAAAGAGAAGGCTGAATGCGGAAGAATTGATACTTTGGAACTGTGGTGCTGGAAAAGACTTTTGAGAGTCCCTTGGACAGCAAGAAGATCAAACTAGTCAGTCCTTCCAATGAATATTCAGGAAATCAACCCTGAATATTCACTGGGAGGACTGATGCTGAAGCTGAAGCTCCAATACTTTGGCCACTTGAGAAGAGCCGACTCATTGAAAAAGAGCCTGATGCTGGGAAAGAGTACAGAAGAGCCGACTCATTGAAAAAGAGCCTGATGCTGGGAAAGAGAAGGGGATGACAGAGGATGAGATAGCTGGATGGCATCACTGACTCAATGGTCATGAGTTTGTGCACCCTCTGGGAGATAGTGAAGGACAGGGAAGCCTGGCATGCTGTAGTCTATGGGGCTGCAAAGAGTCGGACATGACTGAGCCACTGGAGAACAAAAGCAATATGGCAACTAGAAATCAGATTTGTCCCTCTTCCCAGGTTGTTTTTACAGCTGATTGTTGTTTGCTTGTTTAACAACTTTCTGAACTAGTTCTGTAAAGTCTAAATATATTATTTGTCATGTGTACTGAAGTCTCTGCTCAGCTAGCTTAGTAGTCAACTAATCATTGGACAGAAATGTCCTTAAATGCCCGGGACTGCTAAGTCTTCCAGTGTTTGCTAAGGGTCTGTACGCATACTGGGGCCCACTCAGTCAGGCAGTAAACAGCCCTGCCATTGGTTTACTGCCTGCTTTTGAGGAGATTCAAAGTTAGCAAGAGGTGACAGTTTAGGGCTTTCTTGGATCTTTCCTGAGCATGCAGTTACCCCTGGGAAGATGCATAATATGCAGTTATATACCTGGTTGGACGTCTAGAGTCTCAGGAGTATGTTGGCAATTTTCGAAGCCCCCTTATGCACATTTCACTCTCAAACTGTTCCTTTTAATCTTTTTTGATTGGCCTAATGTTCGTTCCAGCTCTTACCAACTGTTTCAGATTACCATGGTGTTAAAAATGTTGTTGAGGGGAGGGTGGTGGGAGAGGGGGTTCAGGATGGTGGGACACATGTACACCCATGACTGATGCATGTTGCTGTATGGCAAAAACCATCACAATATTGTAAGGTAATTAGCCTCCAATTAAAAGATATATATTAATTTTAAAAATTGTTGATTATTTTTTACAAAATTCCCCAGAGAAAAAGCTGTTTGTGCTGAGCAAACTTTGAGTCAGGTCAAATAAAGGCAACGGTGAGAATGAGGTCTTCTAGGGAAGCAACATGCAGGTCATTGATGACAATTCTCTGGGAATTGGGCTTTGAAGGAAGTCAAATTCTGACCAGTCTGCTCCATTCTGACCCCCGTCAGTGGTTGTGAGGCTGCTAATTTTTACCATAATTGCATGGTTGTTGGTATTCAAGACACCATGGAGCTAGAGAGGAGAATATGGAAATACAGTGAGTTGAAACACCAGAAAGCTCATGATTCTTACCGAGATTCAATAATTTTTCTTGAGTAAATATTCCTAAGATCATTGGCAAGCCTTTAGTTTACTTCCAAAGTCGTGAGAAAATCAGAGTCCTGATTCTGACAATTTTCCCTAGTGTTCTCATTGCTTTTATAGAGGAGATTTTCAGAGGTCCTTACTCCATTTTCAGTGGCATCTTGTAGCACTTTCTAAAACCTAAGGTCATCATTTTAATCAATAGACTTAGTATCACTACTGCTGTATTCTCTTGTTAAGACTGTTACAAAATCATTACCTATTTCAAGGAAAAACTCTTTATGGGGGGATGGTGGGGTTTAAGGGAACATGGGACTGGAAATACTGTTTTGGTCATTTCAGGAAAATGCAATTTGCCACAGTCCATCCTCTAACCACAATAGTTCACAGCTCTTCCCACATGCAAAATTCCCTAACCCCTTCCCCAAGAATCCCTAAAATATTATACCATTAAGGCAGCAGCACCAGGTTCAAAGTTCAGAATTTCATGATCTAAATCAGCTCTGGGAATGAATGATGTTTCTTGTGTATTGTTCCTTGGGCATAGGTTCATGAGTACCTTTGATCCTTTGATCTAAAGACCTGCAAACAGTCAAATTATCTACCCTGAACATATCTCAAATACAATGTTAAGATAATTGCCATAGATACTCCATTCAAAAAAGGAGAAATAAGAACAAAGTTGTCACTGGCTCATATCAATACTAAAATCCATTTGGGCACATGTTGCCAGTTCTTTAATTATGGCTTAGTCATTGTACCTAGAAATGATGCTCCACAGCTCTTTGCTTTATTCCCTAAGCTCTCAATTCCACTGTCTGTATTACTCTTGCTTTTTCATAACTAACTTGAATTTGCAGATAAGTAATTTTCTCAGCTTGCTTCTGGCCCATAGTAGTTTGGGCATGCAGAGTTCTCTCTTAATTTTTTGCTTCCTTTTTTAACAAGCTCATAAAATTCCATTAAAACTTTGTGAATTTCTATGTATCAGTTTGTACTGGAATCCATTCCACTGAGCTAAGTCTCCCTACATTGGGCTCCATGTATGCCTGCTGTGGAAAACACCCTTAAGCTTCTTGGACACTATTTTTTAATGGAGAGGATCTATGGGGCAGGCCATTAAGATTCTTAGAAGGACTCGTGATTATTGTAAATGGTCTATGAGGCACCACATTAGATCTTTCTGAATTCTTAAAAAAAGGCTTAAAGACACACTTTTGACTTCTTTTGTAGACAATCTCTTCCTAAAAGAACGCTTGATTAGATTTCTTCCAAGACACTATTTCTTACTTTGGCATCATTTGCTGTCTGGAGAGACTAGGAATGAAAAATAGTTTTGTCTTTTTTTAATCCAGCAATCCTGGCTCTTCCTTTATGTTACAGATCTTTCTTTAGTTTATCTCTCTCCTCTCACATTTTACTAAGGCACCTAGAAAAAGCCATGGGTCATATCTATCATTCTGCCTGGAAATTTTCTTAGCTAGATAATCCAGTCAGTTAGCTAAATTCCCTCTGTTCTTCTTTACTCCAGTCAACAGTGTTGCTAAATTTTTTGCCTTCACATGAAAAAAGTCTATTTTCCTCTAACTTCCGATAACATTTTCGTCACTTTCTTTTAATCTTTATCAATAAGCTCCTTGAGGATCGCAAACTTCCATTAACAGTGTCTTCAAGACTAGACTTCAGTGCTCTTCATTGTCCTTTCACCTTCTGCCTGCCACGTGGTCTGAAAGCTGTCACCTTGTGTTCTGAGTTTTGTTACAATCCCACTCCACTCACAGGTACAAAAATATGTTCCAGTTATCTTTTGCTCTGTAAGAAATTTCCCTAATATGTAGTGACATAAAACAATAATTTGTTATGCTGATGGGTTCTATGGGGCAGGAATCTGGGCAGGATACAGTTGAGATGTATCTGGTCTCTGTTGTCTAGGACATCAGCTGGAAGGCCTGAGGTCCTACTTTACCTGGAAGGCCTGATGTCCTACATCTGGACTATGTTTTCTGGTCTATATTGTCTAAAACATCAGCTGGAAGGCCCAAAGGTTAGCAGTAACTTGATGACTAGGAAATTAACTGAAGGCTTATTGACTCACACATCTGATGACTGATGCTCTTGATGTCAGCCTGCACTTAAGCCACAACTTATAATGACTTCAGATACCAACCACTCAAAGTTGAACAAACCTTAGAGGTTAAGGGCATAGTTTTCCATAAGACTATACTCACTTCAGATACCAGTCATAAGCTTGGGGATCTCCAGATCATCTTCACTTCTGACCAGCTGGCTACAAATTCATAAGTTCCCATTAACACCCCCAGAATGGATAATTCACTTGTATGACTCACAGAGCTCAGGAAAGTGCTATACTTATGATTAAATTAAAGGATACAAATCAGAACCAGCCAAAGTGAGAGACACATAGGTGAGGCTTAGGAGAGTTCCAGATGTGAACTTTCCCTACGAAGTTAGGACATGTCACTCTGCCAGCACGTCCATATGTGAAAATATGCAGAGTATTGCCAACTGTAGAAGTTTACCCAAACTTCAGTGTCCAGAATTTTTATTAAGATACCATTACAGAGGCATAAGTAATTAAATCATTGGCCATGTGACTCAAGCTCCAGCTCCCATCCACTCCCCTTAGGTTGACGTTGCGTGTGTGTGCTTAATTGTTCAGTCGTGTCTGACTCTTTGTGACCCCATGGACTGTAGCCCACCAGGCTCCTCTAACAGGCAAGAATCTTGGAGTTAGGCTGCCATGCCCTCATCCAGGGGATCTTCCCAACCCAGGGATAGAACCGAGGTCTCCCACATTGCAGGCAGATTCTTTACCATCTGAGCCACCAGGGAAGCCCATAGGTTGGTGTAATATCATCCAATTCAAAACTCCAACCCCCTTATCACATGGTTGGTTTTTCTGAATGGGCAGCTTCCATCCTGAGTCATCTAATTTATTTAAACTATCTAAGAGCCGACCATTAGTCACTTCATTAGCATAAGATATCAAGGAACATGATGAATAATAAAAACTGTCCTATCACTTGGGAAATTCCAAGGTTTTAGAGACTGCTTCCTAGGAATGGGGAACAAAGGCCAAATTCTTTTTTACATAGGCCGTCAACTAGAACACCTACACATGGCCTCTCCAGGTTACCTGGGCTCCTTTACAACATGGCCGTGTGGAAAAAGAGAGAACTAAGTAGAAACTGTATTGCCTTTTATGACCTAGCCTTGGAAGCAATGCAGTGTCACTTCGGTCACATCCTATTTGTTGGGACAGGTGTAAAGACTCACCCAAGATCTCGATGGGAGAACAGCAAGACTTGGAAGAGGAGAAATAGAACTTTTTTCAAACAAATAAATATAAGGGCCTTTTATGAAAAACAAGTCTGACATAACCATCAAGTCTAGAGTCCCCCTGAAAAGCAAAAGTGTTAGTTGTTCAGTTGTGTCTGACTCTGCAACCCCATGGACTGTAGCCCACCAGGCTCCTCTGTCCATGGAATTCTCCAGGCAAGAACCCTGGAGGGAGCAGCCATTCCCTTTTCCAGGGTATCTTCCTGACCCAAGGACTGAACCTGGATCTCCTGCATTGCAGGCAAATTCTTTGCTGTCTGAGCCACCAGGGAAGCCCATTAAATCCTCCTAGAGGTTTTCAAAATCTTTGACAAATTGGGCTTCTACTACTTTTCCTTTGAGAAATCTAATTGCTTTTTCACACTTTGCTTCCAGTTCAGGTAAGAGAGTCATTCCCATCTCAAGGATTCTGGACATAGCTTTCTCCTCACTGAGAAGTATCCTCCCAATGAAAATCTAACCCATCCTTCAAGGATTACCTTTATCATGACATTTGTGAACCAACTAACAGAAACCTCCATTTAAACTAGCTTAACAGAACAGAGAATTTATTGCCTCAAGAAACTGAATGCTCCAAGAAAAGGAGCTGGCTTTGGGCATGCCCCAAGTCACTCCAAACTCTCCTCATCATTACTTCTAGCAATCACAGAGAAATAGTGTCTTTCCTCTGTCTCCCAAACAATTTCTGAGATTTGCTCTAACTGTTCCACCTCGGTCATATACACAAACTGGCACTAGATTCTGAGGTCAGAGGAAGGAGTTATACTGAGAAAGGAGGAGATTTTGTTGTTGTTGTTCAGTGGCTAAGCAGTTTCTGACTCTTTGTGACCCCATGGACTGCAGCACACCAAGCTTCCTTGTCCTTCATTATCTCCGGGAGTTTGCCCAAATTCACATCCATTGAGTCAGTAATGCCATCCAACCATCTCATCCTCTGCCACTCTGAGATTCTGAGGTCAGAGGAAGGAATTATACTGAGAGGGGAGGAGATGGTCTTTCCTAAAGAAATGTGGATTACTGTTATCAGTCTGCGGAAATGGATGTCCATTTGTAGAGTCACGGTTGTTTTCTTGCCGGAGTGGTGGAATGCTGAAGCTGGAAGGGACTGCAAAGACTATTTTGTTCCCCACCTTTATTTTACACATGTGGAAACTTGAAATTCAAAAAGATGGGATGACTTTCTTGAGTTGTACACAGTGAAATAGCATCAAAGTCAAGACTAAAACCTGTGTTCTGTCTTCCCAAGCCAGAGGTTCTTTGTATAACTTGATGTCTGAATAGACACCAACATTATATGCTAACTTTCAGTTTTGTATTATTAAAAAAAAAATAGCAAAAAAAAAAAAAGCAGTCACATAGGGTTCAAATTGGAGAAGGCAATGGCATCCTACTCCAGTACTCTTGCCTGGAAAATCCCATGGACGGAGGAGCCTGGTAGGCCGCAGTCCATGCGATCACGAAGAGTCGGACACAACTGAGCGACTTCACTTTCACTTTTCACTTTCACTTTTCACTTTCATGCTTTGGAGAAGGAAATGGCAAGCCACTCCAGTGTTCTTGCCTGGAGAATCCCAGGGACGGCGGAGCCTGGTGGGCTGCCGTCTATGGGGTCACACAGAGTCGGACAAGTCGGAAGCTAAGTCAGAAGCTAAGTCTGAAGCGACTTAGCAGCAGCAGCAGGGTTCAAATTTGAGAATTTGGACAAGTGACTTAATTCCTCTAAAGCCTCCATTTCTCATTTGTAAAATATAGTAAAAACAGCTATCTTGAGGAGATATTGTCAGGATTATAGACATAAAGATTCTAGAAAACAAAGTGCTCAATAAATGGTAAATATTATTTGTATCTCTTGCCATATGTAATAGTGTTTATCACATACTATGTTTTTATTCTGTACTTGGTGTTTGACAAATTTAATTCTTTTCATAGGTGGTGGGTTATGATTTACACAATAAATTTATTTTATTGAGAAGGTCAGTGTAAGTTCTAGCCCTTAATGGGCTTCAAGCAAATATTAAATAACCAAGATGGATCTAACTAATCCAAATTAGAATTACAACCTTGGGCTTTTAAATACCCTTTTGCAACATTGCCTTTGGGAATCTAAGTGTAGACAGAAGAAAATTTATACTTGTCAATTCCATGAGTTTCTGTATTTTAGCTTTTGCTTTTGAATTCAGGCAGGACTGACATGTGATGAGTTTAGTGATGACAGTCTAAATAGTTTGACTGCCTTTAAGCCAATGTTTATGGGTACATAACCCAGATATGATACACATGACTCACCAGGCCATATAAGTCACTGGTATTTTATATCAAGCCAAGATTTTTCTCTAGGCATCCCATGTTTCAAGTACTCACATTGTTCCCTTTAACCTTTCCATCATTTTGTTGTGATTAACAACACAAAAGAGTTTTGTATGTCTTGCCTACTTGGATAAAGGTCAGTAATTTTACTGACCCCCAAGAGATGTATACCCAGTGCTTTAAAAGTACAGGGTCATGTATCTTATTAATTATTTCTTTCAAGAGCTTATAATTGTCATAAAATGTAACTTGAACAACAAATTATTTCTAACAGATATTTTTAATAGAACTGATACATTGTATTTAAAAGGCTGGTGAATAGGAGGTTTGTAATATATTACAACAGTGATTGTCTGCATCCCTTTCCATGTTCAATGGAGTTTGATACATAGTAGGTTTTTAACCAGCACTTGGTTTGGAATGATGGATTATTCTTTCCAGTGGTGGGTGCTTATACCATTTAGTATCTAGGCTCAATTTGGCACTGTAGGCAGAAATTATCTGGCACATCAATGTGGCAACTATAGATTCTACAAATGCAATATATAATATATGTAATGTACAATATGTAATAACTATATATAATATGTAATAACAATAATAATTTTATTATGAAGTTAGTTTTGGATATCTATTTGTTGTTGTTCTTGTTTAGTTGCTACATTGTACGACCCCATGGATGGTATGTAGCCTGCCAGGCCTCTGTTCATGGGATTTCCCAGGCAAGCATACTGGAGCGGGTTGGCATTTCCTTCTCCAGGGAATCTTGACCAAGGGATTGAACACGTGTCTCCTGCATTGGCAGGTGGATTCTTTACTGCTAAGCCACGAGGGAAGCCCTGGATAAATATAATGCACTAGTCATAATATTAACCATAAAATTAGTCATGGTCCTTTCCCAAAGGCCTATTCTAGGTTTACTTGGAAAACTACTAAATACATGGCCATTAAGTTAAATGAAGAAAACCTGGTAGCCAATAAGAAGACTAAACATGTGTATTTCTTTCACAGCTCCCTGAGCAAGAAGATCAAACCTGGGTATGGTTGTAGAAGGAGAATTCATCTTTGGTGTTATTGAGGAAAATCCGTTCTTAAATTTCTTTTACATTATCTCACCAATATGTGTCAAGGCAACTTTCCTCTAGAGTATTAAGACTTTACTTTTACGAAAGATGTAAAAACTTTCACATTAAGATGTAAATATCTGCCTTAAGTTACGGGACACCTAAACTATCATCCCCACTGGATAGCACAAGGTATAAATTAACTAGCAGAATTTTATTCTTCAGCTTTCAGGTGTGTGTTGGGAGAATGGTGAGTGGAGAGGGGGAGAGTGCTGAGGTTCTTAGAGAATATTTTTGAGGACAGTAATTATTCACCTGAAGCTGAATCACTTAAAAGAGGGTCTATTTTACCTACTCTTAATGTGGCTTTTCTTACAAGGTACTCTTTGCTACATTTCACTGAACTTACCAAGTAAGGGTACTTGATGAGTCATTTGCAAAAATATCTAAGTATAGTTCCCAGGGAACGAAAACATGAGCCCCAGTGACAAGAACTCTCTAAAAGACATTCCTACCACCAAAATGTAATCACTCTGAGCCACTTAAAGCTGAAAGCTAATTTCACTTCCTCTTTAAGGATTTATGAAACTGAGATGAAAGGATTTTTCTACTTCCACTTTTGCTTTTCTGAATCTCTTTTCCATACTGTGGCAAGAGCAAAACAAATTAGATCACATCACTCCCCTGCATAAAAACCACCAGTGGTTTTTCCATCACACTTAAAATCAAAATCCTTACTGTGGCCTAAAGGCACCCTCTTACATAGCATTCCCTCCATGACCATGCCCCAGCCATCCCAGAGTTTTGTCTGGTCCTTGACATGCCTTCCACCCCCAGAGCCTTTGCTTTTGTCTAGGACACTCTTCCCTTAGATTTTCACATGGTGGCTTCCTCCTGTCATTCAGGCCTGGCCAACTGCCACTTCCACTAAGAGGCTCTCTCTGATCGACTAGTCTACCATCCCGCTTGCCCACATCATACTCTTCTTTCCCTCCTTCATAGTATTTATCCCTCTGCAATGACCTTGTTTGTTTTTTATTGACCCCATGTAAGCTCCATGAAAATTGCCTTTCTTTTTCACCCCAATGTCCCTAGGATGGAGAGTAGTGTCTAGCATGTTCCAAGTGTTTTATTGATCAAATAAAATACATGACCTAAGTATATAATATAAAAATTAGAAATACTATAACACATAAAATACATAGGGCTTGGAGTCCTTTTGAAGCACTATAAGAAGAACAATCTAGGGCTTCTCTGGTGATCCAGTGTTAAGAATCCACCTTGCAATGCAGGAAAGATGAGTTAGATCCCTGTTTCGGAAAGAGCTCACATGCTGCAGACCAACTAAGCCCATGCACCACAACTACTGAGCCCATGCAAAACTTTAGGGTAAGTGATCATTTTTCATGGAACTTGGAAATATTTTGCCATGTAACATGCAATATAACTCCTCTCCCATCTCACCAAGACATCTTCAGTTAGAACATCATTGTTGAAATTGTTCTGTTTTCCTGGATAAGAAAATGCAATGGAAAGGACCTCAAGGAGAAGGCCCAGTCTGCTTCTGTAACAGAAAAAGCAGCCCTGTGGAATTAGAGGGTCCTAGGTCTGTAAACAATCACTTTTCTTAGCCATAGTTTCCTCTTTTATAAAATGGACAAAAGGTATCTCCTTTGCAAAGTTATTGTGAGAATTAAATAACACTCATAAGGAGGCCTTGTATGGAGTTTGGCACATTCTAGGCCAAGATCTGTATGCAGGTCAAGAAGCAACAGTTAGAACTGGAAAACTGACTGGTTTGAATTTGGGAAAGGAGTACATCAAGGCTATATATTGTCACTCTGTTTGTTTAACTTATATGCAGAATACATCACGTAAAATGCCAGGCTGGATGAATCACAAGCTGGAATCAAGATTGACAGGAGAAATATCAACAACCTTATATATGCAGATGATACCACTCTAATGGCAGAAAGTGAAGAGGAATTAAAGATCCTCTTGATGAGGGCAAAAGAGAGTGAAAAAGCTGGCTTGAAACTCAACATTAAAAAAGCTAAGATTATGGCAACCAGTCCCTTCATGGCAAATAGAAGCCACTTTTTTTTCCCCAAAAAAGTAGAAGCAATGCAGAGTTTATTTTCTTGGGTTCCAAAATCACTGATGAAGGTGACTGAAGCCATGAAATTAAAAGACACTTGCTCCTTGGAAGGAAAGCTATGAAAAACCTAGACAGTGTGTTAAAAATCAGAGACATCACTTTGCCAACAAAGGTTGGCAAAGCTATGGTTTTTCCAGTAGTTATGTACAGATGTGAGAGTTGTAGCATAATGAAAGTTGAGCACCGAAGAATTAATGCTTTTGAACTGTGGTGTTGGAGAACACTCTTCCTGAGAGTCCCATGGACTGCAAGGAGATCAAATCAGTCAATCCTAAAGGAAATCAATCCTGAATATTCATTGAAAGGACTGATGCTGAAGCTGAAGCTCTAATACTTTGGCTACCTGATGTGAAAAGCTGACTCTTTGGAAAAGATCCTGATGCTAGGAAAGATTGAAGGCAGAAGGAGAAGGGCATGACAGAGGATAAGATGGTTGGATGGCATCACGGACTCAATGTACATGAATTTGAGCAAATTCTGAGAGATAATGGAGGACTGAGGAGCCTGGGCGCTGCAGTCCATGGGGTCCCAAAGAGTCGGACACGACTGAGTGACTGAACTGTTGAACAAAGCCAAATTTATTCCCCTGATACTGAGCTAAAATTGTCTTCTCTGTAATTCCCAAGCACTGGTTCTAGGACTGCTCTGCAGAACATGAAAGGATTATGTCATCTTTCAGGCAACCGAGCTCTAGTTTCCAAGATCCTTCAAGAAAAGAAAATTCATATCAACATCTCTGTGTCCAGTTGCCCTCAAGCTTTAAATGACTTCATTTTTCAATGACTGCTTTTAGTACCCAATTTAATGCATGTTTAAGCAAGAATCAAGATAAACTTTAAAGGTGAACCATAAGTAGTGAACAAATCCCTCAAATGTTTAGAGAATAAGTTTACAGCTGACCATGCTTTTTCTATAGGCTAAGGATTCAGTCTGGTTATTAGACAACCTTACTGAACACTCACTGTGTGTTGGGGATGTACCACCTCTTCTAGAGTATTTGGGTGCTTGTGCTTTTAGCTCTGATGCATGCATGCTAAGTTGCCTCAGTCTTGTCTGACTCTTTGCAACCCCATGGACTGTAGCCTGCCAGGTTCCTCTGTCCATGGGATTCTCCAGGCAAGAATACTGGAGTGGGTTGCCATGCCCTCCTCCAAGGGATCTTCCCAACCCAGTGATAGAACCCGCGTCTCTTGCATCTCCTGCATTGACAGGCAGGTTCTTTACCACTAGCACCATGTGGGAAGCCCTTTAGCTACAAGCTGCCGAGGAAACCCCAAATACAAAAGAAAAGTGGCTTAAACAAGGAGGAAAATTAATATTCCCCTTAAGTGTAAGTTTATAGTATGCAACTGCTGTGATGGCTCAACGGCTCAACAGGGTGTAGCATTCAGACTTTTGTCATCATTCCCCTTCTCATCAGTTGGTCCTTTACAAGACAGCCCAGAGGTTCCAGGCTCACCTATAGAGATAACAACACACCTAAGGGTACTTTCTCTTGTGTGACTCTTTTTATTAGGGAGGAAAATCAGTCTGAGATCCATACCCCCAAGACTTTTCCTCAGGTTCCATTGGTCAGAATTGCGTCACACATCCCTGCCTTAAGGCAGCGCTACCCAACTCTTTTTACAGTGACAGAAATAAATAAAGCAATGTTTTTATGACATAGAGAGTGCCTGAGTAGAATTGCTTTTAGCCAGATGGGACCATCTCAGGTTTCAGCAGCTGAGCCTCACTCAAATGTTCTGAAGGCTTAAGGGATCAATACCTTGTCACATCTGTAACCTATTTGAAATATAGCAGTGTGAGCTGACATACAGGCTGGGGTGCTGCCCTATGCTGCAAGGGAGACTGAGAACGAATGTATCTATATACAAACTCTAGTGAGAGAAGGATCTGCCAAGGAGGAGAAAGAAGGGTGTGGTGGTCAAGAGCACCTCATCTGTTTTAAATATCACAATACATCCTGAGAGGAAGTATTCTGTGAAGAATGAAACCAAGGCTAATAGTGTAAGTGACAAGCTTAAGGTCACCAAATCTGTAAGTGGCCCAGCTGGCATAGTGCAGCAGACCCAGTGGTATGCTGGTAAATGTTTAACAACCAGCTCTCCCTTGTATCCTATAGACCACCCAAATGTAGTTCTGACATCAGTCAGTTCAGTTCAGTTGCTCCGTTGTGTCTGACTCTGCAACTCCATGGACTGCAGCACGCCAGGCTTCCCTGTCCATTACCAACTCCTGGAGCTTGCTCAAACACAAGTCTATCAAGTAGGCGATGCCATCCAACCATGTCATCCTCTGTCGTCCCCTTAATATTTTCATCTAAGATAAAAGTGACACAATAAAGATGTATATGGGAACTTATTCACCAACAATATGACTTCTTTGCTGAGTTGAATGTTCTTGTGCCATTCACCACCTAACAGCTTTAGCAACATGCTTTTTACATTTAATTTGCATTATTAACAGTTCCTCTGTCACTTTCTTCTATCTAGACCATCAACAAAGCAATGTCAGTTCTTGATTTGTGGCATTTGCCGATTGCCATCATGTAAATGCTCCCTCCATGGCCAGTTTCAAGCTCCCAAAGTGAAGTCACTGAATGTGGCATTGGGAAGAGATGTGCAGTAACACATCATAGAGTATTTCTACCATTCAGGCACAATACACGTAAGTACCTCAAGAGCAGAGATAATAGCAGCATGTATTTAGATATTTTAAAATATATGTTTCTAATATATATTATCTTTTTCTTATTTTAGATAAGAAGTATAGTTGATTTACAATGTGTTCGTTTCATGTGTACAGCAAAGTAATTCAGTTATAGATATGTATAAACACATACATATGCATATTTTTTCAGATATTTTTCCCTTATAGATTATAAGATACTGAATATAGTTTCCTCTTCTGTACAATAGGTCCTTGTTGGTTATCTATTTTTATACATAGTAGTGTGTGTATGTTTATCCCAAACTCCTAATTTATCCCTCTATCCCCTTCCCCCCTTGGTAACCATAAGTTTGTTTTTTATATCTGTGAGTTTGTTTCAATACCATATATCATCTTTGTTTAAAATATAATTGGAGGTTTATATAATTTAATTTTTAACAGTGGCTGTGTTTAACAAACTGGCAAAATTCCTAGAAATTTAACACTCTGCTCTCAGGAGATAGTATAAACCAGTTTTGAACACCATCGTTGACTCTAAGTCCATGCTCTTTCTACCCCTGACTCTCCTGACTACTTTTATTACTACATATAAAAGCTAGGGTTGGTCTATAGGATACAAGGGAAAACCTGGGTACCAGTCATTACTTTTGATGACCTTGGGCAATTGCTAGCTAGCTCTCTGATCCTCAGTTTTCTCTTCTGTAAAGGATGAGAGCAGTTCTTGCCTTGCCCAAGGGTTATTTTGATGATAAAATTGGCTGGTCTAAGTGACAGGGCTTTGTAAACTGTAGAGTCAGATACAGAAAAAAAAATCTTTATTATGACGGTCATTCCATCACTAGTTTTCAACTAGGCATTCATTGTTCAGTTCAGTTCAGTTGCTCAGTCGTGTCCAGCTCTTTGCGACCTCATGGACTGCAGCATGCCAGGCTTCCCTTTCCATCACCAACTCCTGGAGCTTGCTCAAACTCATTTCCATCGAGTCAGTGATGCCATCCAACTATCTCATCCTCTGTCATCCCCTTCTCTTCCAAAATATGTGCAGCTTTCAAAAGTATGCTTTAGTGTGAGATCTTCTGCAATGCCCACAACAGACAGTAAACTCCTGGAAAAATTGTTCTCAAGAAGTCCAAATTTTTGTTAAGTCTTATTAAGAATAGCTATCTAAACTGGGAGAAAAACATTTTTTTCTAAACTTTAGTTTACTCATTTCTAGCTCCCGTTGGACAGTTTGAAGGGACCTCTTTATGGTATTGCAGAATGCTTCTTAATTTCAATAGCTGAATAAAAGTCCTTTGATTTTTAATTTTGATTTCTCAAAGCTGCTTTGCCTTTTGGGACTAGATCAATTCAGCAAGTTATTTTGTATGAATTGTGCCCCTCTACTCAATGTGGTTTCCTAGCTGTAAACTGGATTAAGTATCTCAAATATTTTAAGTTATAATTCTAAACTTGAGCAACTTTATAAAATATTTGCTTGAGCATTCTGAACTTCTCTTTGGTCTGCAGACAACTATTCTCTCAAGCCCTTTCCCACATCAGGCCCTTGGTTTCTGGCGATCTTTCAGCCTGGAAAGCTCTTCCCTGGTTGATTACAAAGCTGACTCCTCATCCTTCAGCTCGAATCCTGCCTTCTTAGAAAGGTCTTCCCTGTATACTTGTTTCAAGTCCTCTCGCCAGTCTATTTCCTTACTTATTTCCTTCACAGCACTGATCACAACCTGTAATTTCCTTGTTCATTTGTTTACTTCTTTGTCTATATCTTTCATTATAACATCAGCTGCTTGGGGCTGAGAGTTTTGCTCAATGATGTCATAAACTACCCCTAGTATGCAGCACAGTGCCTAGCACATAATAGGCAGCTACTGAACAGATGAACTTGTCTAATAAGGTCCACACCGATGGTGTGGGGCTGGGGCCACCTACAGTCTCTTAAGGCAACATCCTACCCTAAAGATTAGCCAGGGCTTGACCTGTGACACTCCCAGTGGCCACATTTCTCTAGCGTCCAGGAGTAGCCACAATGGCAGCTCCAACCTGCTGGCTCCTGTCTGCCCCACCCCAGTGGGGCCACCTCAGTGATGTCATACAGGACAAGATTCTCTAATCCTGTTCATTCTGTGACTGTCCTTTAAACAGCTGATTTTCATGACCTGCTATGGTCAGAGAGGATGGAGCAAGGAGGGTCAGGTGAGGGGGTTCATCCCTCCCAACAAAATTAGTATAGGGGCCTAGCAGCTCATATGTATTTCTTCAGCAGAAAGTGGGTAGCAGAAACTGTAATTTCTACTAGGCTCAGGAAAAGTGAGAAAAGAAAAATGAAAAAAAGAAGAGCAAAGGAGACAAGAAGAGAACAGAAGAAAGAGAGAATAAGAAGGAGAAAAGAGAGAAGAGGAGGACATAAGAAGAGGATATCTGTGAGAAAAATACGTGCAACAGGTAGTGAAGGAGGAGGAGGAAGCGTGTTGAGTGTATGTTCTGCTTGGCTTTGCGGCTCTTGGGTAGTGACTGGCCTCAGTGTGAACGGATGGATGATTCGGCTGAGGGGTTCACAGGTCCTCACCTGAGGGACTACTTACATCACTGAGATCATTTCGAGAAGCCCAAGCCAGGCTGTCTTAGGTGACTATCTTGGATGGATTCACAATAGTAATTTGGCTTTACAAAAAATGTAGACCTTAAGAAAAAATCCTGATTATGGAGGAAAAGACAGGAGTACTGCTGACCAGAGTAAGCTTCCAATTCATCACTGCCTGTCCTCATCCCCAAGCCTCTCAGTTACTAGTCTAATGGCAGACAGTTAAATCCAGGACTTGAAAACTAACCTTTCAGAAAATCACCTTCCTCTTTGGTAACTGAAATACAAACAGATTTCTGAAGCAGAGTAGAACAGTTTTACAATATACCTGTAAAAATTACCAAAGTACGATTAGGGCAATATATTCTTACTGATGTTTTGCCAAAACTGACTATGAACATCCCAAATGTGTGTAGGAGGCCCAAGCAAAGCCTTATAGTTGAAAAGAGAAGAAAATTTTAACCTTCTTTTTTCAATGTCACTTTCCCCTCTTCTAATAGTTTAATTTTGTTTACCCTTAGCATAATATTTAGGGAATATTTAGTACAATATTTAGGGAATATAAAATGTAGTATAACATTAATAATAAGGAAGAGGCTATTATATCAAGCACATTTAACATTTAACATCAAGCACATCTAAACATTTATTTAGATCATATTAAGATATCTTTCTTCCAAATTCTAAACTGTTAATCTTACAACCTATGAGTTTCCTCATGAATACCTTCAATACCTGAATGTTCCTGCAAACTGTATTCAGAAATAAGAAATAGTGGGAAGGTGCAGCTTGACTGGCAGTCTATGGTACACTACAGACTCCTTAAAAAATTATTTATGCTCATATTTCCTATTTTTCTACCTCTTCCGTTATAATTGACTCAGATTCTTCTATAAGTGTAGAACAGAGAGAAGAAAGATGTGGAAGCCTAAAGGAAGGAAGCAGAATGACAGGCAAGACCTTCGAGCTCTTTATAGTTCAACAGTGCCGCTGGTGACCCAGGTTCTGTCTTATGAATAAGAAAATGTGTTTTCTAAGGGTGCTCCAAATAGGGGTAGGCACATGAGCTTTCCATTTTAGAATGGTAATGAGTCCACTAGCATGCTACTCATGCTGTGAGCATGTGGATGTTAGCATGGATGTTAGCAATCCATGCCTGAAGCATTATGGATTCCAATTAGGTACAATTTCAAAGATATTTGATCTAATTTCCTTCTATTTTCTTTTAGCAAATGTGGGGAGAATTAATTAGGAAATATATCCTCAGATAATACTGGGACCAAATATATAAGTGAACTTTATTTTTACTTTGTATACCTGGAAATGATCCTATCTTCACCTTACTCTAAGAAATCCTAACCCCAAAGATACTTGGTAGAATAACACTGAAGTTCCTTGAAGAACTGGCAGGCCAGTGATCTTTGGGTGATATTGTTTGATACTGTTATTAGGTCCCACACCTGAAAGTGAAAGGAACAGAATCTTCCCAAAAATGTTGAAAAAACTCCAGACAGCTTTTACAGCAGCTATGTGAAAGTCACTCAGTCATGTCTGACTCTTTGCAACCCCATGGACTATACAGCCCATGGAATTCTCCAGGGCAGGTACTGGAGTGGGTAGCCTTTCCCTTCTCCAGGGGATCTTCCCAACCCAGGTCTCCCATATTGCAGGCGGATTCTTTACCAGCTGAGCCACAACGGCAACCCAGTCCAGTACTCTTGCCTAGAAAATCCCTTGGATAGAGGAGCTTGGTGCAGGCTACTGTCCATGGGGTCGCTAAGAGTCAGGCACGACTGAGCGACTTCACTTTACTTCATGTTAAAGTCGCTCAGTCGTGTCTGACTCTTTGGGACTGTTAAGTCCATGGAATTCTTCAGGCCAGAATACTGGAGTGGGTATCGGTTCCTTTCTCCAGGGGATCTTCCCAACTCAGGGATAGAACCCAAGTCTCTGGCATTGTAGGAGGATTCTTTACCAGCTGAGCCACCAGGGAAGCCTAAGCTAAATGACAGGGACAGAATAAATGGGTTGCTTTTGATCTAAGAATTGGAGCAACAAAGTGGTTTTAGGAGATACAAACTAAACACTTGTATTTTAGGAGATACAAAGTAGGGTACAAGCTCCTGGGATAAAATAGAGAGGCCCCATCACAAATTTACCTTATCCGCCAGAACACTATTTGGATAATATTTTCAGTTGTTCTTTTTAAAGTACCTGCCTCTAATAATGAAGTGTTTAGTTTTTCTTTGTATTTACCAGAGCATCTTTTTAAATCTCAGATCTCAAATCTATCTTTTTTAAAATCTCAAATCTTTAAAAAATTTTAAATCTCATATCTTTAAACTTCTGTTCCTGCAAATGTGGTGTAGGTCGAATCTCCGAACAGGTTAAGTCTCTGACAAGAGAAAGGAAAGACACCCCAGCCAATAGGAGACCCTGCTGGTGATGTACTGCTCCTCAGTTCTGATTCATTGGCCGCCTAGGGTTTGTCATTCTATCCCCAGCGTCTGCAAACAGCGTGGGTCCGGTTTTCCGTGGTCTAGCTAGCTGAGCTGGATTTTGGTCACCTGAACTTTCAGTTTCAACTAGGTTTAGCAGATCTCCAACTCTTAATATAAGCAGCTGTTACGTTTTTATTGTCTTCCGGAATTTGAAATATCTTTCCTTTCTTTAACCTCACTGGAGGTCGTTGGAAGTCCTCAGTGACAGAATCACGTGACTGTCTAACAAGTGCAAATAAATACAATGTGGAACCTCACGAGCTACAGACTGGAAACCGGCCAGAAACTCAGAGCATGTGCCTCGTGTGTGTATCAGTTGCACTCGCATGTGGGTGGATGGCAGTACGGTGTACGGGTAGTTGCCCTTCGAGATGTGAGGTGTGGCTGGGGTACCTGCGAGTGTCTCCAAGGGTCCCTTGGGGGTAGGGTGGCTCTGGAGGCGTGGAGCCTTGGAGGAGGGGGTCTGGCGGCGGCCTGACACCGAGTTAACTTTTGAGCCGCAGCAGCCAGGCCTCGACCAGGCCGCGATCGTGCCCGAGAGAAGTCGAAAGCACGGGGTTGTCCTCCGGCTTCTGTGGACTGCGCCTAAGCAGGGAGCGGTTTGTGTATTTGCAGACAGATGGTAGCGCCGCGCCGGGAGGCCGGGATGCCCCTGGGGAGCGTCTGAGTTCCCGTCGGCAGGCTGCCAGGCTTGGAGGGCATCTCGATTCCTGGGGCTCCTAACAATCGCACACTCCGTCCAACCCAGCGCCGGGGGATTAAGGCCCCGGTTCCGGTTCCGATCCGGGATTCGCGATGCTCCCTTAAGCCTCGGTCTGAGGCCGGGGTAGCAAGCCGACTGCGGCGAAAGATACCGGGTAGGGCAGTGACGT
>NW_011494826.1:2603475-2613704 GCF_000754665.1 Bison bison bison | reverse complement strand
CCCGGCTCGATGTTAGTAGCGGCGACGCGGACGAGGCCCGCGGCCCCGCCTGTCCCGAGAGCAGCCGGCGGAACTTTTCCCGAGCGGGGAGGGGGCGTCCGGCCCCTCCACCCGCCTGGGCTCCAACCCTTGGAGCGAGGCCGAGAGATAGAAGCGGGGAGAGGCTTCCTTCGGACCGGACTTGGCTTCGAAACACTAAATTTGGGGGAATTTGCTTCAGGTTTTTATGGAGACCGTGCTGAGAGTGAGGTTCTTTCAGAACTCAAGTCAGTGATGCCTCCAGTTCATTCATTATTTAGGCATCGAACAAATCCATTGAAGTAAATCGAACTGATTTATCTTTTTAACCGTATAAAAGTTCCTGATGCTAGAGTTTAGTTGAGGTGTGGTTCTGCTCTGCTTGTACATGTTAAGTATTTTCTTGAAGGACAGCTGGCTGTGGAGAGCCTTTGCCAACCGCAGTTTTAGATATGTTTTGAAAATCTCATCACCTGAGGTTTGTTTCCCGCCCCCCCCCTCCCCCCCCCCAAGTACCGCGGTGCTTAAAAATCCACAAAGGTCATACTTAAGTTGTGCAAGCCAGGAAGTCTATTCGCCCACCACCCCACTCCCAACTCTAAATTTTCTTCTGATTGGAGTAATAAGCCGAATGCATCTTAAGAAGTGACTGGAAGAGTATGGGAGATGTAAAAACCCATGGGAGGTGGTTTTTGTTTTCCCGGAGTAGATGAGTTTGACATTACTAAAGGAAATTAGAAATTTTAAAAAAGTTTTTCCGAGGAAAAGGTTTAATCTTTTCAAGCTTGCACGTTGGGGTTTTAAACGCAACCACTTTTTAGGTGCAAAGAACTCTGAACAGAATCAGATTTTTAACAGTGCTCTTCTGAGCCTTAGGAGTTCCAGAACTCTCAGGAGTTCAGCAGGGAGTGCTCCCCACCTGCTCTTTAACTCGGACAATTTCACTTTAATGTTTTTATCTTTTTACATATTGGGCCTTTTCCAAAGTCTGTGGTTCTGTAACTCTTTAGAGATTAGGAAACTGACTAGGGCAATAGTGACCCACCCCACTCCGTGTTTTGTTAAGTGTATTTTGTTTCTTTTGATTTTATTGATTGATTTTGTTTCTTTTGACAATTTGAAGCACAAAGTAACATTTCTTGTTTGATGTTTTAGGTCTGTTCTTACGTGTAACTCAAAAGTATCTGTTAAACATTCAATCATAAAGTGATGATTACTTTTAACCTGCAAGGTACAGCTATACTACATTTTGGAAACTATAATGAACTGCACATAGAAGTTAAGACATTTTTTATTAGATATCACTAGATATTTTTCACATCAGTGAAGTAATTATTTTATGGGAGAGGTATATTAAGACTGGTAAACTTCAGTATATATTTGAGAAATAGGATGGTCGAATACTTGAGTCATCAGAATTTCTATTTATGTGATGTGTGTGTGTGTTAACATATAAAAGTGGTTTATATTTTAGTTTGAAGAACAAAATTGATGTCTATAAGTACAGTATAAACTGTTGAAAGAAACACTGCTCTAGGAGACAAGAATTGTTTGGTCGTGGTTGTGTTCCAAACATCAGCAAAGCCAAAGGGGTAGATTATCGAATGTTTCTTATTCTCAACATTGTGTATTTAATAGGCTTTGACCCAATGCCTGTTATGTGCCAGGCGCTTAGATGTTTCAGCATTCTGACACTGATTTTCTTTCAGGGTTGTGTCTTTCTTGAAAGAATTTTAAGTCAGTGATTATTATTTAGGAAAGATATTCCTATGGGTGGCCTTTGCTGATTTTTCTGTTGGGAGTGAGAAGTCTAGAAAAGCTCTTGGGAGGAAGGCGGATGGAGATTCCACAAGAGACAAAGGATGGTTGAGCCTACAGGTTTGAACAAGCACAGGACCCTTGGTAATTTGATGTGAAGGGCATTTTAAGAACACATTGTGCAGGTTTTCCTGTCAGTTCAAGCTGGGTCTTGCTTATCTTGACTCGTTAATAAACCTTCATTTGAAAATTTGTTCTCTAATATGCAGTTTTTTCAAAGAAATCTATAGTACAGTGTATTTTCACATGGTAAATATTGCTAAGCAGTTAGTAAAAAACCTATACAGTCTTTGAATTTGTTCACATAGCACTTAGACTTTATTAGAATGGCTAATAGCATGTGTAGCTGATTCTGGTTTAACTGCAAATGCTTATTTGTTTGAAAATTTAAAACTAAAGACTGACATATGTCCATAGGGAGCTTGTTATCCCTGAAATGCTCATGCCTGAGTGCTGGATTAATCTCTTAAGATGTGAGTTGGTGATCATGTAGATACAATTAAATAACTAATTGTAAGGTGATATTTTGATGATCCCCTGAATGACACTTGGGCACCTGACTCTGAGTGGTCCTCTTGACTACTTTCCATCCTTACCCAATCAGAGGAAGGAGGCATCCCTTTCAGAATATTTGTGCAAGTGGAGTCCTGTAAGAGTCAAATAGAAGATAAAACAAGGTGTGGCCCTGTGAAATATATGGACCTTAGGGGAAGGAAAAGGTATTGTGAAGCAACTAGGTAAAAGTTTGTGCCTTCCTGTACCTTGGTTAGTAACTTTATTCCAGAATATGTTCTGTCTTCCATCTCATATGTTGGTGACAAACTTTTAAAGATTGAATTGCTTCATTTTCTATTTCACTGTTAGCCAGGAAATTTTCTGACTTGGGATTATTAACTAGTGTTATATGAAAGTAATTTGGGTTAAACTGTATCAGAAGGAGAAGGGGATGACAGAGGATTAGATGGTTGGATGGCATCACTGACTCAATGGACATGAGTTTGAGCAAGCTCCAGGAGTTGGTCATAGACAGGGAAGCCAGGTATGCTGCAGTCCATGGGGTTGCGAACAGATGGACAAGACTTAGCAACTGAACTGAACTGAATATCAAAATCACAAGTTTGTTTACCTATATTCTTTCTTTTGTTCTTTCCAATGCCTAATTTGCTCTTATGCACAAGTAATAATTTTATATTTTATTATGAATCTCTAGAATATATTTCTTGATGATTTTGACTTTTGGATGTCCTAGCTATCTGTGTATCTTTACCTAACTTTTCTTTTGCTGAGGTAGGTAGAAGGAGCTAGAGAAAGTAATTAAGAGCTTCTGTATACCTTTATCTAAAATGTGATAAGAGTTTTTAGAATTTTTGAAGAAAACTGAGGGAAAGATAATGAATGTTAATGTGTGTTCACGGATTGTTGATACTGTGTTTATAAATTAAGAGATGTTTTAAACATTTGTTGAGTAAATGATAAAGAAGGGAGTTTCAGTTTTTATATTTCTTAATATGTTTATCTGGACTCCATTTTCTTAGTTTATGTAGTATTCATATTTAGGATATGGATTGAAAGTCACTAGGCTTTTTTCATGTCTGATATGATTTGAATTAAAATCCTATGAAACCAAACTACGTCTAGATACATAGGAAAGTGAATAATAAAATCTGTAATTTATTGACCATTTATTTGCATGAGGCTTTAATTTTCACCACAACCATCTAAAGCATATGATGTTATCTCTGTGTTGCAGATGAAGAAATGTAGGATTAGAGAGTGTAAGTAATGTGCCAGAATCATATCTGTAAATACAAAACTCCTGAGCAGACTTTTCCCAGTTAGATTATCCTTGTTGTTCCTAGGAATCAAAATTTGAAAAGCTGAATGTTATGCTTCTGATACACATTCCTAGAATTAAAAGGAACCTTACAAATTTATGTAGTATAAGTCTTCCAGTGCAAGAGTCCCTTTTAAAACATTCCATAGAAATTTAAGAAGTTAAGATCATTTTCTCATTCCCAAAGTTTCAAAGTCAACAGAGATAAACAGTTTTATGTGTTCAACTATCATTGTTCAGACTAAGAAATGGAATCAATATTAATTGTCAAATAGTCGATCACCTGTAATGAAGGACTTGGGGAAATGTTTCTGAGTGCATACAGTCAGTGGAGCTATATTGAAGGCTCTAGAGAACATGGTGAAACTTACTAGTGGGGTGATCTTCAGCAAGCTACTTGATTTTTCTAAGCCTCAGTTTTCTTCATCTGTCAAAGTCAAATGGAAAAACCTTTTTCATTAGGTAATCTTTGTTTCACTGCGCTGAGTCTTCACTGTTGTCCGCTGGCATTCTGTAGTTGCGGTGAGCGGGGGCTACTCTCGTTTCTGTGCTCCAGCTTCTCTTTGTGGTGGCTTCGGTGTTGCTGAGCATGGGCTTTAGGCACATGGGCTTCAGTAATTGCAGTACATGGTGACTCAGTAGTTGTGGCGCACGACTTAGTAGTGTGTCTGCAGCATGTGTGATCTTCCCAGACCAGGAACTGAATCCATGTCGCCTGCATTGTCAGGAAGATTCTTAACCACTGGACTACCAGGGAAGCTCTGTCATTAGGTAATCTCGAAGATTAAATGAGATGATCGTGTAAAGCACATGACATGTTTTCTACTGTGAAGAAATAAGTGGTAGCTGCTATTATTGAGTATATGAAATCTAGAGATTCTTAGGGGAATAGAAACTTAGTATGAGTGGGTGTATGTATGAGGGAATGGGAGTATGAGAGGGTGGTCTTTGAGCATAGCTTTAGCAGTGAGCCTGAAAGACAAACTAGGAGATTGAGTGGAGGCTTTAGAAGAGGTTGTAAATGTTGTGGGCATATAGACTTCGTATATGAGTACACTAAAAATTAAGAGATAATAGAAAAGAAAGTTGCATATGAGTAGATTTATTTGACTATATGAAGCTGGAGATAAATTAGGTTAATGATTAGGTGGGAGTTGATGGTTAAATAGAGAATAAAGAGTAAGTAATAAAGCAAAGGTGAATGTTCAGACAAGAATGATCAGTAAATGACGGAGGACATGGGTTGGAGTTTTAAAAAGGAAACGGTTCGTGATTAGAAATGGGCAAGAGGAGTATTACTACAGAAAAGATGCAAAAGAGAGTGAGAGACATAGATTATTCTAAGTAACTCAGTTCTTATGAAACAAAAAAAATAGTCTTCAAAAAAGGCATTTAGGCTTTGTATGTGGGTCCTGGGTTATTTAAGATTGAAAAATTGTATTGGAACAGTTCAGGTCTTATTAATTCATTCCCAAACCATGTTTAATACTTCAAAACTTGTCTTTCCTGTTAACATCTTGTACTGCATCTCTCTCCTCCATTCATGAAAGCATCACGCAATTTTTCCTAAAATACTATTTTCATCACATTATTTCTCTGCTCTATATTTAGTAACTTCCTTTTGCCTCTAGAATTAAGTTTAGAATTCCTGGTTTGGCTTTGACACTCTCCATAGTTGGACCTCAGGACTGATCTATTTCAACCAAACTGGCACCCCTGCCATCTCTGGGCCACACCCTGTACTTTCTCCCTCTCAGTGGAGCTTTGCTCATGCTAATTGATAGTTCAGAATTCTTATCCCTCCTTCACCAGCTTTTGTTTTCTTCTTTATCAAAGCTCATTTCTAGTATTTTCTCCCCCACAAAACCTTTCCTGATCTCCAGAATGTTTCATTTCTCTTCTCTTTGTACTTCCATAGTATCATCTATTATTTGTACAGCTTTAATCATATACTTTACTGTGAAGTATTTGTGTTTTAATTATAATTGTGTGCTCAATTTACTTATAAAATTCAGAAGGGAAAAATACAATATCTTTACTGTATCCAAAGCCTGGCACAGGGCCTGTGGATAGTGGACATTCAGGTATTTTTTATTAGGCAAAATCTACCTGGAGGTAGGTGTGATTGCTGTAGCAGAGGTAGAAGAAGTTACAGGCTTTCTGGTGGCAGATATTTCTGACTCTGTTCTCACTCTCTTTTTAAATATTATTTTGGTTGAGCTTATATATATATTTTTTTCCTGCCACATAACTTGGCTTGCAGGATCTTAGTTCCCCAGCCAGGGATTAAACCTGGGCCCTGGCAGTGAAAAAGACAAGTCCTAACCACTGGACCACCAGGGAACTCCCGAAACCTACATTTTTAACTGCATGAAGATTGTGCAAATCTGAACGGTGTCAGAGTTGTTATGTTAGTGTAGAAAATTATGTTGACTCTGAATCTAAGGATTTCATCTTACCTTCCTGTGTTTTGGCTTTGAGGTTTAAATAGGACTCATAGCCATCCCATTCATCCCTTTCCAGAGTTATATTTGCAATTATTATAATCAGGCATTGTTTTAAACAGAAAGGAATTGTGGAATCACAGCAACTAGACAATGTTATCAGTTTAAAAAGGGAGATAGGAACTTCCCTGGTGGTCCAGTAGTTAAGAATCCTCCTACCAATGCAGGAGACATGGGTTCAGGAAGATCCCACATGCTGCTGGGCAACTAAGCCCATGTGCCACGGTTACTGAGCCCAAGCTGTAGAGCCCATGGGCTGCAGCTGCTGAGTTCACATGCCGCAGCTACCGAGCCTGAATGCCCAGAGCTCGTGCTTCGTGACAAGAGAAGCCCCTGCAGTGAATGAAGCCTGCACAGTGCAAAAAGTAACTAGAAAAAGCCCGAAGCAATGAAGACCCAGTGCAGCAAAAAATTTTTTTAATTAAATAAAATATTTTTTAAATAAGTAAAAATGGAAATAACTATCAACTTTTGACTTTTAAACAAATGGCTAATATATGAATAGTCTGTATTCATATAAATCTCTAAGCTAAACTTAAGCTTTATCAAATTGTTAACTGTTTCTAGAATTTAGAAAATAGACAGTACAGTTTTCTTTATTGAATTTTTTGAGTGGATAATTGTATATAAGGAGTCTGTGATTGCTTAGATCCATTAATTAGAGCATGATACTAACGAGACCAGAATCACGAATTTGATTCTTTGTGTGCCTCTTAACTTTTTCTGGCTTTGACATTAGCTTGTAACAATGAGAGCTAATGTTACTGACCACTTATATGCCAGTTATTATCATAGACATTTTGAAGTACTAGCTCATTAAATCTTTTATAACTGTCTATATGAGATAGATATTGTACTATTACTACTTGTATCAACAGGTGAGGAAGTTAAGACAAAGGTTAATTTTCACAGCTAGTAACAGAAGCCAAATACATGTCCTTGGACTTTTCAAGTAATTATATATGTGTGTCACTGCAGTTTCATTGCTTCCTGGTGAAAATAACTTTAGACAATTATGAATTCACAAGAGTGAATCTTGTGAGTTACAATCTGAGGTGTAAGTATAAACTAGTATAAACTAGAGTTGAAAATGACAGTATCACATGTCATGTCAGCTTCCTTTAGAACTTTTCATCAAAAACAACTATTTAATTTTTTATATAAAAAGCACTTGTAAGTTAAAGCTATAATACAACTAGTCCTACAAGTCATACATAATTTTGTCTTATGGCTTATTTAATTCATGCTCACTTCTGTGACACCCACTGACATAAATGATTTCATCAGCCCTTTATTCAAATTAAATTCTTAGTTTAAGAAGATAGTCTTAAACACAAGGGCTCATAATAGATATTATACTATAAATAGAACATTTCGTAATAAGGTTTATTAAAGGTAAATTCCTTGAAAACAGGGATCAGGTTTCATTTGTTTTAAATATGCGCTCAATATATGATTATTTATTCTTTGTAGTCTCCCTGCTCATTTTCTGATGAACATGTGTGTGTGTGCTCAGTCGCTGCAGTCGTGTCTTTGCGACCCTGTGAACTATAGCCCGCCAGGCTGCTCTGTCCATGGGATTCTCCAGGCAAGAATACTGGAGTAGGTTGCCATGCCTACCCACAGGACAAAGAAAATTGAATATGAGCCAGAAATATAGCAGACTATGAGACAGTATAGGTCACAGATAATCCAGTTTAAATTTAGCCTGGTGCTTTGTGTTCATCTGTGATAATACTCTTGTCAGGCAGGGATGTAGATAAATAGGTTTTTTGTTTGTTTTGTTTTGAGTCATGCTATATGTGGCTTAATTATTTTATATTAAAATATGCTATATAGGAACTGTTGTACTCCCTCAGAGAATAAGACCATAGTTCATTACCAACTTTGAATGTCTTGGCTTTTTAGCATTGCTCCTTGTCTTTGATTATGAGTGGTAGAAAATTGTGTCATATTTGGCATGTCTATTTGAGATGCAGGTTTCCCAGGTTGCTCAGTGGTGATGAATCCACCTGCCAAGCAGGAGATGTGGGTTCAATCCCTGGGTCAGGAAGATCCCCTAGAGAAGGAAATGGCAACCCACTCCAGTATTCTTGCCAGGGAAGTTGCAGGGACAGAGGAGCCTGGCAGGTTACAGTCCATGGGGTCACAAAAGAGTCAGACATGACTTAGCGACTCAACAACAACAACAGCTGTTTGAGATGCAGCTTGCTTATTTTGTTAACAAAATTTAGTAATGAAAATATTAACAATGAGGCTAAGCATGGAGTGGCAATGTATATATGTTTTTGTGTGTTTAGTTTTACAAACAGAATTGCAAAACTTAACCAGACTGTTGGAAAACATTTTTGCAGTATTCTGTCATGCTTCAGAATATAAATAGATAGTAACAGAATTTTCACTTTTCATAAAGCTACTGCTTTGCTACTGCTTTTTACTTTTTACTTTTCTACTGCTTTTCATAAAGCAGTAGAGTATTGTCTTTGCCAGGAGTCTTTACGGCTGTTTTGGACATCAAGAGGCAGATCTTAGAAGTGGCAGCTTGTGTTTTGTGGTCAACCCATAATTTAATTCTGTTACTCCATATATGTCATCTTCATTTTCTCTGTCTGTATAAATACTTCCTGATACTGTTAGCAAGTACTTTAACAGCCAGTCAGCCATCTAGAGTGATCTTGTACTGGTGTACTATAGTCAGTAGAATAAGGATCTCTTTAAATGCAAATGGGATTGTTCATTTTATACTGTAAAACTCCCAGACTAAGTTCAAGATATTTTTGTCTGAAATCACACTTGGCTCCCGGAAATTAATCCTTTGAGTTTAAATTTCCTTACCCTTTGCTTCTCACATAGAAAAGTCTTTTTTAAAAAGTCTTTTTTAAAAAAAAAACCCATACATGAATGTTGAATGAGCAAATGAATAACAACCCAGGGAAAGAGAATGTATAGGCTGTAGCTTCTAGTCAAAACTACATCTTTTCTCTTATCTCCTTCAGCATATCTCATGTGGCATTTTAGTAATGAATGTGTATCTAATGATGTTGAGAAACTTTTAAAAGTCATTAGTGAACAGTAATCTGAAAATCAAGTTTTTGACTGGTAAATTAGAACTATGCATTCTGTAGAATAACAACGGAAATGGTAGGATACAATTTGTTTATAGGTCAACTTCTATGAGAATACCTTTTCCTTGACAGAAAACAGTTTCTAGTGCTGTTGACAAGGGAGAAGTCATGATAATGATGTCATATATTAATCAGATGTCACTATGTAATGCTAAATATTGATACCTATGAACAAAAGAGACATGTTTCCTTTGAAAAAGTACTGAACTGGTTGAGGAAGTCAGCTATTGTTTTCTGGGCCAGTGTGTGAATCTTCAAACATGCAAGGATTAAAAAACAGCAAACTGGGAATTGAATCCACTTCTGAATATCTAGACAAGTTACCCAAAACTGAGAAATTTAAAATGGTTAACAGATGAGGCAAATTGAGATTGTGAATACCAGAACAGTCTTAGGAAACTTTAAAAACTAAATAGCTCTATGCCATCTAAATCATTTAATATTTTGCTTATACTATAATGTTTAGTAGAAATAGCTCAGTATCTAATTTTATAGTCACTAAATCCTCTAAGTCACTGATTAATTAAGCTTAGGTATTCTTCAGGCAATTGTATACTTCTAAAGTTTACTTTAAAAAATTGTATAGTAATTTCTACATAGCTTTGCAGAAGTGTAAGAAGAGTATCTTATGGAGAGTGTGATTCACATCATAGCATGTCTGGAAGGTGGTGATAAATTAAAAAATCATGAAACATGAAGGAAACATCAGAAGTGGCAAGCTCTGTCTCACACTTTGTGAAATTGAAACTGCTGCTAATATCTGTGTAAACTGACTGTAATTTGGGTACTAAATGACTTGTGTCATGAGCTTTATGGAAATACTATTTAGCATAAGAGCTTTATCTGACTTGTTTTCATTGGTTTGATTAGTCAACTTTGATTTGCTTTTTGAAATTTAATTTTTAAGATTTTAATTTGGACTCTTAAATT
>NW_011494826.1:2560482-2603375 GCF_000754665.1 Bison bison bison | reverse complement strand
ACTCTTAAATTAGTGTATATTTAACTCAATTAACAATATTTTGTATTAGAATTCATTTGGGTGAAATTTAGTTTATTGACAGAGGTTAAGTAATTATTTAGTTGAAAGAGTGAAGTAAATATTGAAGCTGTAAGATGAAGAGATACTGAACAGCTGAGAAACTTTCAGATAACTTTTTTAATCTGAAAAAAATTTAATATAGTCTTTTTCATGTTGCTACAAATAATGTCATCTTTTTAAACCTTTTTATACAAAATAAAATAAATAGAAAGCCATATAAAATCATAGTAATTCTTTAAAATTTTTTTATAATTATATTTTTCTCTTTAATTTTTTAAAATTTATTTCTTTTAATTGGAGGCTACTTTACAGTAGTATAGTTGCTTTACAGTGCTGTGTTTAGCTTCTGCTGTACAGCGAAGTGAAGCAGCTGTATGTATGCATGTATCCCCTCTTTTTTGGATTTCCTTTCCATTTAGGTCACCACAGCGCACTGTGCTATACAGTAGGTTCTCATGAGTTATCTGTCTTATACATAGCAGTGTGTGTATGTCAGGTCCAGTCTCCCACCCGCCTATGTCTTTATCCATTCCTCTGTTGAGAGATTTTTAGGTTGCTTCTATGTCCTGGCTATTGTAAATAGTGCTGCAGTGAACATCGGTGTGCACGTAACTTTCTGAATTGTGGTTTTCTTTAGGTATATGCCCAGGAGTGGGATTGTGAGGTCATATGGTAGTTCTGTTTTTAGTTTTTAGAGAAACCTCCATACTGTTCTCCATAGTGGTTGTACCAATTTACATTCCTACCAGCTGTGTAGGAGTTTCCCTTCTCTCCACACCCTCTCCAGTGTTTGTTTGTAGACTCTTTAATGATGGCCATTCTGACCAATGTGAAGTGGTACCTCATTTGTTGTTTTGATTTGTTTGGCTCTGATACTTAGTGAAGAGGAGGAGGAGAAGGGGGCATCAGAGGATGAGATGACCGGATGGCATCACTGATGAAAATGGACATGAACTTGGGAAGACTTCAGGAGATGGTGAGGGACAGGGAGGCCTGATGCGCTGCAGTCCTTGGGGTCACAAAGAGTTGGACGTGACGCGGCAACTAAACAACAACAATAGTTAGTGATGTTGAGCATCTTTTCATGTGTTTGTTGGCCATCTGTATGTCATCTTTGGAGAAATGTCTATATAGATCTTCCACCCAGCTTTTTGGACTGAGTTTGTTTTTCGGTATTGAGCTACATGAGCTGTTTGTATATTTTGGAGATTAATCTTTTGTCCATTGCTTCATTTGCAAATATTTTCTCCCATTCTGAGGGTTGTCTTTTCATCTTGCTTATGATCCTTTTTGCTGTGCAAAAGCATTTGTTTAATTAGGTCCCATTTATTTTTGTATTTTCATTACTCTAGGAGGTGAGTCCAAAAAGATCTTGCTTTGATTTGTGTCAAAGTGTTCTATGTTTTCCTCTAAGAGTTTTATAGTTTATAGCCTTACATTTGGTCTTTCATTCATTTTGAATTTATTTTTGTTTATGGTGATAAGGGGGAGAAGGCAGTGGCACCCCACTCCAGTACTCTTGCCTGGAAAATCCCGTGGATGGAGGAGCCTAGTAGGCTGCCTGGTGGGCTGCCGTCCATTGGGTCGCACAGAGTCGGACACGACTGAAGCGACTTAGCAGCAGCAGCAGCAGCAGCAGCACTGAATCTGTAGTTTGCTGTGGGTAGTATAGTCATTTTCACAGTATTGAGTCTTTTAGTCCAAGAACATGGTATATTTCTTCATCTGTTTGTGTTTTTTATTTCATTCATCTGTATCTTATAGTTTCCTAGGACTTGTGCCTCCTTGTAGGTTTATTCCTTGGTATTTTATTCTTTTTGTTATAGTGATAAATGGGATTGTTTCCTTAATTTTTCTTTTTTAAAATCTTTTCTTTAAATTTATTTATTCTGTTTTTGGTTGAGCTGGGTCTTTGTTGCTGCTCACAGGCTTTCTCTAGTTGCAGTGTGCGGATTTCTCATTGTGAAGGCTTTTGTTGTGGGACAAGGGCTCTAGGCACACGGGCTTCAGTAGTTGCGGCACACAGGCTCAGTAGTTATGGTTTGCGGTTCAGGAGTGGCGACTTACGGGTTCTAGAGTGCAAGCTCAGTACTTGTGGCACACAGGCTTAGTTGATCCACGTCATGTGGAATCTTCCTGGACCAGGGTCGAACCCATGTCCTCTGCTTTGGCAGGCAGATTCTTACCCAGTATACCACCAGGGAAGTCACGAGATTTCTCTTCCTAATCTTTCATTGTTAGTATATATAGGAATGTAGAAGATTTCTGTGGGTTAATTTTGTGTGCTACAACTTTACCAAATTCACTAATGAGCTCTAGTGGTTTTCTGGTGGCATCTTTAGGATTTTCTGTGTATTGTATCATATCATGTGCAAACAGTGACAGTTTTACTACTACTTTTGCGATTTGGATTCCTTTCATTTCTTTTCTCTGATTGCCATGGCTAGGACTTCCAAAACTATGTTGAATACTAATGGTGAGAGTGGATATCCTTGTGTTGTTCCTGATCTTAGAGGAAATGCTTTCAGTTTTTCACAATTTAGAATGGTGTTTATTGTGGGTTTGTCATATATGGCCTTTATTATGTTGAAGTATGTCCCCTCTATGCCTACTTTCTGGAGAGTTTTTATCATAAATGGGTGTTGAATTTTGTCAAAAGTTTTTTTCCGCATCTCTTGATGATCATATGGTAAAAAATCATAATAGTCTTTTTAAATGGCTTTATTAAGATGTAACTAAAATAACATAAAACTCACCCATATGAAGTTTACCACTCTGTAGTTTTCAGTGTATTGACAGAATTGTGCAACCATTACCACAGTTTAATTTTAGAACATTTTCATCACACCCAAAAGAAACCTTGGTTTTCGTTAAGAGTCACTCCCCATCCTCTTCTCCCCCAGCCTTTATCAACCACTCATCCCCTTTCTGTCCCTGTAGGTTTATATATTTCATATAAATGGGATCCAGATAACTTTTTGATCAGTGATTTCTAGCCTTGATAAACATCTTGTATATCTCATGAGATAGCCAGCTAGAAATAATTTAACCTCCTTTTATAGCTTAAATAATGACTGTTTCCTCCTTCTGTGACCAGGACAAATTATTCAATAATTGTAAACACTATCCAAATGTAAACCAAAAATCAGACTCTTCACTAGTAACTTCAGGGAATACATGGTCCTCACCTCCAGAAGTGCTTTTCACTGTGGGTTGCTCAGTAGCCCCTTAGCTTCCCTAATATGTTGATCTAATAGCCATTTCTCTCTTACCTCATAAACTCAGACTTGCATGAATTCATTGAAATATTTTCCTTTGCAGCTGGCTTGCCTGTACCCTGCCTTCTTACTCTCTCATAAACACGAGAATGAGGAAGAATTAAAAGCAAGAAAGGGAAAACAGATAGATGCTCAGGCTTGGGAGGGACAAAGAGCAAGAATAGAAATGGTATAAAATTTTCAAGGAGATTGAATTTGTGGGCAGAAGAATAAAAAAATTGGAGGTTGCTTAGAAGAGAGTAAGATCTAGAGGGAAGAAACAGAAGGTAAAAATGTTATATTAAAAGATAAGAAGTGAAAAGTATAGGAAATTTTCAGTTCTAAATTTTGAATTTTAGTCATATGTCTGTGAAACACAAATGATGAATCCATTTTTTGATGAAGTATGATGCCCTTATTTTCTTTCCACAACTTCGTAGAAACGTTGAACTTGAACCATAGTCATAGGTTTTTTTTGGATTGTTTGAAGATCCTCAAGTTTGAACCTGTGCAGACTGGGAAATTCCTATCACCTTGGAATTATTCTTTAGAGAAATCCCACAGAGAATAAAAATCTCACTGTGCCCCTGGGCTTTCTGGATTGAAGGAGCAGAATTCTATTGTGAGTGCTCCCTTATTGGGCTGCTTCAGAGTTCTAGAATTAGCCAGAGAATGGCACTAATTGAGAAATTGCTGCTGCCAAAGAAAATCTTACTTGATTTGATAGAGCAGACCTTCTGGTTGAATTAGAATTGTTAATGAGATTTTAGGGGTACTCAGTCCTCCCAAAGATCTGGACTCCCACATAATAGCTTTAAAGTCAGTAAAATCCTGTAATGAAGCAGGAAATTTTGGGGGGAAGGGAACACAAACTAATAGGAACTGTTAGTACCTGTGTTTGACCACTTGGCTGATATGTTTAAAATCCTATATCAGAAATATGCTTATAATAAAGCATAGAAATCCTTATCAGAAATATGCTTATAATGTTTTATATATACATTTTTTTAAGAAACAGCTGATGAAGAGAAGTTCAGTAAGTTCAGTTCAGTTCAGTCGCTCAGTCGTGTCCGACTCTTTGCGACCCCATGAATCGCAGCACACCAGGCCTCCCTGTCCATCAACAATTCCCGGAGTTTACCCAAACTCATGTCCATCAAGTCAGTGATGCCATCCAACCATCTCATCCTCTGTCATCCACTTCTCCTCCTATCCTCAATCTTTCCCAGCATCAGGGTCTTTTCAAATGAGTCCGCTCTTCGCATCACGTGGCCAAAGTATTGGAGTTTCAGCTTCAACATCAGTCCTTCCAATGAACACACCCAGGACTGATCTCCTTTAGAATGGACTGGTTAGATCTCCTTGCAGTCCAAGGGACTCGCAAGAGTCTTCTCCAACACCACAGTTCAAAAGCATCATCTTTGGCGCTCAGCTTTCTTCACAGTCCAACTCTCACATCCATACATGATCACTGGAAAAACCATAGCCTTGACTAGACGGACCTTTGTTGGCAAAGTAATGTCTCTGCTTTTCAATATGCTGTTTAGGTTGGTTATAACTTTCCTTCCAAGGAGTAAGCGTCTTTTGATTTCATGGCTGCAGTCACCATCTGCAGTGATTTTGGAACCCCAAAAAATAAAGTCTGACACTGTTTCCACTGTTTCCCCATCTATTTGCCATGAAGTGATGGGACCAGATGCCATGATCTTAGTTTTCTGAATGTTGAGTTTTAAGCCAACTTTTTCATTCTCCTCTTTCACTTTCATCAAGAGGCTTTTTAAAGTTCCTCTTCACTTTCCGCCATAACAGTGGTGTCATCTGCATATCTGAGGTCATTGATATTTCTCCTGTCAATCTTGATTCCAGCTTGTACTTCTTCCAGCCCAGCATTTCTCATGATGTACTCTGCATATAAGTTAAATATGTTTTCTTTATAGGAGTTGAGATTTCTTATTTAACAGATAAAATGTGTTATCTGATTTATGTGAATGATTTTAATATTGGAAACCATGTTTACAAAATGACTGCATATAATTTGCTTTAATAGCAAGTATTCTTTTATTTACAAAGAATTACTGTATATGTAATATATGACTGTTTTATAGATTATTTATACTGTAGAAGGAGAAACTTAAGAGTACTTGTTGATTTAACTACTAGTCTATAAATTGAGCTTTATTACAAGAATATTTAACCAGAGATACCTGTGAAAATATTTTTAGTCTTGAGCAAGATTGGAGTAATATTCTAAAGACCTTGCCCTGTGAACTGCAAACTGATGTACCATGTACGAAACTTCTATCTTTAAAGGAAGATGTGAAAATTTAGATTGCTATTGTTTAAGTATATTTAGAAAATATGAGATACCAGAAGAGCATTTGTTGAATGAGATTAAGCCTTACTGTATAGTATAAGGTACCATTATTTTACTGATGTCTTCTGATCCTCTCAGTGGAATAAATGTTGATAATAGGGTCTAGGGAACTCTACAACTCCTATGTTACAGGTAGTTGACATGAACAGAGAGATTAGTTAATAGTTCCAGAGTTTCCAGGAGCACTGCAATGTCCAAGTCTTAAATTTCTTAGAGGACTATTTATATTTATACTACTGATTATCGTTGGAGAATTTAGTTTTCTTTTTCACTTTTCTCTCATCCATTGGTTGTAGGTTTTTTGAAGTGAATGTAATTTTCACATTTCCTCAACTTAATGAGCTAATTTACTGCATTTCTTTATAATCGGTTTTTTAAATCATCCTTTGAGTTTTTAATGTCAACAGTTCTTTTACTTTGATTTATTTTTAATTCTATTGAAGTTGATTTATAATCTCCCAGTCCTTCCCTCCCCTACCCTGTCTCCCCCTTGGCGCCACAACTCTGTTCTGTGTCTGTGAGTCAACTTCTGTTTTGTAGATGTGCTTGTGTCATTTTTTAGATTCCATGTATAAGTGAGATCATATGGTATTTGTCTTTCTGAGTTATTTCACTTAGTGTGATAATCTCTGGGTCAATCCATGTTGCTGCAAATGGCATTATTTCACTCTTTTTAATGGCTGAGTAATATACCATTGAGAAGCTTCCCTTGTAGCTCAGTTGGTAAAGAATCTGCCTGCAATGCAGGAGACCCAGGTTCGTTGCCTGTATCGGGAAGACCCCCCCACCCCCAACCCTCCCCAGAGAAGGAAATGGCAACCCACTCCAATATTCTTGCCTGGAGAGTTCCATGGACAGAGGAGCTTGGCAGGCTATAGTCCATGGGGTTGCAAAGAGCTGGACACGACTGAGCGGCTAACACTTCCACTGTCGTGAACATAGGGGTGCATGTATCTTTTCAGATTATAGTTTTGTCTGAGTATATGCCCAAGACTGAGATTGCTGGATCATATGGCAACTCTTATTTTTCGTTTTTTGAGGAACCATCATACTGTTTTCCATAGTGGTTGCACCAAATTTACATACCCAACCAATTAAAAAACAATCTTTATAACTTCTAAAAGTGGCATTTAATTCTTTACCAATTTGGTAATTTTTAAATTTCTTATTTTTCATTTTCTGTTTTTTTTTAATCTTATTAAACACTTCATATATAGTTATTTTGTATCTTAAATTCACTAATTCTATTATTAATATGTGAAGTCCTTATGAGACAGGAAGGAAACGGGCAGGGCACAACCATTAAAAGAATGACAGAACCCTGAAGAGCAGGATACCACAAACACTGGTTGGAACCTAGAAGGCCCAAGAGGGTAGGCAGAAGACTCAGCTCCGAGAGACCTAGTGCCTCCTTACACACTCATTGAAATACATTAGCATGTGCTAAATGGCACACCTACAGGCACGGTGATAGTTCTGAGGGTGCCCTTAAAGGCCAAACAGTGGATGGTACCCCAGTTCCTAGAAATATCTGCCACTTCTCAAAGATAGTTAGAATATTCCTTCCACTTCTTAGCCTATGAAATTACTCAGCCCATAAAAACTGGCCACCCCCATACCCCGAGGCAGGAAGTTCTCACCTTTTCAAACCGACCACCTTCTGTCTGTGGAATGTGTATCTCCCAGAGCGGCTCTCACTTTCCTAGAGGACCCCATGCCTTGGGGCTGCCTCTCTCACCCTCAGGGACAGCCTGTACTCTGTGTGTGGAGTGTGTGTCTTTCTAAATAAACCCTAATTTCAGGCTCATTCTTGAATTCTTTACAGTGAGAAGCCAAGAACCCTTCACTTGGTGGCCTGTCCCACAGACTCACTCGAGACCTGGAATATGACCATCCTCTCACACCCCATTTTTCCTACAACACTAAGGGAGTTATATATGCTATGTTAATTCCTACTCATGACAACTTGTTTCATTGTATGTTTGACTTTTTTATGAGCTTATATTTGATTAAACACCAAACATTCACTCCATCATGTGTATAATTCCCTACAATTCTATTTCCCCTTTTGTAGCATAAATTTCATTTCCTTATTTATAGGGCTTCCTTGGTGGCTCAGACTGTAAAGAATTCACCTGCAGTGCGGGAGACCTGGGTTCGATCCCTGAGTTAGGAAGATCCCCTGGAGAAGGGAACAGCTACCCACTCCAGAATTCTGGCCTGGAGAATTCCAGGAACAGAGAAGCCTGGCAAGCTACAATCTATGGGGTGTATTTTACTAGATTTTGTACTTACTGTTCCTTGTATTTAAAGGATTTACCTTTCTTCTTGCTGAAGTGTATCCTCTGGTAATTTTTTTAGCAACAGAGTATGGCTTGTAAATGTCCTTAGGTTTTGTCTGAGAGTATATTTTACACATTTTTTTTTTCAAATAAAAATTCTTGATTAATAGTTTCCCCCCTTCCTATCAGCACCCTCAAGATATTATTTCATTGTATTACGAAATTTGGCAAACTTGGAACTCTGAAAGTCTGGTCTCTACCTAATTGTTACGCCTTTGTATGTAATGTTTTCCTCTGGTAATTTAAAAACATATTCCTTTTCCATATCCTGTCACCATTATTTACTCGGTGACCTTGGGCAAGTTCTCAACAGAGGTAATGAAGTAGTACCTATCACAGGGACTGTCATGATGATCACGTTCATAGAAAGCATTTGGGGCCCTGCATATCTCAAGTATGATGTAGATGTTAGTGTTTGTTGTTTGTTTTACCATACTTGGTGTTCTGCACACATTCCCATGATATTCCTAGGTGTGTGCATGTTGTGTTATCTGTAGGTATTCTTTTAAATAAATTATTGATCTGAAGACTCATCTTTCTTCAGTTCTAGAAAATTTATTAGCTTTTATATCTTTACATACTGCTTTTTCCTAATTCTCCTTAATTTCTGTGTTATTTTCTAGGTAATTCCTAGGTACATTTTCCAATTTACTAATTACGCTTTGACTTTGCTCAGCTGATTTATGTGACCTTGGTTGTTTTTATTTCTCAGTGAATACTTTCTCATGTTCAGGTTCTTGCTTGCTCTCACTCACTGCCACCTATTCTGGTTTGGTTTCTGGCTGTTTTTTTATCTTTTTTCCCCCTTCATGTCTATTGTTTTTGTTTGTATTTTAGCTTTGGAAAGATACTAAATGTGCACATTTTATTTTCTGATTGCTACTTTTTCTTCTAGGTTGAATTCCTACAATTGTTGGTGTTTGTGGGCTGTCCGTCTTAGTTTAGTTGTCCTGGTGTGTTTTGGTTTCATATTAAGTGGGATTTGTTTGTTTGTTTTCTTTCTTTTCACCCTTACCTAGTGTGTTTTGCATGTTCCAACCTGAAACCATGTCTTATATTAGAGGGTTGGTTCCCTTGATTCTTGATAACATCAGAATCAGGCTTATGTCTCCAAGAAACACAAAGCAAAAGAAGGTCTATTCTTCTGTTGAAGGAACATGTAACTACATGTAAACTAAATTTCCATGCAATGGTTAGTAAGTAGCTTTCCCCTGCTCCTTTTACAGGCAAGGAGCCCCTCCACCTGGGGCCTTTGTTTCTGTGAGCCTGGTTTCTGCCCTAGCCTTGCACCGGGGCATTTATAGTTTCTGTTATTGTCCTTATGGGATGTAGCCTTCTGTGCATCTCTGTTACTTGAGCCTGGGAGACTCACAGTTTCAGCTTCCTCAGGTGCTTTGTATTGCAAAAATTTATCTTAGCAGGTGGCTTGGTCCTCTTAATTTTCTGTTTTATAGTAATGTATTTAAAAACAACTGGAACAGAGGAGCACTTCAAAGGATGAATATACAACATGATTTTAATGGAAGTCATCATTTAAAATTAATGTATATGGTGCATATCTTTCAAAAAAGTACCACTTTGCTCTCCTACCTATGAGAAGTATATATTTTTACTCCTTTGCCAATAGTTATGAATTTTTGATCTTTATTAAAGTAATGTGTGAAAAGCAAATTTATTTTTAATGGCTAGTTAGATTTATCATTGCTCCATATATTTATTGGCCACTTGCATTATTTCATGAATTTCATTGTCCATGTTCTTTGTTCCTTTTCCCTTTAAAAAAATTTGTGTCTATTTTTATTGAAGTACTTACATTTGGTTGTGCTGGGCTTTCGTTGCTGCATGCCGCCTTTTCTCTAGTTGCAGAGAGCAGAAGCGTGGGCTTCTCATTGCAGTGGCTTTTCCCTGCAGGGCATAGGCTCTAGGCACTTAAGTAGATTCAGTGCACACACGCTGCTATATGTAAGATAGATAACCAACAAGGGCCTATTATATAACCTAGGGATCGCTACTCAATATTCTATGATAACCCATAAGACAAAAGAATCTGAAAAAGAATGAATATATGTATATATATTATGTTTAACTGAATCACTTTGCTGTACACCTGAAGCTAACACAACATTGTAAAATCAATTCTGTGTGTGTGTGTTTGTGTTAGTCACTCAGTCATGTCTGACTGTTTATGACCCCGTGAACTATAGCCCACCAGGCTACTCTCTCCATGGAATTCTCCAGGCAAGAGTATTGGAGTGGGTGGCTATTCCCTTCTCCAGTGATCTTCCTGACCCAGGAATCAAATGCAGGCCTTTCACATTGCAGGTGGATTCTTTACTGTCTGAGCCACCAGGGAAGCCGTAAATCAACTATACTCCAGTAAAGTTAAAATATTTTTTAAAACGAAAATGAAAATTTAGACAAAACATGCCAAAAATAAAAAATAAATGCGGCTGGCCTCAAACTTCTTTTCAATGTCAGATGATAGGCAATAATGAAGTAATACCTGTAAATGCTGAGGATAAAGAAATCTAGATCCTGCAAAGTTGGCATTTATTATGAAGATAATTGAAAGATATTATCAAATATACCAGCACTGAAAAGGGGTATTATACATGTACTATTCCTATAAAATCTGTTTAAAGGCAGGTTAATGCTCTCAGGAGATTAATCAAAACAAGAAACTCATTGGATAATATGTCCCAGTATATAGAACTTTGTGGTAAGCAAAATATACTAAGTAAATAAAAAAGTCAAAGGTTGAAATTTTAATATCAGACAAAGGCAAGCATAAGGAATAAAATAAGATGAGCATCTTTTTTTAATTCGTGAAGGTGTTGTCTAAAATGATAATTTACACATATTTATGTGCTGTAAATATTTTTATGCCAGATAATGACAGAAAACTTATCAAAAATACTATATGCTTAAACCAAAACTATATATTATATTCAACCACACTTGAAACATTAAAACTCAAGCATTTATTGGATTATATATTGAAAAACAAAATTTTACTAACACCCTCCTACACACCTCACCCTGGGGACTAAAAACAAAAAGAAACAAATGATACCATATTATTTGACTTTAATACAGCAAAACAGTAGGTAGCCTATTTTTTCCATCAGAAAGCCTTACTTTTTATGTTTATATTTATTCCCTGGGTGTACTCTTTCTATTAGCAAACTTATTATTTGCATCTGCTTTTTTCTTTGGAGTTCTTTTATTGTGTTTGTTGAAGGTCTGCTGTGTGCTCCATGCTGAAGGAGCTGATCCAGGGTATTTGAAGGAGTCTCTCCTGAAGACCTAATACTTGAGTTAAGATCTAAGAATGAGTAAGAGGGAAGGATTGGCTTTTTAAGTAGAGGGGGTGGCATTTATTTGTTATTTTGGAGGAAGGGACCGGTGAAAAGTGCCAGATACTTTAAGAAAGCCATATGGTTGGAGTAGAGAATGTTGTTGGGGTGGAGTGGTTATGGAGTGGGGAGGATTATGAAGCAAGGTAAGTCTGGAAAAGGTTGATGAGCTCCTGACCACTCAGGGATTTCATGCGAGCCATAGTAAGCAGTTCATTATCGCCCCTAAAGAGAGGATAGTCATTGAATAACTTTTAATACAGAATGATATGGTGAAACTTGTATTATCTTTTTCTTCCACTCTTATTCATATATAATTGACATACAGTACTATGTAAGTTTAAGGTGTGCACCATAATTTGACCTACATACATCATGAAATGATAATCACAGTGGTAATGTTTAGTTCAACATCTGTCATCTCAGTTCAGTTCAGTTTCTCAGTCATAGCTGACTCTCTGCGACCCCATGAACTGTAGCACGCCAGGCCTCCCTGTCCATCACCAACTCCCAGAGTTTACTCAAACTCATGTCCATTGAGTCAGTGATGCCATCCAACCATCTCACCCTTCTTCTCCTGCCTTCAATCTTTCCCAGCATCAGGGTCTTTTCAAATGAGTCAGTTCTTTGCATCAGGTGGCCAAAGTATTGGAGTTGCAGCTTCAGCATCAGTCCTTCCAATGAAGATTCAGGACTAATTTCCTTTAGGATGGACTGGTTGGATCTCCTTGCTAGATTTAAAAAAAGAAAAAATTTTTTGTGATAAGGACTTTTAGGATTTACTATCTTAACAACATATATATATATGCATAAAACACAGCAGCATTCATTATATTAATCACATTGTACCTTACATCCCTAGTACTTATTTATCTTGTAACTGTTAAACAGATTGTATCGTTCAACTGCCTTCATCCAATTCCCTTTCTTACCACTCCTAGTGACCACAAATATGATATTTTTTTATGAGCTTGTTTTTTTGTTTTGGGGTATTTTGTCTTATTTTGCGTTGTTTTGTTTAAAATACAATTGACCTAAAACACTATGTTGGACTTTTGTGGTGGCTCAGATGGTAAAGAACCTGCCTGCAGGGGAGGAGACCCAGGTTCAATCCCTGGATTGGGAAGATCCCTCGGAGAAGGAAATGGCAACCCACTACAGTATTCTTGCCTGGAAAATTCCATGGACAGTGGAGCCTGGTGGGTTACAATCCATGGGGGTCACAAAGAGTCAGACACAACGGAGCACACACTACCTCGAAGAATAACGCATTGAGAGAGAATGATAGCTTGAAGACTAGTGTTAGAGAAGAAACTGGGCAGATTTGAAAATCTATGTAAATAATATATCTAAAATATATTTTAAATAATATAAGTAGTACAATCCATGGACCTTGATGATGGACTGATGGGAGATGAAGTAGAAAGAGATATCAAAGGTATGTCCTTGGTTTCTATTCATTTTGATGAATGATGGTAACATGCATTGGCAAAAGCTGTGAAAGAAAAAAGATGCATAAAGGTACCTCAGGAGCCAGCATAGAGTGAGAAGAGAACCTAGATCTAAGCCTTGAATGCTTATATTTAATGGCTTGAGAGGTACAGGAGACATGGATGGAAGAGCTAGGAGTAGGAGGAAAGCTTGGAGTGTGTAGCATCTTGAAAAGCCAGTGGGAACAGTGTTTAAAGAGAGTATTGTGTTGATCACTGCTGTGAGCAGCCAGCCAGATGTCCATTGGATTAAGTTTGGAGGAACTTCTTTTGATGGAATGGCCAGACAACAGTTTGGAGCGTCAACACTTTTAAAATGAGTCTCAACTGTAGAGAAAGAAGCAGGAGGTAGCTAAAGGGAGTGAGTCATCTAAATACTTACTTTTAATGGGTAACGTTTGAATATCTTTAAAAGTTGTACTGCAGTAGGAAGGGAGAGGAATAAAAGGAGTCAAAGAGAATAGTAGTGTTGGGTTCCTGGGAAGACATATAAGTCATATAAGATTCCTTTGAAGCCTAGTCTCCAAAACTATAATGGAAGGATTTAACTTAAGTGAGAGGATGGAGTACTCTAATGTAAGAAAGGTCTGAGGGTAGGATGGGTACATACGGGGGTGGGTTTGTATGTTTGGAATCAAGATGAGGAAAGAACTTCTGAGTTCTAAAAGAATTCCTTGAAGTGATCTCATTTATTGGTTTTCTGTTTATTGTTTTAACTGTGGTATCTAGCTATTCATTGTCTCTATTGAAAATTTTAGTTCACTAATTGTTTTTCATTTCCATGAACCTACTTTCAGAGTGGTTTGTTTCTTTTTGCTTTGGTTGACAGCCTGCAATTGTTTTACTCATTCAGTGTCATCTCATAAATTGATGGGTGTTTTCTAGTTTGGAGCTAATGGATACTGAGTTCACCACCCTCCCCTCCTGCCCATTCCCACCTTTAACTTCTGAATCTTTAAAAATATATCTTCTTATTGTTCTTTGCTTATTAATATATTTTATTTAGCTTGAGTATTTGAGATTGGCATTGCCAGAAACTGCGATTAGTGCCCTATTGTTTGCTGTTAGTGCCAAAAATAAAAGTTAAAAGTTGAGATTTCTTTTCTCCCTTTATTTTCTCTTCTTCTTTACCTCTTCTTTCCTCTTTTTTTTGGTCATTTACCCTTGGTAGTTTAGAAATTTAGAAAACAAATTAAATAGAGTAGGCACAGGAAAAAATGACACTAAAAGAAGTTTCTGCTTTCCTTGGTGACTGTCTTCCATGCCTGTCTGCCTTTTATGTTGTTTTTTTAAAGCCTGCATTTTGGCCTACTTTTATTTAGTCAACTCTGAGCACATGCTAGGTTGCATCACAACACTAGCGTTATTAGCCGATCTGAACATTTCAATACAAAGTACTATGACAGTTATGAAGATACTTACTTATATATAATTTCTGATAAGTATTATTTTTATATAACTGCTTCACCAGGCTTCTGCAAATTATTCAGAATTCAAGGAGGTAAGATTTCTAAATGGCTTTTTTTCAGTATGTGAGACTCCAGACACAAAATTATTAATTTGTATTTTTGCATTTGCAGCAGAGCTGGACCTAAAATTTTATCATACGATTGACTTGGTTTGTTATATTTTTACATTCCTAATATATATTTTTTCAAAAGTTTCAATGAATCATTTGTTTGGTAGTTTCATGTGTATATTTAGAAAATAACTACTGGCCTTTTCTATAAAAGTGTAAGGTCCCTATTAGGTAATAACAGAATCTAGATTGGCTGTGTGTGTGAGAATGTAGTAATAATTAAATAGTTTCCATTTGCAGAGTTCCTCATTTTTGCTATACTCAATGTAACTACTTTGCACCCATTACCTCATTTAAACTTTTGCAGCAACATTCAGAGGTAAGTGTTAATATGCCCACTGTACAGATGAAGAAAGAATGCTAGATTAGTGATATCGAGTGTCTTAAGTATACCGTTGTCCAACATTATTCACAGGGAGTGATTCCAGGAGCCCCTGTGGATACCAAATGTGTGGATGCTCAAGTCCCTTCCATAAGGGTAGTACAGTGAATATAGTGAGCCCTCCATATTCACGGATGTGAAACCCGAAGATATGGAGGGCTGGCTGTAACCCCTCCCACCTCCCCTTTAGCCTCGCTAAAGGAATTGAGGTACAGAGATGAGGCAACTTGCTGTTGACCTTCAGCAGATGACTTAACCTCACCACAGCTCTATCATCTTCTATCTTCCTAATCTAGGCTTTCCATCTCTCTAATCTTTACCACTGGTACACAGTTGCCTAGGTTGCAATCCTACTTTGGAAATTCTATTTTTTTTTTAATTTTGATTTTTTTCTAAAGGTCCACAGATAAGTTCTTTTGTACAACCATGTCTGAGACCATTGCCTTAGTAGTAAACGGTGCTTTAGAGTGAGGCAGACTTGAATTTGAGTCCTAATTCCCCTAAATTTTTCTGATGAGTGACATTGGCCAAGTTTTTTAGTCTCAATAAAATTCATCTATTAGGTTGGTGCAAAAGTAACTTGCAATTTTGCATTGTTGAACTTTGCCATTGGATATTGGAATACATTCTTAAATAAATGTAATTATAATGCACATTTCTTACTTTGTTTTTTTGCTAATGACTTATTACTGTTTATTTTGGACTATAGAAATGATGTTAGACAAAAAGCAAATTTTAGCAATTTTTTTATTTGAGTTCAAATGGGTCATAAACCAGTGGCGACAGCCCATAACAACTCGTTTGGTTCAGGAGCTGCTGGCAAAATGTACAATGGTGGTTCAAGAAGTTTTGCAAAGGAGACGAGAACCTTAAAGACAAGGATGCCAGCCACGGGAAGTTGACAGTGACCATTTGAGAGCCATTGTCAAAGCTGATCCTCTTAAAACACATGATAAGTTGCTCAAGAACCCAGCATTGACCATTCTATAGTCATTCAGCATTTGAAGCAAATTGGAACAGTGAAAGAGCTCAGTAAGTGGGTACCTCATGAGCTGACTGAAAACCAAAAAAAAAATCATCATTTTGAAGTGTTGTCTTCTCTTATTCTATGCAACAACAATGAACCATTTCTCCACTGGATTGTGACATACAACGAAAAGTGGATTTTCTATGACAACCATTGACGACCAGCTCAGTGGTTGGACCAAGAAGATGCTCCAAAGCACTTCCCAAAGCCAAACTTGCACCCAAAAAAGGTCATGGTCACTGTTTGGTGGTCTGCTGCCCATCTGATCCACTACAGCTTTCTGAATCCCAGTAAAACCAGTACATCTGAAAAGTATGCTCAGCAGATTTATGAGATGCACCAAAAACTGCAGTGCCTGCAGCTGGCTGGCAGGGGTCAACAGAAAGGGCCCAAAGTTTCTGAAAAACTTACTTCAGAAGTTGAATAAATTGGGCCTCATCTGCCACATTCAGTTGACTTCTCACCAACCACCACTTCTTCAAGCATCTTGACAACTTTTTGCAGGGAAAATAGTTTCCACAGTCAGCAGGAGGCAGAAAATGCTTTCCAAGAGTTGATTGAATCCCCAAGCATGGATTTTTCATTATTATTATTATTATTATTTTTTTGACTATGCTGGGTCTTCATTGATGTGTGGGCTTTTCTCTAGTTGCGGAGAGCAGGGGTTACTTTCTAGTTGCAATGCGGGGGCTTCTCATTGTGGTGGCTTCTCGTTTTGGAGCACAGGTTCTAGGATGCGCAGACTTCAGTAGTTGGGTCACTTGGGCTCAGTGGCTGCAGTTCCTGGGCTCTAGAGCACAAGCTCAGTAGTTGTGGTACATGGGCTTAGTTGCTCTGAGGTGTGTGTGATCTTACCGGATCAGGGATCGAACTCATGTCTCCTGCATTGGCAGGCAGATTCTTTACCACTGAGCCACCAGGGAACCCCCCAAGCATGGATTTTTGCACTACAAGAATACACAAACATTTCTTGTTGGCAAAAATGTTTGATTGTAATGGTTTCTATTTTGATTAATGAAGATGTGTTTGAGCCTGGTTACAATGATTTAAAATTCAAGGTTCGAAACCACAATTACTTTTTCATCAACCTAATATAAACTGAACATAATATTATAACTTACATCAGAGTTTTGTTGAGAATAAATTGAAGTAACGCTTGCAAAACTTAGAATGATTTAGAGTTCATCTTACACATTGTCTGCTATTAAGATGTCATTACTATTGTGTCTTTTGTCCCATCAAAACACTCACCCTTGCCATATTGTGTATCAATTTGATGAAAACCACCTTAAGAAAGGACTAATGGCTAGTTTTCGTTATTTAACTGCCATTAGTGGAACCGTAATGAAAGTGGACAAGTAGGCAGGAGATCATTGTATCATACCAATCAGCCAGACTTCTCTGCTGTGTATTAGTTTGGCTTTAGTAGGATGAAGGAGGAGGGAGACGTTGCCAGGAAATGTTCCTGAGTTGTTTTTCTTCTTCCTCTTTCTCTTCCAGCTTCTTTTCAGACCTTAGCATCGTAGTATCACAGATTCCCAGTTTCCTAAGTTCATCCTAATTTACCTAGGTGCTTTCCCCACTCCTACCCATCTCTCTTCACCTTCATTAAACCTCATCCTATCCTCCTTTCAGATTGCATTCAGTTGTGACTCATTTGATAACTTGGACCCCAAGTCTCTACATTCCGAGGCTATTACTCAAGTAAAGACCAACCTGAATCCTGAACACTGTCTTCCTGCCTTGTAAGCCCATTCCAAGCCAGAGGTTTTCGCTTTTGATTATTGGGAAAGGTTAGCCAAACTTTCAGACTTGTCCACAGTGCTGTCCTAGACCTTTTGATCTCCTTTACTATTTATACCGAGTGATTATAAAGTGCTATAATAATGATACGTATTACCACTAGGTTAGGTTACAATAGATAAAGTGTGTATAATGGCTTTGCAGCTTGAAAATTGAGGATGAACCACTTACAGTAATTTAATAACTTATTGGCTTATCAAAGACTGAAAAACCTATGGAAAACATAGAATTTGAGCTAGAATATAAAGAACGGGTATACTTACTTATATAAGGAAGGAGGAAAGGCAGGAAATCCCAGTTAAGGGCACTGACAGGAGGAAAGGTTTAAGGGAAGGAGCATGCAAATTTGGATCCTTGTAAGTAGATTTTTTTTTTTTTTTTTTACTTTTTCAGAGGTTTGTGTAATAGGAATAAAACTAGATATTTGGAACCAAACTTTGGAAAATCCTGAATACTCAACAATATTTAAACTTTCTTTGTATTTCCTTCATTCTTAAAGGTTGTTGGATATGTATTGATAGTTTGTTTATAAGACAGTTATTAACTTTTTTGTTTCTCTTCCTTTGCAGACCTAGAGAATCAAGACATAATGGGAGCATTTTTAGACAAACCAAAGATGGAAAAACATAATGCCCAGGGGCAGGGTAATGGGTTGCGATATGGGCTAAGCAGCATGCAAGGCTGGCGAGTTGAAATGGAGGATGCACATACTGCTGTGATCGGTCTGCCAAGTGGACTTGAAACATGGTCATTCTTTGCTGTGTATGATGGGCATGCTGGTTCTCAGGTTGCCAAATACTGCTGTGAGCATTTGTTAGATCACATCACCAATAACCAGGATTTTAAAGGGTCTGCAGGAGCACCTTCTGTGGAAAATGTAAAGAATGGAATCAGAACAGGCTTCCTGGAGATTGATGAACATATGAGAGTTATGTCAGAGAAGAAACATGGTGCTGATAGGAGTGGGTCAACAGCTGTGGGTGTCTTAATTTCTCCTCAACACACGTATTTCATTAACTGTGGAGACTCAAGAGGTTTACTTTGTAGGAACAGGAAAGTTTACTTCTTCACACAAGATCACAAACCAAGTAATCCGCTGGAAAAAGAACGAATTCAGAATGCAGGTGGTTCTGTAATGATTCAGCGTGTGAATGGCTCTCTGGCTGTGTCGAGGGCCCTTGGGGACTTTGATTACAAATGTGTCCATGGAAAAGGTCCTACAGAGCAGCTTGTTTCACCAGAGCCTGAAGTCCATGATATTGAAAGATCTGAAGAAGATGATCAATTCATTATTCTTGCATGTGATGGTATTTGGGATGTCATGGGAAATGAAGAGCTCTGTGATTTTGTAAGATCCAGACTTGAAGTCACTGATGACCTTGAGAAAGTTTGCAATGAAGTAGTCGACACCTGTTTGTATAAGGTAGCTAGACTTTTTTTTTTTTTAAGACAAAATGATTTTATGGCATCTTAATTACTACTATAGTATAAAATCATCTTAGAGCCTATAGCTCAGAAATAAGTTTTTGGTACAGTTGCAGGATACTTTTCATCAATTACAAAAATAATATAGGAATACTTCTTAGAAATAAATTATCCAGTTACCATAAATGCAAGAGTTATCTGGATGTTTAATCTTTTTTAGTAACCATAATTACTTGAGTTTTTTGATATGGAATATTATCAAAGGTAAAAAGACTGTATCAAAGTGAATGTTTTCAAAAGAGGAATGGGGAGAGTTAAGCCTCATTGTCTATAAATGAAAGGCATTTTAGAATTTTAATATTTTACCATGTGATATCTCAGTATATTTATGGAAATACTTTGAGACTGCTCTAATGAATCCGTAGCACCAACAGAGAGGATTTAGTGATGATTTGGTGTTATGTAATAGAAATAGCCTTGGACATGGAGTCAGAAGAACTTGGTATGAGACTGTGTATGACTTCAGGTAAGCTCTTTAAACTATCTGGAAAATCAGTTTCTTTAATTGTTCAAGAGAGAGATATTATTACCCTGTCTTATGGGGTTGTCTGGATAATCAAATGGGATTGTGTAGATGAGCAACAGAAGGTTCTGCAGACTTAAGAGTCAGAAAGTGAAAGTGAAGTTGCTCAGTCGTGTCCGACTCGTGTGTGACCCCGTGGACTGTAGCCCACCAGGCTTCTCTGTCCATGGGATTCTCCAGGCAAGAATACTGCAGTGGGTTGCCATTTCCTTCTCCAGGGGATCTTCCCAACCCAGGAATCGAACCCAGGTCTCCTGCATTGCAGGCAGACGCTTTACCCTCTGAGCCACCAGGGAAGCCCCTTGAGTCAGACGTGGAATCAAATCTTACCTCTGTTACTTTTGTACTGTACAGTCTTGAACAAATTGTTCAGCCCCTCTCAGCTATTTGAATGGAGAAAAATAGTATCTAACTCATAAGACTGGGGAATGAAATTAATGAGCTAATGTATACATATAAACATGCTGCTCCCTTTTTAAGAAGGTTAAAATGTTACACAACTTACTCCTTTATCTGCAGCACTAGCACTAGAATGCAAGCCCTTGACTTGGCTGCAGTGTTCTTTCTGCCACACTGTTGTATTTTGTCAATAATGCGTACTAATTCTTTGTGGGTTTTCTTTTGTTTGTTTAAAAAATGCTGATTTTATAAAACTTTGGAGGCTATATATTTGATTTTCTTTTAAAACTCAGAAATAGTAAGTCAACATAATACTGTTCGTAGTTTTATATGCACAACTGCAAGCTATACTTAAAATCTTAATTAAAAATCAGGTTTATGTAACATCCAACACAAATCAAGTTTATGTAACATCTAACAAATATGTTTTAAAAAAATCAATAGAACGACAACTTGATAGTGCACACTGTTAATTTCTGAATTTAGGAGGAACAATACAATGCCACTTATGTTCTTTGTCCCTTTTACTATAAAAAAGGGACAAAGTAGCATTCATTTGTTAGGTTTATCCTTTAGCACTTGAGAATTCAATACTTTGTTAACTAAATTAAAAGCTGTTTTCTTAAGAGACTTATCAGATTCAGATATTAGTAAATTATGACTCAGATTCCACTTTATCTGTTCTGCATTATGCTCTATAGAAGGTAACTCCCAGTTATTATTAATAATAGGAAAAGTCTGATTTGTGGGGAGGCCAAAATTGATTCAAGTATTGTAATCATAGTATTTTGAATATGTAGGTGTCTAAATGAATGTACTTCCTAAAAGTTAAGCCTTTATTTTTTTAATTATGAAAATTAAAAGTTGGTTTATAAACTTTATATATGTAGTTTTATTTCTAATTCTATATTTCTACTTATTATGAAGCAAATCAATTAGTCTCACAATTTATTTTAAATGTAAATTTGTCAGGTATATGTGTAACTACAGATGAAATCATGTTGTAAAGAATATCACTAGTATTTTCTACCTTGTTGAATTCAATGTATGTGTGTATGTGTATTTGTGTTAGGTATCACTTCATGTTAAGTAGGCCACCAGTCAATGTTCAGAAATATTTATTTTATAGAACTTTAAAAAATTATTGTTGCAGTAGAGTTTAACCTGTAGTGTTTCTTTCCTGTCTTTTGGAGTGTTGGTTATTCTATATACCATAGGTATTATATATGTATTTGGGGGGGTGCCCTTCCACATGTGCATATATATTTTTCTCTCCTTATAAACAATATATGTTTTCACTAGAACAAGCATAATTGACATGGCTGTAAAGGTTCTCAAGGCTTTGAAGAGCAAAAAGGAAACAAAATGTTTTCTCAAACTTTTTTCTTCCCAGGGAAGTCGAGACAACATGAGTGTGATATTGATCTGTTTTCCAAATGCACCCAAAGTATCGCCAGAAGCAGTGAAGAAGGAGGAAGACTTGGACAAATACCTGGAAAGCAGAGTAGAAGGTGGATCATTTAACAAAAAATAAGTAGCTTTATTAAAGAAAAACCTCAGCATAATCAAACTTTTATAACGTGTTAACTTTTAGGTCTTTACGACCGTGACTTCGACATTTGGTGTTTAGTGTACAGAAGTGGGAAAGGGCGTTTCTGTGGTAGCTGTTGAGGTATTTGTTACTGTCCTATTACAGTTATATTAGAAATAACAAGTATGGCCCAGTACATTCTGTTCAGGATACTTGGTAAAGTGTTTGTATGCTTTCAAATTCTTGATTAATTCACTGGCATGAATAATTTTATGCCAGGAAAGTCTGATTTATGGTTTATTATAAATAGATTATTTATGATGGTGATAATTTGAATGCCATCTTTTGTGTAAAGCTGTGTTTATGAATTTAACATCTTTGGGACTTTTAAAATAAGGACTTGAAGATCATAGCCTGGTTATTAATACCTTTCATGTGCCACAGCTTTTAAAAATTTATTTTAAACTATTTCAAAGCGTCTTGCCTAAGCCATAAACTGCCTCACCTAGACAACATAAACCTGAATAGAAGACATACTAGGTCTCTACCTGGCAGAAATGTAAATACTGAATAAAATCAAGAAATTAAGTTGGAAATTACAGAAGTGTATTTATCATAATTCTGCAGATTACTTTGAGACAATTAGAAAGGCTGCCTTCAAATATTTGAAAAGTGTTAAAATAATTATTGATGCAGCTGCTATTTGGTATAAATATTAAGTATCCCCAGAGAATTACAGTTTATTGCATATATGCAATAAGTATGTAGATTATACAGTTTCTTTAAGCAGGAAAAACTTGACATGCCTATGATAGTGTTAAAATGCATTTTGGGGGGGGGCTCCTAATGTTATTACTTTGCACGTTAAAGACCTTTAATAGCATGTAAACATTGATACACTATTAAAGACCTTTAATACCATGTAAACATTGATATACTATATACTTAAATCCTGTTGTGCCTGCATTATTAAAATTAATATGCACTTTAATTTTGTTTTCTCTCTTTTTACTGTTTGATACCAGTTATAATTAGTCTGGTGTTAGAATGGTGATTGGTTTTGATTTCCAGTACTGTCTTAGAGTTGCTATTTTGTTTTTTACTTCTCTCCCCTACTTGATAGTGATATATCTATTAATAGTATATACGTAGTATTTAGTATTTCACTTACTGAGCATACTATTCAATGAGTTTGTCTCCTCACTATTACCAAGGGTCTTGGAAATTCTTGGTTTTAAATAATTCATATCAGTTTGAGTTATTTATACATAATACAGTAAGAAAATATTTAGAATGCTACCAAGTTACAGCACATTGGTTCACACTGCTTGTTCTTAGAAAAATACAAAATCTGAAGAGGAATATATATTGGGATATGTTGATATTTAATTTATTGGCACTTTAACTTGAGTGTACATGTTTTCTTATTGATTTAAAGAAATACCGACTTTAGTTTTATTTACTAAGAAATCGAGTCAAATTTTAGAAATGAATTGCTGCTTTTTCTCTTTAGTGTGCACTCTTAAGTTTGATGCAATTATAAATAATTGCTTTAGATAGGTAATTTTATGTTATAATGTGAAGTTTTATATTGCCTATTATCAAGCAAGAATTGCCATCTGAACAAAATTTACATTAATACTCAATATTTTGGGTATGCTGAAGTTTTGTTATATTTGTACTGTTCAATTGGAGATTATTATGTCAGAAATACAATATTCTTTACCAAGGTAGATTTGATGAGACTGCATCTAAATATTATATTAATTAAAATCACTACTATATTTAAAAACATAGAAAGAATGTAGCTATTTGCATTGTAAAAATTGTTTTGTGTCTTAAAAAGTGATAAATACTGCAGTCAGCTTTTAAAACAGGCACTGAATATCTTTTTCTATTTTTCTTTCTTTAAATACATGCCTTCACTAAACTGCTGTGACCTACTAAACGCCATTTTATTTGCATTGAATACTTTTGGCTTCTCTGTCCACACCACAGAAAAGGACAAAGGCTTAAAAGCTCTCCTCCTATGATCTACGAAATATATTTGATTCTCTAGGGTTGTGAAAAGATGTAGCTCATAATTTAAACCATACCACTTAAGGCTGTGGTCCTTCTAAGCCAATTTAAGAGGATATCTGTGTTGTTTATATATTTTTATTTGCTACTGACTACACAAGCTTTAAAGTTTCTAATTTGGAGATAACTGATAAAATTTCTCAGACTTGGCAGAGGGAAGTGAGGAGGAGCAGCATATATGAGCATGTGAAACGTAGATCTTCTGTACACATATATTCTTCAATAAAAGCATTCTGTCTTTTTACAATTCTAATTGAAATGTATGGTCCAAGAACAGTTAAAGGACTATTTCTTAAAAATTCCTTTTTCTTTATTTTTTAAAGCAGAAAGAAGTAAGGCTAGTGTAGTGTTAAATGCTCAGATAGTTTAAATATATTGTCCCATGTGAAATAGGAGATATGACTGTTTTTAAAGTCTTATTTTTTTAAAGAATTTGTCTTCCTGTAATTTTCTTCACAGTTAAAATATCCTAACTTTTATATTTTAACAAAGAAGGTATATAATACATCAAATATAGATGATTCAAGGTAATGTTTTTAGATTTGAAAACATCAATTGAATTTATCATCAGTGTTCATTTATATTGTATCTAGTTATCTGTCCAATAATTGTACTGGCTTAGCAGAGACTGTATGTTAAGTGTATTACAGCTTTAGATTGTGAAATTGTGCAGTTTAGGTAAACATCAAATTCCTTTATTTTTGTACAGCAAATTTCCAGCATTAGAATCTTGTAGAATAAATATACTAGATGTTAAAGATTATACAATAAAGGAACTTGGCAAACCAAATCTGAGATCCTTGCTTTTTGTTCAGATTTAAGACTGGTTTAAAAAAAGAGATGGTAAAATTTGGCCTTAATCCTAAAAAGGACAATTTGAGCCATTTAAAGAAGTATGGGTAGCAGCGTCTGTCTTTTAATATGTGCCTTTAATGATGAATTAATATTTTGAAACTTGATAGAAGAATGAAAGATCTTTACATGCATTGTTATTTTCAACGGTATTTACAGATTGAGAACTAGAACGATATCCAATGATAACAAAGAAAATTTCTTAGTGTAAATAATGGAAAACAAAAAATCGAACATATAACCACAAATACTCTTGGCATGATCTTATGTTTAGAATAAATATGCTAAAACTCCAGGTAAAGACTTCTTGGACTTAAAGTGAATAATTTGAGCACTCTTTAAGTTGTGCACAATGGGTTGGTATTCTGTGGTATGAATGACAATATGCATCTGCGTGGCAATACTGTAGATCATATCACTCTCCCATTTAATAATGTTTTAAAATTAACAATTTTAAATACAGTTGTATGGTTTATCAAATTTTTTGTTTTTAAAAAAACTTACCATGAAATTTAGACTTTTTTCCATTCTGTAGGCTTTGTTCAGATAATCAACAGGAAATGGTATTTATCTGTTTATTGCTTAAAGATACTTTAGACAGAAGTTAAGCTGCGAGTAGTGTTCAAGTGTATGACCTATTCTGCCCATGCTACTTAAGTATCATTTTGTAAATATAAACATGTAAATATGATTTGTGTTAGTGTATCATCAGTAAATCCCACATACTTATAGGGTTTCTTTTTTCTTTTTTAAGATCTTGAAATTGTTTATTTTTTTTTAATCTGTGTATTGTATTTTCAGAGCAAAATTCAGGAAACATGTTTCCAGTCTAATTAGAGGAGTTAATCTCCTCAGAAGTAACTAGTTGGCATCTTAAGAGGAATATCCTCATGTGTACACACGTATCCCCGATTATGTACTTTATTGATTTTAATACGAAATTTTTTCACATTTTTAATCTTGTTTATATTTGGTCTTTGAAGTTAATCTGGAAAGTATTGTATCTCTTGTATCATTTTATACATCCTTTTGTCATCAATTTTCAAAGTTCAATTTGATTTTTCTTTCCTTGTACTAGTTTAGAAAATCTCAGATGTGGTATATGCCATCTTTAAAAACCTAAGTTATCTTTGTTTCATTTTATTATTATTATTAAGTTTGAATAACACTTACAAAAAAAGTACTTCTGATTCCCAGAAATCATAAAGAAGCAGGGGGAAGGCGTCCCTGACTTAGTCCATGTGATGCGCACATTAGCGAGTGAGAACATACCCAGCCTCCCACCAGGGGGTGAACTGGCAAGCAAGTAAGTTACATTTTGAATACTCATAGCATTTGTCTCAGTACATGAAAATGTTTGGCGTCCGTAGGTCAGATTCGTATTTACATAATTTCTAAAGTGACTTTAGAATGTTTAACTTGTGGTTCATTGCTTTTCAGTGTTAATGATATATGGTGCTTATCTAGAATAGATATCAGAATATCATTGTAACTAATTATACTGAAGACTGTCTTCAGTGGAGGCTTAGATTACACTGATTATTTCATAATAGTGTAAATGAGATAATACAGTAAAATAAAATTTTAAACTAAATTACATAGTACTATGAAATTCCAGGTGTCAGTATTATTCCTACTATAATTTGATTTTGTTAATCCCTGGGTAACTGAATACCCCATGGATGAGCATCTGTCTCTTCCTGCACCTGGACCATTTCTCTGTATCTGATTTTCCTGATGTTTTTGGATGTCGATGCTGGTTGCTTGGGTTTTGGTGTGAAGGAAGATAGGTAGATGCATTTCTTGTTTTTTTCTCTCTGCACTTTAGTTCATAGAACTGGACTTAATCTGTGTTAAATATTAACCTTACATCTTTGTAAACTGCAGTGGAGACTTTACACAGTTTTACAATTCAAGGCTTAAGACATTTTTACCTCAGATATCCATGTAATTGATCTACAAAGATATATTGACAAATTTCCTTGTTTCTCTACTTGTTCTGTGAGTGTAGCCATGTTTTTAAAAATATCATGTAATTGTTCAAAACTTCCTGTTTGAAGCATTTATATCTTGGAAATTGTTTCTTCCAATAAGATATTCTGTGAAATGATTGAATATAAAATTGCTTCAAGTCAGTTTTGTAAGTGGGGAGGCTATTAATTCAGAAGTACCACTACCGATTCTTATTTCTAATAAAATATTATTCAAAAAGTAATTACTAGACTTGCCAGGGAAATGTCATATTTGACATTTCAGTTTTAATAGAGCTTTTTTAAAGGGGCATTATGAAAAGCAGAAACCTATATGTAAAATATCTAAATTATTTTACTATAACAGACGTTGAAGTTATATCTACTTCAAAACATTCAACTCTTAACCAGAATATATTATTTTTTAAGAAATGTATCATCATTTTTGACTTATAAAAACTAAATGCCAGTTCAAATAGACATAGACCATATAGACTGATTTTTTTTTTCCAAGCCATGACTTTTTTCTTCTATTAATTGTATTAGTAGAATGGTACATTTTAGAATAAATTCACCTGTATTTTAACAATGGGGCCCAAATATCTTAAGATAAGGTTCAGTTATTGGCAGTAAGAAATATAAGTAAAATAATTTGTGAATGATTATCCTTGACATTTTAATGAACACCTGGCTATGAGTTATTAAGCAGTCTTGTGCTCTGAAGAATTAACTTTCTGTATTTTTTTTTTTCTAAATTTAGGCGGAATGTAATTGAAGCCGTTTACAATAGACTGAATCCATACAAAAATGATGACACCGTAAGTAACATTTTAGCTCCTCTGCTTTCCCTTCCCTTCCACTCTAAATGCATATCCTTGCTACCTATTTTTGCAGAGCTGTTTATTGCACCCATTCTCTTACACACACCCCTGATTGATTGCTCTACACTCTGCCTGTATCACAGTCCTAGTGCTTGAGGACATTAATCATGGTGAGTGGCCATTTAACTCAAACAGGAGGAAAGTCCCTTTTAATTATTTTTTTAAGCCTCTTCAGGCAATCAACTTCAGAAGTTTTTTCCCACTAAATATTTTTTTGAAGTTGGGAGTATCTCTGCTCAGTTTCTTGAATTGATTCTGAGTTTTGTAAGCAGCTGCAACAGAACCTCAGAATGCCCATCTCCATTAATACCCATTCTTTGCCAGGAACCCTACACATTTCATTTAAATACTAAAGTAGAGAATTCTGTTTATATAAAGATGTTTAGAATGCTGTATTCTCCAATTAGGGCTTCCCTGGTGGCTCAGCAGTAAAGAATCTGCCTGCCAATGCAGGAGATGCAGGTTTGATCCCTGGGTTGGGAAGATCTATTGGAGAAGGAAATGGCAACCCACTCCAGCATTCTTGCCTGGGAAATCCCATGGACAGAGGAGCCTGATGGGCTGTAGTCCATGGGGTTGCAAAAGAGTCAGACATGACTGAGTGACTAAACAACAGCAACATTCTTCAATTAAGTTTTCTATTACAATTCGATTGTACTGTTGTGATTACAAAAAACTGGTAACTTAAAATCATTTCAGCCTGGCTCTGAAATATTTTATATACTGAATTATGAAGCATCCTCAAATCTCTTGTTACTTGAGGTTTTCATGCAATAAAAATTTATAAAGATAATATTCTAAAAATAAATTGGGTTTATTGAAGAGAAAAATAAAATTCTTTCTGGTAATTTATTGGTTTAGAAATACATTTGGTCAACCTCATCGTAAAATCTTACATTAAATATTTTACTCCAAAACCAAACCAAAAGGTTCTTGTTGTTTAGTCTCTAAGTTGTGTCCGATTCTTTTGCCTTGTAACAATTCTTGGAACAGATTATATATTGATATTTCATAAACACATGTACATATATACTATAGAAAACATTTATATTCTAAAGATCAATCTTACAAAACCTTATCTTTCTGCATTACCCAGAAAATAATGCATCTTTAAGTTTTAATTTAGTTCATTGTTTTGCTTTGTTTCCTTCAATAAAGGACTCTACATCAACTGATGATATGTGGTAAAACTGCTCATCTAGCCATGGAGTTTACCTTCACCTCCAAAGGAGAGTACAGCTCAACTTCATTGAACCTTTTAAACATCCATCCTCAACTTTAAAGAAGGGCATATATGACATGGGTGAGAATGATTACACCAGAGAACTTCAGCAGTACAACAGCTAGCCCAGAACTGATTTTTTTTGTTGTTGTAAATTTGAGACTTATGTAAACGTGATTTCAAACCATAATTCATATGTTGTAAATCAGACTCCAGCAATTTTTGTTGTATGATTTTGTTTTTTGTAAAGTGTAATTGTCCTTGTACAAAATGCTCATATTTAATTATGAACTGCTTTAAATCACTATCGAAGTTATAAGAAATATTTGGCTTATTGTGTGATGCAACAGATATATAGCCCTTTCAAGTCATGTTGTGTTTGGACTTGGGGTTGGGACAGGAAGAGCAGCAGCCGTGTCAGCTAGACAGTCACATGTGCACCTGATTATGGAGAATTATTCCAGAATATTATTACAAAGCTGAATATCCAGGGAGTTAATTGCAAACTATTTTAATGTTCTTGGCAGTGGGATTGGAATTGTTGATAAAGTTGATCCCTTCATTTAACTGTCTTTTAGGTTCTCTCCTTGTTGCCATGAGTATTGCAGGTAATAGAATATATTCATAAGAATATCAATCTTGGGGCTAAAATGCCTTGATTCTTTGCACCTCTTTTACAAGTCCTTACATTTAATTACTAATTGATAAGCAGCAGCTTCCTACAAATAGTAGGAGACTGCCACATTTTTGCTATCATGATTGGCTGGGCCTGCTGCTGTTCCTAGTAAGATATTCTGAATTCCATTTTATCAATAAAGCTTGATTTAACAAACAAGAAATTTAATCATGTATGTGTAATTCCTCCTTTATTCCGCCCTTATTTTAAAACACCATACCATTGTAAATGAGAAGTTTCTTATGGGGAAAGATGTTAGTCTCTTAATTGGAAAATACTGTTACTCAAGGCATAGATGGAACTGGTTCCCTTCTATTAGAAAGACTATAAAAGATTTAAGTCTATGTTGTTCCTTGATCTATTTTTAAGTGGGTTTCTTTCTGGCTACTTATTTTTTCATTAAGATGTGTATCAGCTTGAATTTGCCTACTGTATAATTAAAATAATTGTCAAAGCTTGACAATCTAACAGTGGTAGGGGCGTGTGCGTTTGTGTGTGTGTATGTGTGTGTGTGTGTGTGTGCACGCGTGCCTGTGACTTTAAGTGGCCCATGTCTTTAGAATCCAGGTAGTTAAGATGTATTTAGTGATTTGAAATACTGCATGTTGATGATAATTAGCAGTTGGCCTTTAAAAATAAGTTCCAACAGCTTAGAGAGTTGTAGATATAAAAATAACCTAATTTAGGTTTCAAGTCCTCTGATTAAGCATGTGAAAGTACGTTTTAAAATCTGTCACATTGAAAAGACTACTGCTCTGTGCTCTTCTGTATTTTTGTCTCTTTGGGTTGAATATTGTATTTACTCACCATTTAATTTAATCATTCAGTAAGCAGACTCCCCACTCAGTTCAGTTCAGTCGCTCAGTCGTGTCTGACTCTTTGCGACCCCATGAACCGCAGCACGCCAGGCCTCCCTATCCATCACCAACTGCCGGAGTCTATCCAAACCCGTGTCCATTGAGTCAGTGATGCCATCCAACCATCTCATCCTCTGCCGTCCCCTTCTCCTCCTTCCCTCAATCTTTCCCAGATTCCCCACTACAAACCTCTTAAAATGTAAGATTTAAATACAACACCAAATATAAAATCAAAACTGTATATAAAAAGTAGTATAATTTTGTTATATTTGTTTTTTTTCCTAATTTGGAAATATACATATTTGTATATATAACCTTCAAAACTAATGTAAGGTTAGAGAAGTGTTGGAAACAATAATGTGATATGTCTCAGACTTAAGTAGTTACATACCAGCAAAATCTTTCCATTATCCATCTTATTTGTGAGGTGATTAAATGTAACTTAATTGTATGTAATTTATGTCTTAAGCCAGCATGAAGAAAAACAAGTATTATTTATATTTAGAAATCCGTAACAGTTGAAATTACAGACGCAATTCTGTACTTTACTTACACATAAATGCTTAATGTCTAAATCTGTGGTAGGGTACAAAGTATGATAATGTTCTAAGTTACAACTTTGTAAGCATCCTAATGTACATTTAATGAACACCAGTGCTTCTAGTATAGATTACGAGTGCTGAAAATTAAATTCCTATTATAATTCCTTAATTTTTTAAGTAGACTCAAGTTTTTAGTTATGGAAATTTCAAAAACTTGAACAGGATTTTGAGATGCAAAATCTTAAATCATAACTGAAATATGTGATGGAAAGCTATATTTCAAACCATTGTAGTATATTTAGTGACTTTTTAATTTGAGAGTCTTTTAAAAAGAGGAGGTTAAAAATTCCTCTCTTAGAATTATTAGTACTGAAATTAGGCCTGGAAGTGAGAGAAAACTGTGTTAAGCATGATCTAAGAAGACTAAATCTTTTCCATGTGAGTCAACATTGCCATACTAGATAGAATTTTTCATTATAAAAGTACAGGAAGGAAGTAAGCATTATAACGGCAGAGTGTGTGTTTTCTTGATTCCTGGGGCTCATGGTGTGTGGGGAACCAGCACACTTTTTAAAGGCACTTTTGCACCTCTGTCGTGCATTTCCCTTTTGTACCACTTAAATTTTTGACCTCCTATCCCCTTTTGTGTGCTAATTAGCGACTCAGGGCAATGCCTCTATTTTTTTATATGTTTGATATTTTCTTTGGAGGGAAAAAGTTCTTGTGTGATGATAACATACTATTCAAATGTACTTTCATTTAAATGTTTTAACTTTGCTGCTTTTAATAGGACATTCATTTTGTATTGCAGATTCTTGCTACCCTAATAACATTAATAATTTCACTGATCTCTTGCTATATTTTAGCAAGGTAGGCTCTCTTAATTTCCACTTTCTTAGGGAGTATACTTTTACAGATAACAGAAGCAGTTCTCAATATTAGCAGTAATTTAAAAAATCTAAGTGGTATTTTTCTTACTCAGCTTTAGAACTGTTTGAAACTCATTTTTAATTATGATGCATTAATTTGTTATTAGAGTTCTGTGCAATTAGTGTACTGCTCACTTAATTTTTTTTTTTACTAACTTCATAAAATTAAGAAATTTGGGTTAAAGAACAAATCAACTATGTAATTCAAATAATGTGAATTATAGCAGTACTTTCAGTGATCATCCATCCATTCACCTTTTCTACAAAATTAAGTATTAATTGCAACATGCTCTTCTAGGGTAAGCACCTTGGAACTATCAAGAAATGAATAGGTCCTTGCTCTCAAGGAGTTTACATTTGAATAGAATTTATAATCTAATGTATGTTAATATCATAACTGGATCACTCATCCAAGAAATAGCTACTGCCCACCTGCTCTCTGCCAGATACTTTCCTGAACAAGGTGGGTCTGCCCGAAGAGCTTATCTGCAGTTCCTTAGTCACTTGAAAACCCTTTTGTTTTATTCTCCTTAGAGTTAAAAATCTTATTCAAAAGAAAATTTTACGTTGCATAGGAATAAAATTGGATTGATGAGGCTCATGTCTCTTCAGTGTGCTTGACTGCCTTTAACGAATGGCTTAGACTTCCTGCTGACAGCAGCAAATCATAGAAATAAGGTTAATGTATTTCTTAGAAGTATCCAACCCTGGGAATAGGAGTTTAAGGCATTTGAAAACATATATCTAGGACTTCCCTGGTGGTCCAGTAGTTAAGAAAGATTCCAGGCTTCCAATGCAGGGTGCGTGGGTTCAATCCCTGGTCAGGGAACTAAGATTCCACATGCTACATGGTGCAGACAAAAAAGTTAAAAAAATAAAAAGTAAAAACATCTATCTAACCTTATTTTACCAAAAATCTGTATTTTCTTGAAAAAACACTGCCAGTGTTAATATCTAATTTTAGCTAAGTGATTACTGTGTTTTAATTTTTTCAAAATAATTTTACTGACCGTCTTTACAGAACAAATTCATATAGAAATTCTATTTGTAGTTTCTGAAGGAACTGATGAAACTGGTTACAGGGTTTTTTGTTTTAATTTTGAATTTCATGGTGTTGTATACTTCTAATTCATAAAGTTTGAATGAGAGGTTTAAACCTTTAATGTTTTGATTGCCATTTGTACAGTATTATGTTAGGATTTGGAATTAGAAAATATTATGTAAATATTTCCATATATAAATGTTTCTCATTAGATTTTTCTTCAAAGCAAACTTTCAGAGTTGCATATACTTTTGCTTTCAAATACTGCTGGTGAGATGACCATTTTTAAATTAAGTGATCTAGTCTTCTAATTAAGTTTTTCTTTTAGGCATTAGAAAGACTTTATAGTTTAAAACTTAAGCTTAATTTTACTTCTTTCTATAATGTGGTATGAGTTTAGAGTTGTATTTAATTTTTATATACAATACTTCAGAATATGCTTGAAAGGTTTAAGAATACATTTTCTAAATATTATGAGAATAATACTGTATTTTTTCATTGGGTCAGAACAGTAAGTCTCAGTTATGTGTTATTACCAATAGAATGCTACACAAAGATGATGGAAGGCATTTGGCTCCACTTTTGTTCCCTTTGACACAGATTCTTTCCCTTTTCCCTGTTTTATGTATTTAGTGTCCTCTGCTCTCATATTTTCCTAATTATATTACCAGCAGGTAGGAGTTTGCCAGTTAGAAACACTCTTATTAAAACTGAAATTGTAGTTGACAGCTTACACTTTTATAAAAGTGGGGGAAAAGGTTAACTTGATATAACAACAGAGTGACATTTTTATGTCACTCCCCTATGGAAATGTTGCTTCATTTCCTCTACTACCCTCTTGGTGGCTTCTTTTTTTTTTTTCAAACCAAAACAGGCCAATTCCATTTTCTTGAGCAAGAAAGCTTAGTGCATTACCTCACCAAGCCAATTAATAACTGTGTAAACGTGGGCTGAAAATGGGAAAATGTGGGAAAAGGAGTGGGAAGATGCCAGTGAGGAGGACAGAGGAAGATTACTCTTAATTATTTAAAAAGCCATAGAAAAGTCTTCCTTGGACCTAGCTTATATTAATAAGAACTGTTGCATCACATAGCAAGAACCAATCTTTGCTTTTGCAGATTGTTTGATTTTTCTAGCAAGTTAGATGATAAAAAAAATACTGCTTCTCCAGCATAGAAACAACTGAGAAAAAGAAGTCTTTCAGTTCTTTTCATTGTTCCAAAAGCCAGTGTTCTATAATAGCTTTCTCACTGAACTGAATGTTTAGGAAAATTGTTAAAAAACATTTTTTTTTAACATAGTCCTCCTCATCCAGTAAAGAACTTTTAGTAACATTCGTATTTGTAAGGTACTATCTGAAGTTAGATTTGTGTAAGAAATTGGGTAGCTGCAGAACAAAGTTAGTACTATTTTAATTAGGTATAATGAATGGCACAAATTATCGCAATGCTTCTAAACCTTTTAGGGTCACAGGCCCTTTGAGAATGAATAATCCTAGGAATTTGTCACCCAGGAAAATGCATAGAATGCAAATAACTCCTCAAAGTTTCCAGTATTGTAGTGGTTCATGGGCTCCTGGTTGAGACCCTATACTACAATACAACAGGGCACATCAGCCTTTCTCCTTCAAAGCCCATAAAAAATACATCAAGGATGTCAAAATAATTTGAGTCTATTTTAAAAAATAGTTTCCATATTTAAAAGGTAGAAGAGGTAGACAGGAGTCTAGGCTAGGATTAATTGATATTAATTATGTTAATATCATTATTAACATATTCTTTAAAAAATTTGTATCTTGAGGGCTGGAAAGAGAATGATTAGTATCCGGGCTAGTTTTGGAGGATAACATCATTTCTAAATTTGCCACTTTTGAATCTCAACAGACAAGAGGTAAAACAAATGTTTATGGAACATTTCTGACCTGTGTAGTATAGATTTAGTATATTCACAAACAGCACATTTGACTGTCAGATCTCACTCAGGTTTTAAGATTTCAAGCTTCCTTGTGTCAGAGTTTATTAAGTATTTAATTCACTTCAAATTCTGAGGAATTAGGTATTTACTGATACAGAATTTTAAAACAGGATCTAACGTACAGCCACCAATGTACAGGATTATGAGATTTCTTTTAAACATAACTGCCATGAAAAAATGGATTAGCTTGTTGCATTTGTTGCCAAAATTGATGTTTGGTTACAGTATATGTAATTCCCATTTGTGGGAATTTTGAAACAGAGAGACTGTTGTCTTACCTGATTAGCCCTTACCTAAGTCAACAGCGTATCTGCAGCAGAATAGCTTATTTATAGTAATATGCCCGAATACTGGTTGGTTTCACTCTTGAAATTATTTCAATTAATTTGTATAAATGTTATGAGTGGAGAGACCATGTTAAAAGCATGTTGCATTATATATTTTTCAAAATCCTACATGTAAAACTAATACAGAAGTATTTCCTAAACACAGTGTATAACAAAATTCTCCACAGTAATTCACCTACTGTTTGTAGTTTTATGTGATCCAGACTCTTAAAGAAACTCCATTAATGTATATGTTGTATTTTGTACATTTCCTGGTCCAAAGAAAGTATGTAAATTCAGTTCTAACTTTTAAGAATGTACTTTTTGTTTTCAAGTCCATTGAAGAAATCACATTCAACTTGTGAGTGGTTATAGATTGTATGAAATGGAAAATAGAAATAATTCTAGCTTGCAAAACTGGTGCCACCAAATAAACAGGCAATTGCATAATGTGTGTGTATCTATGATTGTTTGATACTGCAAGCAGCATTTTGTTTTGCCAAGAAACCTGGAAATTTTGAATTTATTCATTAGGAGACCTTAAGAAAATTTTTGTTCAATTGAACTTGGTTAATTTGCTTAAAAGAAGATAGATCTGATAGTTAATGATTTGAACTAGAATTGTCCCTCCCTGATTTTAGGAAGATAACTGAAAGCCTGGAAGTTCAGATTGATGGTTATTTTCATGAAAACATCCCAGAAATAAAAAAAAGCCATAAGTTGTTCCTCTTGGCAAGAACATCTCATTTGTCATGTTGTGAATGTATATTTCTTACTCCCTTAAAGAGTTGAGACTGCGTGGGGAGTGGCCTGGAAAAGGACTTCTCCACCTAGCTAGTATCCCTGGTGTAGAGCCCTTCTCAGTAGACACTTGGGTGTTTAGGGTGCTTGCTTCCTCTGCTCATTCTGAAAATTGGTTGTACTACCTCTGCCCTGTGTTCATTCATGTCTGAAAGTGTGACTTATTTTATAAGCTTGTATAATTAGAGGGATTTTAGAGTACATTGAATTGATGATGTAAGTGAAGTTCTATGAACTGCAAGGGCTTATTTTGTTCATTTGCAATTTGTAATGAAAACACAATAATGAGACATCATAACCAAAGGCAGCAAGTCTTATAGCTAAGTAAAATTGAAGTAAATAAGGATTAGTTTGCTTTATGCGTAACTAGTATCCGTTCACTTGTCAAAGTGTGTTCTGCAGTTTTGTTTTTGATTTTTTGTAGTTATTCTTTTGAATGTTGAACCTAGGTTTTTGTGGGGTCTTTTGTGTTTTTTTTAGTAAAAAATGTTGATTTCAGTTGTCTCTCTCAATTAGTCACATACTGAGAAACTGATACTGGGGTACCTTCTTTTTTTCTTTGTTATCACTTAATACTTCAGACTTGAAATTCCCATCAAATCACAGACATTTTAATTCTAGTTAAAAAGTCTATTCTTAGATGTGAAAGTGAAGTCACTCAGTCGTGTCCGCCTCTTTGTGACTCCATAGACTGTAGCCTACCAGGCTCCTCTGTCCATGGGATTTTCCAGGCAGTAGTACTGGAGTGGATTGCCATTTCCTTCTCCAGGAGATCTTCCCAACCCAGGGCTCGAACCAGGGTCCTCCCGCATTGCAGACAGACGCTTTACCGTCTGAGCCACCAGGGAAGTTCATTATTAGATTAACTACCCTGAAAACCTTGGCATGAATGCCCTCTGTAGAATTTGGTTTTCTTGCCTCACAACCACACAGTTAACCATAAACTGGTAAAAGATTTGTGTTCTGCTGCCTATTGTCTACATGAGACTCATATTTATTCTCATACCTAATATAACGCTATTCAGAGTATCGACAAAGCTTTTTATAAGATTGTGTTTCATGTTACTGTTACCTAAATGGTGCATTAGCTAAACACACTAAATGTGTGTCATTCTCTGCTGTAGCTGGGGCACCAGGTTGGGTCTTTCAGATACATCATTTTCTCTATGGCCTTCCTTATAGCTACACAGATGTTTTTCTAGACACTTGATTCAGTGAAATTGCCAATATTTGATCATTTTTGATCTACCAAAATGGCCATTTTTATCTGGCTCAATTTAATAGTTTCTGAAATTACTTCCTAAATGATCACATTGTGCGTCAGTATAGTTGACCCTTGAACAATGTGGCAGTTAGTAATCGTGACCCTCTATACAGTTGAAAATCCAAGTATAACCTTACAGTTGGCCTTCCAAACCCTCGTTTCTGCGTCAGCAGACTAAACCAACCAGATTGAGTAGTACTGTAGCACATAGTTAGTGGGAAAAATCCGCCTGCAAGTGACCTGTGCGGTTAAGCCTGGTGGTGGTCAAGGATCACCTGCACTTGTCATTTATGTCAGTTAAATCATATCTCCTTAGAATTGATCCTTAGGACTGGATGACAAGTTTAAAGAAAAGCTATAGCATTGAAAACATTTGCAAATATGAAGTTTGTTGAATATAGACAATACCAAATTTATAATTTCTACCTTGAAATTAACTGACAGCTCTTAAGATACCGTTCATATTACTAACTTATTCTTTGTCACTCCCACTTTTCATAAAGCCCCTATAGTTGTTCTAGGATAGATCCAACTTGCTGCATAGACATTGGTATGAGAAATGTTATTCTAGCAGTGACCCAGAAAGGGAATAAAATTGAATTTAAAAGTTCAGGCAGAATTGTAATAAAGCATAAAAGATAAGGTGGGGAAATTATATTACATAACTGAGATAAGTGAAGAGTTCCTTTCAAACATTTTATTAAGGCTGTTGAAATGTATGGCTCCAACTCAGTCTTTGACTGTTGGATCCATACAATCAATTAAGTTTCCGAGAATCATACTCTTTAAGTTCAGTCCTTGTTAAAGGTGGATGAAGGCTCTAATTTAGTTCTAGGTGATGACCAGACTCTGACTTAAGTTGTAGTCAAGCTGTGCCCTTCCTAAGGATCTTTTTGCTATTTGTGTTTGTTTTGTTAAAAAAGTGGCTAAAATTGCCTAGTATTTAAAAATCAAAAGGTTTGCTAGAAAAGTTTTTGTTCTAAGTCAAAGGGATTATGTATTTCCCTCATATTAGCATCCTGAAACCATTCTGGGATTGTCTTTTAAATCCTCAGTGTTAACATTTTGAATGTATAGTTGGTTTATTTAATGAAGAAAACAATGTTTACCTCTATGTCATTGTCTTCCTTGGTGGCCCAAAGTGTAAAGAATCTGCCTGCAATGCAGAAGACCCTGGTTCGATCTCTGGGTTGGGAAGATTCCCCAGGAGAAGGGAATGGGCTACCCACTCCAGTATTCTTGCCTGGAGAATTCCATGGACAGAGGAGCCTGGTGGGCTACAATCTATGGGATCACAGAGAGTCAGACACGATTGAGCAATTAATACATTTCATTTTTCCTTTCATTATGAGAGCAGAGTTATTCTCAATTATTTTAGCCATTGGTCTTTTAACTGCCTACTAACAAAACTGTATGGTTTTTTAAGACTAAAAGTCTCCAGAACATTCCTAACAAAAACTTTAAAAAATTTTCTAGTGATTGAAGTAGAAACACATGGGAAGTAATTTTTTAAACTTTGCATTAGACAAATAAAAGTACCCCTAATGGACATTCAGTTTTTATAGCTGTCTGCCTTTTTTGATGTATTTTGCCAGACTCTGCAGCAATGATCCTTAGTGGAAAGAGGTCTTTTTAAGGGTAAAGAAACTGTTTCTGTGCCTAGGTCACAGAAAGGAAGCTTGCTTGATGTCCTTCCTCAATATTTCCTTTTCTATCTGAAACCAGAATGATTGCCTTGTTTTTTCCCTTTGGTTTTGTCTTAAATATCCTAAGTTCCTAGCATGTATTCTACTTTAGGACTTCTGTAAATATTTTTTAGAAATATCTGAAAGCTTTGAATTCTGTGTTCTTGGATATCATGAAGGTTTATCATGTGTTCTGACTTTTAAAACATACCGACGACTATTTAATGATAGTGAGATTATAAGTGTGTTATATATGCATGTATAAATATCCTGGTTCAAGGCCCACCACACCGTACCCATCAGTACTGTTACTGGTTCAAGCTGACCTTCAGAGAGGTTTGCCTGCTTCACCACCAGATGGATTTGACATCTGACAGGACCACAGTGTAAATAAATGCTTCATCTCAGAAGGATCAGGGCTCCAAGGAAACTTCCTAGAGGGCGAGTCTCCATAATTGGAGATAAGGAAGAAAGAAGTAGAGGTTTTTGAGGATCACATATTTGGTGCTCTAAATCTGTTGGAACTGTCTTGACACTTTAGTTTCTTGGACTGAAAGTTAACACTTTTGTTCAGAAATCATTCGTTCAGGTATAAAAGTTGGAATACTTCATGTAAAAAGAATTATAATTTTTAATCTTAGAATCTGATTTTTCTTAAACATTAACTTGCAGTCATTTAATGGAGTTGGCATTTTTCTTTTTGGCTTGGGAGGAGGAAGGGAATGTGGAGGAGGGGCAGAAAAGTAGATACAAAAGGCAACAATAGGAGGTTATTTAAAGTAAAGTATCTTTTTTAAGTTAAAATTTTGTTTTGAAATTCCAAATAGAATTAATCAATTTAGTCCCTATAAATCATCTTTGTTTTATAGTAGTCAGTGATGCATTACAGTGGATGAATTAGTCAAGTCTCTTTTTGCTCTCCATTAAGTCCCTCCAAAGGCCCTGTATTAGGAGAAGGAAATGAACCAACTTCAGGTGTTAACTGTCACTTGTAGGTCCCATTGGGAAAGCAATCAAAAGGAGGTTTATGATAAGGATTTCCCTTGTACAGTATTATCTGTTCCTGGCCTTTCTGAAGCAGTGGATCGCAATCTGCCAGCAAGATAGAATTACTTGGGAAGCTTACAAAAGTCCTTCAGCAGTGCGGGTCAGGTTGAAAGGTTCACACTTAAAATTACCCACCCACCCCCCGCCCCCCGTCCCTAGTCAGTGGTTCCCATTTCACTCAGTAAGAATCAAAGGTCTTACATGATCTCCCTACAAAGCCCCCTAAATAACCTGGTCCCTGTGACTTCTCACACACCTCTCCCTCCCTCCACTTCCATACTGGTCTCCTGGCTGGTCCAGATCATGTCTGTCTCATCCAAACACTAGGGTCTTACAGACACTTGGTTTTTTTTACCTGTTCCCTCTACCTGGTTTGTTTCATTGACTAAAATGAGTCACATCTAACTTCAAGCGGACCTAAAAGGACTGAACCAGAATATTATGAACAACCCTACTTACTAACATGGGGGCACAATATAATATGGATGAATAAGCCTGTGCGTGTGTGTACGCCTGCAGAAGATGAGGTTGGTGTGACATACACTCTAGGAGATGTGGTCTCTTCTGAACTGTGCCCTTTGAGAGGAGTACTGGTAGCAGAATGGCTGGGGCCACATTAGCATAGGGTGTCATATTGTAAGAGTTCAAAATTATTAAGAGTCAATGATATTGCACCTTTGGGGATGAAGTTGGAATACATAATGTTAAGGATGGGATTAGATATCTGTGCATGCTAAGTCGCTTCAGTTGGGTCTGACCCTTTGCAATCCCATGGACAGAAGTGTGCCATAGGATTCTCCAGGCAAGAATATTAAGAGTGGGTTGCCATTTCCTTCTCCAGGGGATCTTCCCAACCCAGGGATTGAACTCAGGTCTTTTAAATCTCCTCCTTTGGCAGGCAAGTTCTTTACCACTAGCACCACCTGGGAAGCCCAAGATACCTGTACACAAAGCTAAGTAGGAAGAATCTTCCAAGCAAAGCAAACAGCAAAGGAAAAGAAGTATGAGGAAAGGCAGCTGAAGCCAGTGAGAATGTTGGTCTTAGTGGGAACTTTCCATGCATATCCTAAGGGGGATACGAGTGAAAGTGAGAGTTGCTCAGTCGTGTCCGACTCTCTGTGACTCCATAGACCATACAGTCCATGGAATTCTCCAGGCCAGAATACTGGAGTGGGTAGCCTTTCCCTTCTCCAGGGGATCTTCGCAACCCAGGAATCGAACCCAGATCACCCACATTGCAGGCAGATTCTTTACCTGGTGAGCCCAAAAATACTGGAGTGGGGAGGGATCTTCCCAACCCAGGAATTGAACCGGGGCCTCCTGCATTGGGATTCTTTACCAACCGAGCTATCAGGGAAGCCCAAAACAGCCAGACATCCTGGAAGGTGAAGTCAAGTGGGCCCTAGGAAGCATCACTACAAACAAAGCTAGTAGTTCAGTTCAGTCGCTCAGTCGTGTCCGACTCTTTGCGACCCCATGAATTGCAGCATGCCAGGCCTCCCTGTCTGTCACCAACTCTCGGAGTTCACTCAAACTCAAGTCCATTGAGTCCGTGATACCATCCAGCCATCTCATCCTCTGTCGTCTTCTCCTCCTGCCCCCAATCCCTCCCGGCATCAGAGTCTTTTCCAGTGAGTCAACTCTTCGCATGAGGTGGACAAAGTACTGGAGTTCAGCTTTAGCATCATTCCTTCCAAAGAAATCCCAGGGCTGATCTCCTTTAGAATGGACTGGTTGGATCTCCTTGCAGTCCAAGGGCTAGAAGAGGTGATGGAATTCCAGTTGAGCTATTTCAATTTCAGTTGAGCTATTTGAAAGATGCAATCACACCTCAAAGATGATGCTGTGAAAGTCCTGCACTCAATGTCAGCAAATTTGAAAGATGCAATCACACCTCAAAGATGATGCTGTGAAAGTTCTGCACTCAATGTCAGCAAATTTGGAAAACTCAGCAATGGCCATAGGACTGGAAAAGGTCAGTTTTCATTCCAATCCCAAAGAAAGGCAATACTAAAAAATGCTCAAACGGGAGAAGGCAATGGCAACCCACTCCAGTACTCTCCTGGAAAATCCCATGGACAGAGGAGCCTGGAAGGCTGCAGTCCACGGGGTCGCTAGGAATTGGGCACGACTGAGTGACTTCACTTTCACTTTTCCTTTCATTCATTGGAGAAGGAAATGGCAACCCACTCCAGTGTTCTTGCCTGGAGAATCCCAGGGACGGGGGAGCCTGGTGGGCTGCCGTCTGTGGGGTCGCACAGAGTCAGACACGAGTGAAGCGACTTAGCAGCAGCAGCATAGTATTCAAACTCAGGTCTGTCTTTCTCCAAAGCCCATGTAAGGATAAAAGGTAATGATGGTAAACATCTGACTAAAAGTACATCACAGAAATCACTAAAAGCCTTAAGATCTTAGTGACAACTTTGAAAACAGTGACAGCACAATTGTTAGTTCGTAATTAAGTTGGAAAAAATTTCTAACATCCAGAAGTTGAAGTTCGGGCCCTCATCAGTGTTTAAAAAAAAAAATTTTTTTTTCAAATAAACAAAGACATTACTATTAAAAAAGAGTGCTCAAACGACCACACAATTGCACTCATCTCACATGCTAGCAAAGTAATGCTCAAAATTCTCCAAGCCAGGCTTCAACAGTACATGAACCATGAAATTCCAAATGTTCAAGCTGGATTTAGAAAAGGAAGAGGAACCAGAGATCAAATTGCCAACATTCATTGGATCATTGAAAAAATAAGAGAGTTCCAGAAAAACATCTATTTCTGCTTTGTTGACTATACCAAAGCCTTTGACTATGTGGATCACAATAAACTGTGGAAAATTCTGAAAGAGATGGGAATACCAGACCACCTGACCTGCCTCTTGAGAAACCTATATGCGGGTCAGGAAGCAACAGTTAGAACTGGACATGGAACAACAGACTGGTTCCAAATAGGAAAAGGAGTACATCAAGGCTGTATATTGTCACCCTGCTTATTTAACCTAATAAGCATGATGTACTGCAGAGTACATCATGAGAAACGCTGGGCTGGAAGAAGCACAAGCTGGAATCAAGATTGCTGAGATAAATATCAATAACCTCAGATATGCAGATGACACCACCCTTATGGCAGAAAGTGAAGAA
>NW_011494826.1:2556648-2560131 GCF_000754665.1 Bison bison bison | reverse complement strand
TTTTGAACTGTGGTGTTGGAGAAGACTCTTGAGAGTCCCTTGGACTGCAAGGAGATCCAACCAGTCCATTCTGAAGGAGATCAGTCCTGGGTGTTCTTTGGAAGGAATGATGTTAAAGCTGAAACTCCAGTACTTTGTCCACCTCATGTGAAGAGTTGACTCACGGGAAAAGACTGATGCTGGGAGGGATTGGGGGCAGGAGGAGAAGAGGACGATAGAGGATGAGATGGCTAGATGACATCACGGACTCAATGGACTTGAGTTTGAGTGAACTCCAAGAGTTGGTGATGGACAGGGAGGCCTGGCGTGCTGTAATTCATGGGGTCGCAAAGAGTCGGATACAACTGAGAGACTGAACTGAACTGAACTCCTTGGAAGGAAAGTTATGACCAACCTAGACAGCATATTAAAAAGCAGAGACATTACTTTGCCAACAAAGGTCCGTCTAGTCAAGGCTATGGTTTTTCCAGTAGTCATGTATGGATGTGAGAGTTGGACTATAAAGAAAGCTGAGCGCCGAAGAATTGATGCTTTTGAACTGTGTTGGAGAAGACTCTTGAGAGTCCCCTGGACTGCAAGGAGATCCAACCAGTCCATCCTAAAGGAGATCAGTCCTGGGTGTTCACTGGAAGGACTGATGTTGAAGCTGAAACTCCAATACTTTGGCCAACTGATGCGAACAGCTGACTCATTTTAAAAGACCCTGATGCTGGGAAAGATTGAGGGCAGGAGGAGAATGGGACGACAGAGGATGAGACGGCTGGATGGCATCACCGACTCAATGGACATAGGTTTGGGTGAACTCCGGGAGTTGATGATGGACAGGGAGGCCTGGCATGCTGCAGTTCATGGGGTTGCAAAGAGTCGGACACGACTGAGTGAACTGAACTGAACTGGAGGAGGTGACCAAAGAAGACAAAGGGGGATAAGAGAAGTTTAGAGAAAGATAGATGTCTAAGAAAGCCAAATTCTTGGGTCCTTTGCTTCTTGAAAAGAGCTTCCATGAAATTTATCTTATGAGTACGACATCGCTTATCTCAAATCAGCTTTACTCAGTGGCATTTCAGTAACACATGGAATTGTCCTTCCCTCATACACCAGTCAGGGCAATGTTGCCCTGAACCTCAGTCTTTAATTTTGGCTGATTGTCCAGTCAGAAAAATCTATCTTGTTATGTCTTTCACCCAAATGGAATATTCTGGAGTGTCCGGAAGAGAGATGGGCTGCGGAGAGCCTTGGCAGTAGCTCTGGCAGCCCTTCGGATTCGTGTAGAAGGCGTTTTTCACAACCGTAGCTAGCCGGGCTACTACCCGCCCAGCATGAGCCAGGAGCTGTGGTCTAGTTTGAACCGTGCACTCTGAGGCGAGTTACTGGGAGCAGGGAGGCGGGACCACATGAAATGCTGTTTGAGGTTTCCTGTTTGCTCTTGCTTTGCTGCTGCTGCCCTTTGCCACCACCTCCCTCCAAGCCAAAACAAAGTAACATTAACATTGAGAATGTGGAGTCAGTTAAAAGCAGTCAACCACCTGATAGTTTATCATTCTCCAAGTTTTTAAGATGGACAACATATAAAATTTAAAAAACATTATAAAACAATCTCCAGTTTGTCAGCAACTCATCTCTGAAGTGACTATCTTCAGATGTATAATTATGTGCATATTTTTGAGCTGCTTTTAAAGCTATTACCCAAGTCAATTCATGATGAATGTGCTAATTTGTATGTAAATACTGTTTTATTCTCTCAGAAAGCTTCCCTTCACCCAGTGGTGCTCTGCTTGATTCCATTCTAAAGCAGTTGTTACTCTACCATTTGTGGCTCGGACATAAGTGATACATTTTTCTTCCTAGTAAATGTGATGTGTTTAGTAGAAATTCTCTGAAGGTAAGTAATAAGCAAGAAAAACAAAAGCAAAACCTAACAGGATGGGCTCTGCTCACCTACCGGATGCTTCATCTTCCTGCTGCTCAGCTGTCCCGCCCAGTGTTGCTGGGGAGAATTGTTCCCCAACATTAAATGAACCCCTGCCTACAAAACCCTGAAATACCCTAAAACCGCTCCTGTCAAACGCCCCTCCGCTGAGGTCCACACCTGTGACTCGGGAGGCAGCGTGCGTGGAAACCATCTGCCATCTCTACTGTGTGTTCCTGGGCACAAGCAGATACTTAGGGGATCATTACCCAGAGGCGAGACGGAGGCCCATCTCTCTGAGGTGTTTCCAGGACCACCAGAGTGCGTTTCACGTTTGCCACAGGCCTGTATTTTGAGTTCGACTGCACTAAACCTCCAGACTTGCTGACAGTCTTTCCAGTCATTTTCTTGTGGTGCAGGGAAAAGACAAATCAAATAAAGGTTCTCAGGTAAATGGATTATTGTATAAGTTAAAGAATATTAATTAAAATATAGTAGGTTTACCTCCTACCATAATTTAAAATAACCTATTTTTTAAAAGTCCTTAAGCTGGAAAAGAAACCAGTATTTTTTCAAACTTTAGTTGATCTGAGCCACCTGGATTAACCTATCAAAGAAGACTGCACTACCTTTATTATCTTTTGACAAATTTGTTACTGTAAAATACACATAACAAAAGTTAGCATTTAACATATTCAGTGGCATTAAGGACATCCACAGTGTTGTTTAGCTGTCCCCACTATTTATTTCCAGAGCATTTTCACCATCCCAAACAGGAACTCTGTACCCGTTAAGCAATAACTCCCCATTCTCCCCTCCCTTTGGCCTTTGGCAACCTCTGTTCTACCTTCTATCTCTAGGAATTCACCGATTCTACATACTTTATGTAAGTGAAATGATACACTATTTGTCCTTTTGTGTCTGGCTTATTTCACTTAGAGTAATGTTTTCAAGTTTCATCCATATTGTAGTGTTTATAGGAATTTTCTTCATTTTGTGGTTGTTCCAGTGATGTATATACCACAATTTGTTTAGCCACTGATGAACACTTGGGTTTTTTCCATCTTCTGGATCTTGTGGATAGTGCTAGGAATGAGCATACAACTTTGAGTCCCTGTTTTCAATTCTTTTGGGTACTTAGGAGGGGAATTGCTAGATCTTATTGTAATTATTTCTTCAGCTTACTGAGGAACCATCAGACTGTTTTTCCACAGTGGCTGCACCATTTTTCATTCCCACCAGCAATGCATGAAGGTTCCAATTTCTCCACATCCTCACCAACACTTATTTTCTGTTTGTTTGAATAATAGCCATTCTAATGGGTGTGCAGTGGTATCTCATGGTGGTTTTGATTTGTATTTCCCTTATGACTAAATTCAGAAAACTAAGATCATGGCATCTGGTCCCATCACTTCATGGCAGACAGATGGGGAAACAGTGGAAACAGTGGCTGACTTTATTTTTCTGGGCTCCAAAATCACTGCAGATGGCAATTGCCACAATGAAATTAAAAGACACTTACTCCTTGGAAGGAAAGTTATGACCAACCTAGACAGCATATTAAAAAGCAGAGA
>NW_011494826.1:2553239-2556416 GCF_000754665.1 Bison bison bison | reverse complement strand
GTTCATTGGAAGGACTGATGCTGAGGCTGAAACTCCAAAACTTTGGCCACCTGATGCGAAGAGCTGACTCATTGGAAAAGACTCTGATGCTGGGAAAGATTGAGGGCAGGAGGAGAAGGGGACGACAGTCATCTCCAACTCATTATGACCCCATGGACTGCAGCATGCCAGGCTTCCCTGTCCATCACCAACTCCTGGAGCTTGCTCAAACTCATGTCCATCACATCAGTGATGCCAAACAAGCATCTCATCCTCTGTCGTCCCCTTCTCCTTCCACCTTCAATCTTTCCCAGCATCAGGGTCTTTTCCAATGAGTTGGTTCTTCTCGTCAGGTGGCCAAAGTATTGGAGTTTCAGTGTCAGTCCTCCAATGAATATTCAGGACTAATTTCCTTTAGGATGGACTGGTTTGATCTCCTTGCAGTCCAAGGGACTCTCAAGAGTCTTCTCCAACACCACAGTTCAAAAGCACCAATTCTTCGGCCCTCAGCTTTCCTTATAGTTCAACTCTCACATCCATACATGACTACTGAAAAAACCATAGCTTTGACTAGATGGACTGTTGTCAGTAAAGTAATGTCTCTGCTTTTTAATATGCTGTCTAGGTTGGTCATAGCTTTTCTTCCAAGGAGCAAGCATCTTTTAATTTCATGGCTGCAATCACCATCTGCAGTGATTTTGGAGCCCAAGAAAATAAAACCTGTCACTGTTTCCATTGTTTCCCCATCTGTTTGCCATGAAGTGATGGGACCAGATGCCATGATCTTAGTTTTCTGAATGTTGAATTTAAGCCAACTTTTTCACTCTCCTCTTTCACTTTCATCAAGAGGCTCTTTAGTTCTTCTTTGCTTTCTGCCATAAGGGTGGTATCATCTGCATATCTGAGGTTATTGATATTTCTCTCAGCAATCTTGATTCCAGCTTGTGCTTCATCAAGTGTGGCATTTCACATGATGTACTCTGCATCTAAGTTAAATAAGCAGGGTGACAATATACACCCTTGACGTACTCCATTCCCAATTTGGATGGAACCAGTCCATTGTTCCATCTTTGATTCTAACTGTTGCTTCTTGACCTGCATACAGATTTCTCAGGAGTCAGGTAAGGTGGTCTGGTATTCCCATCTCTTTCAGAATTTTCCACAGTTTGTTGTGATCCACACGGTCAAAGGCTTTGGCATAGTCAATAAAGCAGAAGTAGATGTTTTTCGGAACTCTCTTGTTTTTTCAATGATCCAGCGGATGTTGGCAATTTGATCTCTGGTTCCTCTGCCTTTTCTAAATCCAGCTTGAACATCTGAAAGTTCATGGCTCATGTACTGTTGAAGCCTCGCTTGGAGAGTTTTGAGCATTACTTTGCTAGCATGTGAGATGAGTGCAATTGTGTGGTAGTTTGAATATTCTTTGGCATTGCCTTTCTTTGGGATTGAAATAAAGACTGACCTTTTCCAGTCCGGTGGCCACTGCTGAGTTTTCCAAATTTGCTGGCTTATTGAATGCAGCACTCTCACAGTATCATCTTTGAGGATTTGAAATAGCTCAACTGGAATTCCATTACCTCCACTAGCTTTGTTCATAGGGATGCTTCCTAAGGACCACCTGACTTCAAACTCCAGGATGTCTGGCTCTAGGTGAGTGATCACACCATTGTGGTTATCTGGGTCATGAAGATCTTTTTTTGTATAGTTCTGTGTTCTCTTGCCACCTCTTCTTAATATCTTCTGCTTCTCCATTAGGTCCACACTGTTTCTGTCCTTTATTGTGCCCATCTTTGCATGAAATGTTGGTAACTCTAATTTTCTTGAAGAGATCTCTAGTCTTTCCCATTCTATTGTTTTCCTCTATTTCTTTGCATTGATCACTGAGGAAGGTTTTCTTATCTCTCCTTGCTGTTCTTTGGAACTCTGCATTCAGATCGATATATCTTTCCTTTTCTCCTTTGCCTTTAGCTTCTCTTCTTTTCTTAGCTATTTGTAAGGCCTCCTCAGACAACCATTTTGCCTTTTTGCATTTCTTTTTTGGGGGGACAGTCTTGATCACTGCCTCCTGTACAATGTCATGACCTCCATAGTTCTTCAGGTACTCTGTCAAATCTAATCCCTTGAATCTATTTGTCACTTCCACTGTATAATTTTACGGGATTTGATTTAGGTCATACCTGAATGGTCTAGTGGTTATCCATACTTTCTTCAATTTAAGTCTGAATTTTACAAGAAGGAGTTCATTATCTGAGCCACAGTCAGCTCCTGGTCTTATTTTTACTGACTGTATATAGCTGTCCATCTTTGGCTGCAAAAAGTATAATCAATCTGACTTCAGTATTGACTATGTGATGTCCATGTGTAGAGTCTTCTCTTGTGTTGTTGGAAGAGGGTGTTTGTTATGACCAGTGTGTTTTCTTGGCAAAACTCTATTACCCTTTGCCCTGCTTCATTTTGTTCTCCAAGGCCAGATTTGCCTTTTACTCCAGGTATCTCTTGACTTCCTACTTTTGCATTCTAGTCCCCTATAATTAAAAGGACATCTTTTTTGGGTGTTAGTTCTAGAAGGTCTTGTAGGTCTTCATAGAACTGTTCAGCTTCTTCAGCATTACTGGTTGGGGCATACAGTTGGATTACTGTGATATTGAATGGTTTGCCTTGGAAACGAACAGATCATTCTGTCATTCTTGAGATAGGAATGTGTTTAAATTATCTGAAACCTTTAGATATGTACATACTACTACTTGTTGTATCAACAACACTCTTTCCTCTTAATGGTCTGTGTGAATCGTTCCCACGATTGTATTTTGTTCAAAATACTCTGTGGCTCTCTCTAAAGAGGACTTCATGTGGACCCTCCATTGGGAAGATTACACACTCCCATCCCATTAGGCTGGCCACGTGGTTTTCTTTCACCAGTTGAATGTGAGGTTAAGAGATTTCCACGAAGAAGCTTTTGTCATGTAGGTCTGCCCTTTCCCCTCTGTCATGAGCTTGGCACTGCCCCATACACTGGCCTATACCATCATCCTTGGTCCCAGAGTGAAGAGGACATGAGCAGAGCTGAAACTACTGACCCATAATTGACACATAATGCAAATGAAAAATAAACCTTTGCTGTCATAAGCCACTGAGAGTTGGGAGTCACTTGGCAAGTGTTACTTAAAAAAAAAAAAAAAAAAAAAAAAAAAAAAAAAA
>NW_011494826.1:2538270-2553139 GCF_000754665.1 Bison bison bison | reverse complement strand
ACAATGAAATCAAAAAAATAAAAAATACCTCAAGACACATGACCAATGCAAACATGACCTTACAAAATCTATGGGATGAAGCAAAAGCAGTTCTAAGAGGGAAGTTCACAGCAGTACAGGCCTTCCTCAAGAAATAAGTAAAATCTCAAACAACCCAATCTACTGCCTAAAAGAATTAGAAAAATATGAACAAATAAAACCCCAAAGTGGTATAAATGAACCTTTTCCCAAACAGAAATAGAGTCACAGATGTAGAAAACAAACTTATGTTTACCAAGAGGGAGATAGGCAGGGAGGGGAAGGAGGGATGAATTGGGAGATTGGCACTGATATATAGATACTACCAAATAAAACAGACAATAAGAACCTACTGTTCAGCACAGGGAACTCTGCTCAGTACTTTGCAATGACTTACACGGAAACAGAATCTTAAAAAGAGTGATATATGTATACGCATAACTGATTCACTTTGCTGTAACCTGAAACTGATACCACATTGTAAATCAACTGTACTCCAAGGAAAATTAATTTTAAAAAATTTCCTCCAAAATTTTCTCCAAAAAGTTCAGAACCTAACAAATTTACTGGAATTCTACCAAGAAGAACTTACATCTATCCTTCTCAAAATATTTACAAAAATTGAAGAGGAGGGAACCCTCCCAAATCTACTCCACAAGGCTACTATCACCCTGATAGCAATACCAGATGAAGATATTATAAAAAAGATAATTATAGGTCAATATCTTTGATGAATATATAGGCAAAAGTCCTCAACAGAATATTAACAAACCAAACCTAATAATACCTTAAAGGATCACATACCATGGTCAAGTGGGATTTATTCCAGGGATGCAAGATTTTTTCAATATCTACAAAATGAGATACACCCCATTAACAAATTGAATAAAACCCATGATCATTTCAATATATATACGTTAGTCGCTCAGTCATGTCCAACTCTTTGTGACCTCATGGACTGTAGCCCACTAGGCTCCTCTGTCCATGGGATTTTCCAGGCAGAATATTGGAGTGGGGAGCCATTTCCTTCTGCAGATCATTTCAATAGATGCATAAAAAGCTTTTTACAAAATTCAACATCCATTTATGATTAAAAAATAAAATAAACTCTCCAGAAAGTGGACACGGAGGGAACCTAACCCAATATAATAATGGCCACATCCCCCATGGATTTGCACTTCCAAAACCATGCTGAATAAAAGTGGTGAGAATGTACATCCTTGTCTTGTTCTTGATCTCAGAGGAAATGCTTTCAGCTTTTCACCACTGAGTATGATGCTAGCTGTGAGTTTGTCATGCACGCGTGCTAAATTGCTTCAGTCGTGTCCAACTCTTTGTGACCCTATGGACTATACTTCGCCAGGCTCCTCTGTCTGTGGAATTCTCTAGGCAAGAATACTGGAGTGGGTTGCCATGCCCTCCTCCAGGGAATCTTCCTGACCCAGGGATGGTCTCCTGCTTGGCAGACGGATTCTTTACCACTGAGCCACTGGGGAAGCCTGTGGGTTTGTCATGCATGGCCTTTATTATGATGAAGCAGGTCTCTATGCCCACTTTTTGGAGAGTTTTTATCATAAATGGGCAGGCTGTTGGGTGGGGCCAAGTCTCAGTGCCAAAAAGGTGACCTCTGGGAGAGTTCACAATGGTGAACATTCCCTGGGGCCTCTGGCACCAGTGTCGCTGCCCCTACTGTGAGCCACAGTTGCCTCCCAACCTTCCTAGGAGACCCTCCAAGACGCACAGGTAGGTCAGCCCAGACTCCCATGAAGTTACTGCTTTGCCCTGGTTCCCAGTGGACATGAACCTCGTGCACCCTCCAAGAGCAGAGTCCCTGTTTCCCTCAGTCCTGGGGAGCTTCTGCACTCAAACCCTGCTGGTCTTCAAAGCCAAATGCTCTTGGGGCTCCTTCTCCCAAATACCAGATCCCCAGACTGGGGAGCCTGATGTGTGGCTCAGAACTCTCACTCCTATGAGAAAATTCCTGTAATATAATTATTTTCTGGTTTGTGGGTCGCCCACCTGGTGGGTATGGGATTTGGTTACATCACAAAAGTGCCCCTCCTAGAATCTCATTGTGGCTTCTTCTTTGTATTTGCATGTAGAGTATCTTTTTTGGTAGATTCTGTGGTTTTTGTTTTTTGTCAATGGCTGTTCACCAGTTGTGATGTTGGTGTTTTCACAAGAGGAGTTGCATGTTTGTAAAAAAATTAAATACCTAGGAAGCAACAAAGCATCTTTACACATTAGAAGGCGTCACTGTTTGGCATGACGGGGAGCCAGTAGACCCCATGCTGGACCTGCTGCAACCTGGGACTGCTCCTCACAGCCAGTCACAACTTATCCAAAGAGCTTGATTTCTTGACCCGCAGTCCCTCTGGAGGGCAAAGCAGTGCCTATGGTTGAGGAATAGTGCCCTGTGCCATTCCAGTCAGCGATGTGAGGCCATGGAATTGGGTAAGGAAGGGAAGGGAGATGGAAAGGTGCAGGCAGCAGAGTGTTTGGCTGTGTCCTGAATTTCAAAACAATGTGCTCAGCTAAGAGACTATCTATTCAGCTGGTTTTCATTTTAGTTCGTGTTCCAGAACTCTTAAGAGTATTTATACATTTGGATGATGGTCACAGAAGAGTAAACACGTTCCTATATGTAGCACATGATTTTTTTTTTAACTTTACAATATTGTATTGGTTTTGCCATATTTCAACATGAATCCGCCACAGGTATACACGTGTTCCCCATCCTGAACCCTCCTCCCACTTCCCTCCTCATACCATCCCTCTGGGTCGTCCCAGTGCACCAGCCCCAAGCATCCAGTATCATGCATCGAACCTGGACTGGCGACTCGTTTCATATATGATATTATACATGTTTCAATGCCATTCTCCCAAATCATCCCACCCTCTCCCTCTCCCACAGAGTCCAAAAGACTGTTCTATACATCAGTGTCTCTTTTGCTGCTTCGTATACAGGGTTATTGTTACCATCTTTCTAAATTCCATATATATGCATTAGTATACTGTATTGGTGTTTTTCTTTCTGGCTTACTTCACTCTGTATAATAGGCTCCAGTTTCATCCACCTCATTAGAACTGATTCAAATGTATTCTTTTTAATGGCTGAGTAATACTCCATTGTGTATATGTACCACAGCTTTCTTATCCATTCATCTGCTGATGGACATCTAGGTTGCTTCCATGTCCTGGCTATTATAAACAGTGCTGCGATGAACATTGGGGTAACGTGTCTCTTTCAATTCTGGTTTCCTCAGTGTGTATGCCCAGCAGTGGGATTGCTGGGTCATAAGGTAGTTCTATTTCCAGTTTTTTAAGGAATCTCCACACTGTTCTCCATAGTGGCTGTACTAGTTTGCATTCCCACCAAACAGTGTAAGAGGGTTCCCTTTTCTCCACACCCTCTACAGCATTTATTATTTGTAGACTTTTGGATTGCAGCCATTCTGACTGGCGTGAAATGGTACCTCATGGTGGTTTTGATTTGCATTTCTCTAATAATGAGTGATGTTGAGCATCTTTTCATGTGTTTGTTAGCCATCTGTATGTCTTCTTTGGAGAAATGTCTATTTAGTTCTTTGGCCCATTTTTTGATTGGGTCACTTATTCTTCTGGAATTGAGCTGTAGGAGTTGCTTGTATATTTTTGAGATTAGTTGTTTGTCAGTTGCTTCATTTGCTATTATTTTCTCCCATTCTGAAGGCTGTCTTTTCACCTTGCTTATAGTTTCCTTTGTTGTGCAGAAGCTTTTAAGTTTAATTAGGTCCCATTTGTTTATTTTTGCTTTTATTTCCAATATTCTGGGAGGTGGGTCATAGAGGATCCTGCTGTGATATATGTCAGAGAGTGTTTTGCCTACATTCTCTCTAGGAGTTTTATAGTTTCTGGTCTTATGTTTAGATCTTTAATCCATTTTGAGTTTGTTTTTGTGTACGGTGTTAGAAACTGTTCTAGTTTTATTCTTTTACAAGTGGCTGACCAGTTTTCCCAGCACCACTTGTTAAAGAGATTGTCTTTAATCCATTGTGTATTCTTGCCTCCTTTGTCAAAGATAAGGTGTCCATAGGTGCGTGGATTTATCTCTGGGCTTTCTATTTTGTTCCACTGATCTGTATTTCTGTCTTTGTGTAGCACGTGATTTTAGGTAGACAAATAAAGCCTGAGGGTGACATCATTCGAGGGGAGAAGAGCTCCAGCTTCTTGCTCATGGGCAGCTGTTGCTGTTTGCTTTCAAGGCCCCACCACACTGGTGATGCTACTTGTTTCTACACCTTTGCTGCTACCAAATGATGGACTCCCTCCACAGACTAGTAATCCAAAGAGAGAGACTCTGACTGGCTGGCCAGTCAACATCTATTTTCAAAAGTCTTGTTGGGCTGCGGGATAGCTGAGTTAGATTCAGGTGCCAACCTCTGACCTAGGGTGGCGAGGTCACATGGGTGAGTCAAGGTCATCTTCAAGTGTAGCAGGGACTCAGATCACAGCCAGCACGTTAGTGGAGGGTTTTACTTAACATTTTCAACAGTATCGGCAAGCCCTTGAGCTAATCTGTGTAGGAGACAAAGGTGTGGAAAAGACTTGATTCCTGACATTCACAAGTAGGAATCAATCTTAAATATTCATTGGAAGGACTGTTGCTGAAACTAAAGCTCCAATACTTTGGCCACCTGATGCGAAGAGCCGACTCATTAGAAAAGACCCTGATGCTGGGAAAGATTGAAGGCAGGAGGAGAAGGGGGACAGGATGAGATGGTTGGATGACATCACCGATGCGATGGACATGAGTTTGAATAAACTCCAGGAGTTGGTGATGAACAGGGAACCCTGGCATGCTGCAGTCCATGGGGTCGCAAAGAGTTGGACTGAACAACAATAATTCATGCCTCACACGGTTATGAAGAGGAGGGGAGTGAAGAGTGACAGAGTCCACCAGATGGTGAGTGTTGGTTCTGCCCTTAGTAAAGCATGCAGATCATAACTCAGGGCCTCCTCCCTAATGAGCTCAGTAGGTGATAGCTGTTACTATGGAAGCAGCAGATAAAGCTCTCTACCGGAGCCTCCCAGGCATGGTCTTATGGCCCACCCAGTTTTGCTGGACAAGAAGGTTGGGGAGTGGGCACAGCCAGTCTGTGGATGTGCAGCTGCTTTAGCAAATGGGAGTGAGCAGGGCAGGGGCAGCGCCCACAGAGGCAGCACCCAGAGGGACTGCCACTGTGTTCAAACAGCTGCTAATCCTTCCTGAGGGCTGCCCTGGGCCCAGGTGAGTGCTGTGACTGGGCTAGTTGGAGTCTCACCTAGGACTTGGGAAAGCATTGGCTGCTCTCAGCTCTCCAATCCCCTCACCCTCCCTGGCTTGTCAGCAGGTCAACTTGATGCCGCCCCTTCATGGGCGCAGCTTCAATGTATGTCTCAGAATGCGTGGATCCAGATGAACTTCTCCTGCTTGTGACACCTTCAACTTCTCCAAAGCCATAAGCCACAGTGGTTAGCTGGAGGATCCTCCTGAACAGCACGTGGCTGTTTCCCTGGGTGTCCCCAGCCCTGGCAGCCAGCCTCGTGGTCCCTGTGGCCAGAGGAAGGTTTCTGTGGGTGCTCACGCCTACCGCATGGTAGGCAGGGTGAGGCCTCGGCCTCAGACGTATGCTTCCCAGGTCAGGGTGAGTCAGTTGAATAGCAAGGATTAGTTTATGTCATATAAACTCTATTTGAGTCTTTAGTCAAATTGGCCAAGTAATCTTTTCACCACAAAGACTCAAGATCACCACCTAAGCATGACTTTTGAAAAATCACCTTTGAGATACATTCTGGCAGGCTCTCAGCCTTTGGGAGCCCAAAAGCCATCACCATGGGCTCACTGGGGTGGAAACAAGAGCAAGGGGAAAGGAGAGGTGGTCCGTGTGACTGTTCTCCAGCTGGGACGCTTTTCAAGGGCCATGAACAAGTTGTATCTGTATGACTAAGGCTGGCCTAATTTCTAATGTGTCAACCATGATTGTTATTTTTTAAGTGTGGAGGGTAGGTGGTGTTTTCATCTGTTGCCAGGGGCTTAGGTGGATTCTCACAGGCCAGTTAGGGAAGGTGGGTTGTGGTTCATCATTGCGCTTTGCATCTGAGGGCAGGCGTCTGATGCTTCCTCACGTCCTCTCCTTCCTAGAGACCCGAACCGCCACCCCCACTTCACTCCCTAGTCCTTGACCGAGGAACATGGTTAGGAAACTAGTATTCCTACAAACTCCTCAGAGGCAACGTAGGCCAGAGGGGCAGGTGGGGATGGGTGCAAGGGAAACCTGACTTCTCAAATAGGATTGTGAAGATACACACATACAGAAAACAAACTCTTGGTGACCAAAGCGGAGAGGGAAAGGGGAACGGCGAACTAGGGGCCCAGGAGTAAAAGATCCAGCTACTCTGCATGAAGAGGATAAGCAACAGGACATATTGTCTAGCACAGGGAATTAGAACTTTTATCTTGTAATAACTTTTAATTGAGTAAAAGCAGTAAAAATACTGAATCATTGTGCTGTACACCTGAAACTGATACTGTAAATCAACTATACTTCGAAAAATGAAAAAAAAAATCAGATTGGTGAATCCTCCAGAATGGGCTCCTTAGCAAATGCACTAGTCTTGAAAAGACCAGAGACCCTGCCAGGGACCCTGGGGTTTGTACTCAACATCCCTGCCCTGTGACATGTGAAGGCATAGAAGGAGGGAGTAGTCTTTTTGTCAGCTCATCTTCCTAAGGAAAGAGACTTGTATGGAGGCCCCTAGAAGCAAGAGATGCATAAAACCAGCTTCAGATGCAACATTCCCTCTTCAAGAGGGAATGTGACAGGTGTAGAAGGCTATTCCCCAAAGAACACAGCTACTCTCTTCCACAACCACTTCACGCAGGGCCAGGCAAAGCCTATCAGAGCAGCACCACCCCGCGATCAACACTGTGTGTCTGCTCTGAGCCAGGACTTACCCTGAGGACCTCCCGTGCAGCACCTCACTTCAATCCTCAAAATAATACCATCACATAGGCTTCCCTAGTGGCTCAGATGGTAAAGAAACTGCCTGCAATGCAGGAGACCGGGGTTCGATCCCTAGGTTGGGAAGATCCCCTGGAGAAAAGCATGGTAACCCACTCCAGTATTCTTGCCTGGAGAATTCCATGGACAGAGGAGTCTGGTGGGCTACAGTCCATGGGGTCACAAAGAGGTGGACATGACTGAGCGACTAACACTATGGAACTATAGGCGTAGTAATCATCCTACTGCTCAGACGAAAATCTGAGGCTTAGAGACGGAGCCTGACCTGTGCTTACTAACTCGTTGAGCCAGGGAATGAACCCAGAAAGTCTGCCTACAAATCCAGGTTCCTAACTACTCTGTGGTCCACACGGGCAATCTGCTGAGTGCACGAACCACAACCTTTTCTTTCCTTGCCTTAATCTCAGTTTGGCACTGGAGCAAATCCCCCACTTGGAGCTTCTGACCCCAGAAACTTCTCCTGCAACAAGACACTTCCCTGTTCTGGGCATAGCTTTGTACCCCAAAGCCCCACAGTCAATCCCACAGGGTTATCTAGGGCTAAAGAAAAGTGAGCTGCAGACTCCTTTGTTCCCTGGGTAAATTCCATTTCCTTTTCTGTTGTCTAAGGATTCCTAGTGATGTAACGTTATACCCAGCATATCCTCCTTTTAAAAAGAAGCTTCCACGGAGGTTGGCAAATAACCCCTCACAGCTCCGTGAATGATGAAGTCACAGGAGATGAACGGAAGCCGCACACCTGGTGTCAGTAATTACAGGGAGGACAGAGGGATGAGGGCAGGCAAGCACAGCTGGCTGTGGGAGGCTGCCCAGGCCACGACTGCAAGTGCTGGGGAGTGAGAAGCCGGGCAGCTGGGGACGTTACATCACCTCCCGCCCCAACCCTGCTCTCTTCGGGTTTTTTTATGATCTGTGTTTTTCCTCATCTCAGATCTTTGTCCATCTTCCCACATTAGCACCAGATGGCCTGTGAGGATCAAAATAAAAGCTCTTAGGGCATCCTCATGTCAAACAATCTGTGTTCTGCTTCTTCATTTGGGTTCTCTGATCTGTATTATGTGGGAGAATCTGCCAGGAACACTCTAGGAATGTACTCCAGAGATAAGATGGAAGGGACTAGAAAACAGAAGTCACCATGTCCATGACCCCTCAAACTGTTCCTCACGGCAACTTGTGATAACTGTCCTCCCTAGGGCAAATGTTTGCCTTTGATAGCCTAGGATGGTAGTTCTTTCTGGTCTAAGGATTAGAACAATCAGTAGCTGGGAGGAGGGCAAACACACAGGCAATTACTGATTAAGCTCTGTAATTAAGAGGAAAGGCCAGGGACTTCCCTGCTGGCACCTGCCAGTGCAGGGGACACGGGTTCGATCCCTGATCCGGGAAGATTCCACAAGCTGAGGAGCGGCTAAGCCCATGTGCCACAACTGTTGAGCCCACGCTCTAGACCCCATGAAACACAGCTACCTGTGCTCCACAAGGAAGAGTAGCCCCCACTTGTTACAGGCAGACAAAGCCTGCATAAGGCAATGAAGACCCAGAGCAGCCATAAATAACAGTCCATACAGTCTCTGTTGCAAACATTCACCTCTGCTGTTCTAGTGCAAAAGTAGCTACAGATAATATAGCAACAAATGGGAGTGACTGGGTTCCAATAAAACTTTATTTACAAAAGCTTCACCCCTACAGGCTGTAACTTGCTGAGCCGAAGTTAATAGAATAAAGTCTAGACTCTAGGTCCTCTTGTCTTTGGCCTTTAGTATTGAGAATCAAGCTTTTAGAATTGAAACATGAAACACTACTCAAGTACCTGGCTCTTACATTTGCAAGTCAGATAAATTTGCAATAGATTAAAAAAAAATTTTATCTTTGAACTCAAATACCAAGAATTTCCTTATTTCTTCTAGGATATTGCTCCCACCTAGGGGAGGGCATTTAGAAAGTTCCCATGGATATTTGAATGGTGAGAGAAAAGATATGGCTAAAAGATTAGAAAATAGTTAAAATCATAATAGTTCTCAGCTATGTTACAAAATGGACTAGCAGTTCTTACCTGTGATTGTGAGGATTCGTGAAAAAGGGTATTTTGTAAAATACATCTCACACATTGTCAGGCACGTTCCATAAATGCCCATCCCTTTCCATGACTAAACCTCTAGGGTCAACACTGATGTCATGGGAGCAACCTCTGGAAGACTGGCTCTCTCCTAAAGTACCTGCACTCATCAGCTTATTGAGTCGGAAAACATTCCTTTTTCCACTCTTTAAAAAATACATATGGATTTTCCCTGAAGGAGAAATTTTGAAATTCTCCCTTTTCTTAAAGCCACATGGCAGAAAGCTGAGGGATACCTCCTCTGGGAAGCAGCTATCAGCCAGCTCGTTTCGGAATGGGAAAGAAACAAACAGTATCCCTTGCAGAAAGGTACTGCTTGTCCATTTTAGAGGAGAGGACATTGAAAACGAAGAGGAAGGCTAACATCACATTTCACACACTTCCCCTGCATGAGTCAGGGCTTTCTCGGTGGCAAGCGATAGAAACTTAACCAAACTAGATTGGGCAATTGTGGCTGGTCAGGAACGCAGACGGCCTGCGGAACACCCGAGCCCTGTTCCTACCTCTCTCTCCCTGGCCTTGCTGATCCTCTGTGCTGGGCAGACCGGGTTTCTCCTGGTGGGAGGCAAACGGGCTGCCGACAGCTCCTAAGCCTCACTCACTCCTCCATTGTCACTGGGAGGGCAGAGATTCCTTTCTTGCTTCTAGTTTTTAAAATTGCAGGGAAAGACTCTGACTGGCCCCGCTGGGACCTCGAATCGACCCAGCCGATGATAGTCATCGTTGTTCCTGTCCCAGCCACACAGGGAGGTGGCAGGCCCCGGGGAGAGTCAGCAGACCCCCATCTTTATTCTAGACAGGTCCAGGACAGTAATACTCTGCTTTGCTGGTCACACATTAACATAAAGTTGTTTGCTACCATGTTGACTCAAAGCTGGCAGATTTTTGTTCTCAGGCAAAATCTGCATTTTCATATGACATCTTGAAACTCTAACTGTGCTTAGGAAAGTGTCCTCTGAACTGGGGGCCTTTCCTGCCTTGCGTCCTTGGTGCGGCTCTGCGGCGGAGGTGGCCAGTGAGCGTGTGACGAGCCCACCCTTTCTGGCGACAGAATCCAGCTCCTGTCACGCTCTGTTTCTCTCGTGGGCATTGAGTCGGCCTAACGCAGCCCCTCAGCGGCCAGCCTGGTGTTCCCCAGGGCTGCGGATCTAATGTCAGTAGGACACGATTCAATTCACATTGAAGATGGATATTAAGTCTTTTTACTCAGGGTCTTGTCAAAAAAAGCAAATCCGCCTGCTATCAAAGGCAAAGAAAATGCCCCTTCCCATAACAGCGGTTGTCTGTGTTCACTGAAATCGAAGAGCTTGTCTGTCCCCAGGCCTCTGAGGCGGTTTTTGTCAAGGTCAATTCGGCTGATCTTTTTCAGTGATAACCCAAAGAGGATTAAGTTAACATCTGACCTTTAAAGAGTTTTATCTTTGGGGAACCAGGCTAATTAAAAAATTAAAAGGCTGTTTTTAAAAAATATTTAGTCCACAGCCTAGGGAAAACACACTGCTTCTAGTGGCAGAAATATCTGCAGAAAGTTCCAAACATCAAGCTAGATCTGTTATCACCTGGATGAACTCAGGGTGGGGTTCTGGAGCCAAGCAGGAGTGGGTTCCAATATTGCCTCTGATGGCTTTGAGTCGTGTGACCTCAGGCAAGTGTCTCTGCTCCAAGCTCTGTTGTCTTACTTGTAAATAGGGATGATAACAGTAAACAATCCATAATGTTATTGAGAGGACTAAATGAGATAGAACACGTAAAGCCCTGCCATTTAGGTTAGCTCTTAATATCCCTTAGACGTATTTACATCTTTAAAATTTTGCTTTACTTGCTTGCCCCATCATGTTGACACCTGGATAGGATCTCTTGACAAAGTGGCTGGTTCTCCTACACCCAGAGAAGCCTTTAGGTTCTGGGATGGCTCCACTTTGGACTAGAGCTTACCAGCACAGATAACAGCAAGGCCAGCCCCCTAGTTGCCCCTGTACTTGGCCGGATACCATTATGACAACTCTGCTACCACCAAAGGCATCTTGAGGAAATAGTAACATGAAAAGAGGGATGCTCATGCTGTTTAGGAAAACCAGGAACATTTCTGTCCTTTAAGTTTTGTTGCTACTTTTCCATTCAAGGAGATACTGATCATTGTTACAGATTTTCATCCAAAGCCTTGTCCTTTTTTTTGGCTGTGCTGGGTCTTCGGTGCTGCACGGGCTTTTCTCTAGTTGTGGTGAGTGGGCACTACTCTAGCTGTAGTGCTCAGGCTTCTAATCGTTGCGGCTTCTCTTGTTGCAGAGCGCAGGCTCTAGGGAATTCGGCCTTCGGTAGTTGCAGCTCCTAAGCTCTAGAGCACAGACTCAATAGCTGTGGCGCATGGGCTTAGTTGCTCCTCAGCATGTAGGATCTTCTGGGACCAGTGATCGAACCCATGTCTCCTGCTTTGGGAGGCGGATTCTTAAGCCGAAAGCAGTGTTCTTGATACTGGTTTTCTTTTTATCAGTTTATTTGACACTTGAAGTTATTGCTTTTGCATGTTGACAAATACCATAAAACCACAGGGACCCTGAGATGGTCTAAAGATAAGATTATGGACTTTTCCTGGGAGAGAGTTTGGTCTAGCTTCAAAGGCCTCTAGCCTCTGGCTTCTCAAAGCCTGGCACAGGCACCAAGCTTGGACATTACCTGAGCATTTGATAGAATTGTAGAAGCCCTGGGCTCACCCCAGACCTAGGGGCTTCCCAGGTGGCATACGTGGCCAATGCAAGAGACACAGAAGACTCAGGTTCCATCCCTAGGTCGGGAAGATCCCCTGGAGGAGGACACGGTAATTCACTCCAGTATTCTTGCCTGGGGAATCCCATGGACTACAGTCCACAGTGTTGCAGAGTCTGACATGACTAAAGTGACTTAGCATGCACCCCAGATCTATTGAATCAGAATCTGCAGTTTAACGAAATCCCCAGGTGGTGCCTACGCACACTACAGTTGGAGAAGGAAGCATTGTTCTCATTCTCAGCTGCACATCAGAATCACCTGGGGAGCTTTAAAAAATACTGCTGCCTGGGTCCTGCCCACAACGATCTCAGCATAATTGGCACTGGGATTTTTAAAACCTCCCCAGGTGACTGTAATGTGTAACCAAGGTGGAGAACTGTGCACCAGAGACATTCTTTTCTCTAGCCATTACTATAATATTTATTTCTCTGAAACCGAAAATCTCTCAGGATGCAGTGAAGACTCATTTCACGTTGTTTATGTCAATGAACAGATGACCTTTTTCTAATTAATGCTGCACAATTTGAAGATTCACGGTGAATTTTAAAAATAACCTTTAGGAATTTCTTCTGAACCCCTGCCAAGATCTCCACATCCCTCTTTTATTGTGAAGTTCAGAACTAAACCTAGTCCTCTAGCACCCCTTAAAGCGCTGAGCATCAGCATAAAGGACTTTTGTGTCCATCTGAATGAAAGGTAGTGTTATAAATAAAGTCAGACCATTTGAATGAGGGGTGGGGAAGGGAGCAGCTTTAATGGCCAAGCAAAAGATTTTTCTCATGCCTACACTCAGTCTGGGAGTGAATGTGTCAGTTATACTAGGAGAAAATCCACCTTCCTCGTTTTGAGCTTCCCTAATGGAGCAATACATGTGGTGTTATTTGACCAAATAATTCATAAACCTTTTTGTTTATGTCATTCACATTGACCAAACAGATGAACTCACTTGTACCAAACTTTTTTTTTTTTTAAAGACAGTTCTATTGATTTAAAAGTTTGGCTGATGTCATGAACATAAAAATCACCTGAACCTTAGACTTTAGAGACCAGTGATCTTCAAATCTAACTACTCAACTGATAGGAATCACCTTGGCTCCTTACTAAACACATGTGGATGTTTGAGCAAAGGTATCTGTAGTTTTAAAAAAGAACAGATCTTCTCAAACTTCTTGCTAAAAATTTAGTTTCCCTTTCCATAGGTCGTGCTAGGGCCTGAGAGTCTGCATTTCTAATGATATTGCAAAGTGATGCTGTGCAGTTGCTTCTTGGACTACACTTTGAGTGGCAATGCCCTAGAAAATTCCAACAATCTGTCAGTTGGGGAACCAGAACTTTAGGCATCTCAAATGTTGCCTGAAAGATGAAAAAGCTCATCTCCACTTCAGTGTTTATCAGGCGCTCAAGCAGTGTGGAACACAGGCTGATGTAAAGTGTCAATGGGACAATTCAGTTTCAAATGGTAGAAGAAATCTGTATGAAACTGTTTAATTATATTCATGCTTTGCCAACACAAGAAGAGACTGGCATCTCAGTTCCTTTATTTCTCTAGTGATGTATTCTTTATAGAGTTCATCAGCAGGCACAAAGGCAGGAGGAACCCTTACTTTGAATCCATATTATTTTAGCTGATGTATCTGGAGCACAGTGATAAATTAATCATGACGTCTGGGCTGATTCACAATCATATTCTAGCTCAATTTACACTTCGCATTTGCAGAACTGAAATGTGATGCATTAAAATGGTGCACACATCCCAGATTTTTCTCTTCACTGAACCCATGGACAGAAGCGCCCTCTCAGCCTTTTCACTGAAGCACCTGCCGGTAGGCCCAGGCCCTCAGTGAATCTGGCCTCCTGCCGCTGAGCCGGAAGGTGGGGAGAAAGGAGGATTCGGCGCTGAAGACGCAGCGGCTGCGCACGGGCAAAGCCTGCTCTCGAGAGGGAGTGGGAGTCGTTAAAAAAACTTCCTGGCTTAAAGACCGAGGCAGGCTTATTCACCGGGAAGGGGGAGCGGCGCGGGCTTGTTACTAAACATAACAGATGGCAGCTGTCTGCAGCTATATAGGGCGCACTGACAAATCCCCCTGACGGCCTCTGGGCGCTCGGGGTGCGCGAGGGAGGCGGCGGGCGTGGGTGCAGATGCCCGCCCGGCTCGAGGACTAGGAGGAGGCCGCCCGCCCGCCAGGCCCCGGGAGTGCGGGATTCGCCGCCGGCCCGCGCCCGCCCCGGCCCCGCGCCGACCCGGACGCCGCTCGTCTAACCCCCGGGCCGGCTGGCGGGGCTCTGGGCGTCTCCGCTGGCCCGCATCTGCCGCACCCGCCCTAGGGGGCGTTCCGGCGGGGCGTGGACCCCACCCCGCCCGCTCCGCTGGGCTTGTTAACCGCCCCGCTAGTATTTATCCCGCCCGCACGCCCGGCGCCCAGTAGGTGTGCGCGGATGAGATAAGACTTGCTCTCCCGCCGTCAATCTTCAAAAGCCCCGCGTGTGGCTAGTGAAGTGGCCGGCACGCACACACAAAGGATGACACTGACTCACGTCTGCAAGCTAATTTTGTGGGAAATGGGTCCTAGTCATGATTTCCATGTGGTACATCTATTTTCGAAACCCTAAATCAACTAGCCATACACCATATTTTGATATCTGTCAAATGTCTTTTTTCTATGATTTGGACATTTTTTTCGGACGGGGAAAAATCTTAAAAAGCTAGAAAGGTTGTCGTTCTTAGAGATATGTTTAAAAAATTACTTTAACTGAAATAAAAAAAATAAAAATTGGACAGCGCTAGCCCTGGGTACAGAGAAGGCAATGGCACCCCACTCCAGTACTCTTGCCTGGAAATCCCATGGACAGAGGAGCCTGGTGGGCTACAGTCCATGGGGTCGCTGAGAGTCGGACACGACTGAGCGACTTCACTTTCACGTTTCAC
>NW_011494826.1:2537388-2538170 GCF_000754665.1 Bison bison bison | reverse complement strand
GCCTACAGTTCATACATTCATTCAACAGATGCTTATTAAGAGACTTCTATGTGCTAATAAGCCCTGGTGTTTAGACTTTTCAGCAAAGCAGGTGAGAATCCCTGACCCCTTGGCCCTTGCAAGAAGCAAAATAAGTCCATAAAATCTATGGACAGTGTTAACCTGACAATCCTCTGACACTAGTTTCCTGTAAATAGAATCCTTCCTTTTGAGTTAAGGAGAATTCTGACACATTGAGGGTCCTCCATACATGTGAGGCTTTTATTGTATTCAGTAATAAAGAAAAAGGCTTAGCTGATGAAGGAACCCATGTGTTTGAAAGACTAGAGGAAATGTCTAAGTTCTATTAACTTATCTGGTGGAGGGGTCTCTGGCCACATGCAAACCACTCCAGTGTGGGTCTGAGGATAGAATGCAAGTTTGACTGTGAGGCTTAAAAGAACTTGGACTTCATGTCTCCATTCCTGGGAACTCTTAGGTCAGCCAGGAAATGCAGGGCCTCTGGCACTCACCTTCACTGGCAATACAGCCTATTCAGTTCAGTTCAGTCGCTCAGTCGTGTCCGACTCTTTGCGACCCCATGAATCGCAGCACGCCAGGCCTCCCTGTCCATCACCAACTCCCGGAGTTCACTCAAACTCACGTCCATCGAGTCAGTGATGCCATCCAGCCATCTCATCCTCTGTCGTCCCCTTTTCCTCCTGCCCCCAATCCCTCCCAGCATCAGAGTCTTTTCCAATGAGTCAACTCTTCGCATGAGGTGGCCAAAGTACTGGAGTTTC
>NW_011494826.1:2536294-2537288 GCF_000754665.1 Bison bison bison | reverse complement strand
TTGGACAGCGCTAGCCCTGGCTACAGAGAAGGCAATGGCACCCCACTCCAGTACTCTTGCCTGGAAATCCCATGGACAGAGGAGCCTGGTGGGCTACAGTCCATGGGGTCGCTGAGAGTCGGACACGACTGAGCGACTTCACTTTCACGTTTCACTTTCTTGCATTGGAGAAGGAAATGGCAACCCAAGCCAGTGTTCTTGCCTGGAGAATCCCCGGGACGGGGAAGCCTGGTGGGCTGCTGTCTATGGGGTCGCACAGAGTCGGACACGACCGAAGCGACTTAGCAGCAGCAGCAGTCCTGGATAAGCTTCCTTAAAGACAAGGTAAGGGAGTTAGGTTTCCAACCTGCGGCTGGGCGTGGGCCAAAAGCGAGGGCATTTGGGAGTCTGAGGACTGAATAGCCAGTTATTACTATAATTTTCAAACTGCAAAGACCATTGAAAATTGAAGGCCAGACAAACCGTATACATCAGACGTGTGTGCTAAGCCGCTTCAGTTGTGTCCGACTCTGTGCGACCCTATGGACTGTAGCCTGCCAGGCTCCTCTGTCCATGGGATTCTCCAGGCAGGAGTACTGGAGTGGGTTGCCATACCCACCTCCAGGGAATCTTCCCGACCCAGGGATCGAACCCATGTCTTCTGTGTCTCCTGCATTGCAAGCGGTTTCTTTACGGCTGAGCCAAAAGGGAAGCCCATACATCAGCCCATATCTCTAAATAAATGGGAACTGTGAGACCAAGAGCAAAGGCACTGTGTCTGCAGTCTGGGGCTAAAGTTCTAAGCTTCTGAAAGGGGCTGCAAGAATGGCCACAGGGGATGGTGGCGCATACAATGGAGTTCACTCTGGCCTGTGCGACAGAGTCCAAGGAAAAGTCTCCTAACCCCACCCCTCATGGATTTCTAGCCTCTCCATCAATAAATGTCTGGGACCCAGGCTTCCTTATTTTTTTCTCAGTTGCCTTGCAGTGCTTTTCACTGAAGTTGGGAAAGCCT
>NW_011494826.1:2499035-2536194 GCF_000754665.1 Bison bison bison | reverse complement strand
TTCAGTCGCTCAGTCGTGTCCGACTCTTTGCGACCCCATGAATCGCAGCACGCCAGGCCTCCCTGTCCATCACCAACTCCCGGAGTTCACTCAAACTCACGTCCATCGAGTCAGTGATGCCATCCAGCCATCTCATCCTCTGTCGTCCCCTTTTCCTCCTGCCCCCAATCCCTCCCAGCATCAGAGTCTTTTCCAATGAGTCAACTCTTCGCATGAGGTGGCCAAAGTACTGGAGTTTCAGCTTTAACATCATTCCTTCCAAAGAAATCCCAGGGCTGATCTCCTCCAGAATGGACTGGTTGGATCTCCTTGCAGTCCAAGGGACTCTCAAGTCTTCTCTAACACCACAGTTCAAAAGCATCAATTCTTCAGCCCTCAGCTTTCTTCACAGTCCAACTCTCACATCCATACATGACCACAGGAAAAACCATAGCCTTGACTAGACGGACCTTTGTTGGCAAAGTAATGTCTCTGCTTTTGAATATGCTATCTAGGTTGGTCATAACTTTCCTTCCAAGGAGTAAGCGTCTTTTAATTTCATGGCTGCAGTCACCATCTATTAACCCTGTTTAACTCTCCCTTGTCCCTCTCATGTTCTCACTTCCCTCCTTCCTCACCTTCAATTCCATGGCCAAGCATTAAAATTATTCCCTTCTCTCTGCCACAGGATCTGTTTCAAAGGTTTCCAAAAGCCTAAAAGAAACTGTATACCCACCCTAGATAAGCTGGAATAGAGTAACCCATATGTCAACTGTCTTTGCTTTTGGCTATAGCAATAGTAATTCATTGTGGTGACGCTGGCTATTTCACCAATTATTTATTAAGATGTATTTGGGGGTCTCCCCTGTGGCCTGTGGTAAAGAATCTGCTTGGCATTGCAGGGGACTTGAGTTCGATCCCTGATTGGGGAAGAAGATCCCACATGCCACAGAGCAACTAAGCCAGTGAGCCACAACTACTGAGCCTGTGCCACAACCATGAAGTCCATGTGCCACGTGGAAAAGATCCTGCATTACACAACGAAGGTGTGGGCTACAACTAAAACCTGACGCAGCCAAATAAATAGTATTTGCAAGTGAACACCAGAATGCCACATCAGACCACAATGACTATTAGATATAATTGACTGCACACCCACAGACACACACACACAAACTCACACATTCACATGCATGCTTAAGTCAACTCTATCATAAACTTACACATACAAATTTTACAAATATGGGTTTATTTATTCTCTTTTAATCCCTCTATTTTCTATATAGAGTCTGGATTTCTAGAAATCCTCTTTGTTTTTGTTATAGGTTATGGTTACACTTATTCAAGATGATTTAAGGTAATATATGGATGAACTTCCCTGGTGGCTCAGAGGGTAAAGCATCTGCCTGTGATGCGGGAGACCCAGGTTTGATCCCTGGGTCAGGAAGATCCCCTGGAGAAGGAAATGGCAACCCACTCCAGTGTTCTTGCCTGGAGAACCCCATGGACAGAGGAGCCTGGTGGGCCACAGTCCACAGGGTCACAAAAAGTCGGACACGACTGAGCGACTACATTTCTTTCTTTCCTTATGGATGAACTTAAAGATTTTTTAATAGTTATGCATATATTTTAAAGTATATTTGAAAAATACAAATCACTTATCAAAGCATCATTTCACAGAAATTACTTAGGCTGCAAACAAGGTTTTAAAAAGTGAGTTGATAAGAAGTATTAAGTTCATTATAATGCACATGGTACCCAGATATGACAAAAACAACATAGGCAATAAGGTATGTCTAAAAATTAAGTCATCAGAGAAGGCAATGGCACCCAACTCCAGTACTCTTGCCTGGAAAATCCCATGGACGGAGGAGCCTGGTATGCTGCAGTCCATGGGGTCGTGAAGAGTCGGACACGACTGAGCGACTTCACTTTCACTTTTCACTTTTACACATTGGAGAAGGAAATGGCAACCCACTCCAGTGTTCTTGCCTGGAGAATCCCAGGGACGGGGGAGCCTGGTGGGCTGCCGTCTATGGGGTCGCACAGAGTCGGACATGACTGAAGCGACTTAGCAGCAGCAGCAGCAAAAATTAAGTCATAGGTTCTTAGATGATCCGGGGAACTGAAAAAGACAACTGTAGCTGGCTGTACAGAAAGGGCCCTAAAGAAGTCTGCTGCAGTCTGACTCTGCCAAACATTCCTTCCATCCTCACTAGCAGACAAATAAAATCAGGTACCCACGGCTTGAAAAAAAATCAGGTACCCACGGCTTGAAAAAAAAAAATCTTTTTTTTCCTGAAACTCAAGAAAATTATGCCATACAATTTTATCAACAGAACTCTTTCTGGCTCACAGGACATCTGTGTTTAATGTGATCATGGTTTTAGATCTTTAGAGCCCGAAGGCATTAGAAACATGTCAGAAAGCCTCCAGTCACAGCAAAGCTGTTTCCTTTAGAAAATCACCCAGTATTTAAATGCCTGTTTGGAAAGCTCTGTATAAATCATGAACTATTTTTCACTTCCCTTGAATGTTTTAACGTTCAACTCTAAAGAAGCCAATTTAACCGAACTTCAAAACTTAAAGTGGATTTACCTACATTTTTATAAGAAGAAACAATCACATAGACTCTGAATCATTCAGGGTTCCGCAGCAGTGGTACTAATGGCCTTAGCAGGATGTTTAGCATGGCTGGCTCCTGGTGATAAATGCCAGGAGTGTGTGGGCATGCTCAGTCGCTTCACTTGTGTCCGACTCTTTGCAACCCTATGGACTGTAGCCCACCAGGCTCCTCTGTCCATGGGATTCTCCAGGCAAGAATATTTTAGTGGGTTGCCATGTCCTCCTCCAGGGAATCTTCCCAACCCAGGGAGTCAAATCGGGTCTCCCGCATTGCAGACGGATTCTTTACCTGGTGAGCCCCAGGGGAAGTCCCACATGCCAGTAGAAACCCTCTGTCTTTGTGACAATCAAACTGCCCACATTCCCTTCACATATTCACATTCCAACTGCCCTCTGTGGGGCAGTATTGGCCTGGCTTGAGAACACAACTGCTTAGTGAAGAAAAACCTGAGACCCAGAAAGAAGTGATTTGCCCAAGGACCTACACCAAACTAGTATTGTGTCAGATTTCCAGACTGAGAGGAAAGAAAGCCTCAGGGGACCTCGCCTGCTGGGGGCTGATGGAAAGATGAGGTGGGAGGTAAAACACAGGAAACATATCGGGGTGGCTGGCCAGGCCTATCAGAGAAGCAGATGATGTTGCTCACAGTTGCAGACTGAGCAAGTGTGAGCTTCACGGGACTCAGCCACCACGTCATCTCTCCTAAGGATCAGGGGGCACTGGGGACTCTTCTGACCACATCACCCCCACCTCTTTTTTTCCTGCTTTGCTTCCCATCAAACAGTTTCCTCATTGCCTCTGCCTCTTCTACCTGACTTCTGACTGCTTACATGAACACTTTCCTTGAGAAAACACTAATGGGATCATTGGACATCGCCAAGTTTTCTTGCCGGCTACTCCAATGGTGCCATCCGAAGTTGAATGCTTTGCTTTAGGACCAACAGCCTATTTCCCCAGCAGGGGGCAGCAGAGCTTGTCAGCATCTATCGCTCAATGAGGAGTTTGAAGCCAGACTTGCAGGGGTTGGAGTCTGCTCCATCCAATAGATCTTATGCAACATCATAAGGATGTTACATCAGTTTCCCACTGGTAAATTGATAAAATGACACACTGATAGTATATATCTCAAAAAACGTATGTGTATATGGAGAAGTGAAGTGAAGTTGCGTCCAACTCTTTGCAACCCCATGGACTGTAGTCTACTACACTCCTCTGTCCATGGGATTTTCCAGGCAAGAGTACTGGAGTGGGGTGCCATTGCCTTCTCCAGAGTATCTTCCTGACCCAGGGATCGAACCCAGGTCTCCTGCACTGTAAGCAGACACTTTACCATCTGAGCCACTAGGGAAGTATATGGAGAACTGGAGCTTAAATAAGTCATTAAAAGTATTTAGCACATAGTAAGCATTTGATAAAACTAGCTGTTGTTTTGGTTAGTGCTATCGTTATTGTTAATGATTATTATTTTAAAAGTAGAAAGTTAGACATATCTCCTGACCCCTCTTCCCCCCTCCACCAGTGCTTTTTCATATTTTTCTGCTCAAGTATCTCTATCAACCAAAGGCAGTGCAGATGCAGACCCCGACTTGTCCTATTGCAAGTCTGGTATTTCTTTGAAATCACTTGTTTCTTCTTTGTTTTACATTTAGTTTCACCTACCACCTATACAGCCTGAATAGCTTCAATGTGTTTTTTTCATATACTATTTCTTAATATAGCCACGCCTGTTCTAATATAAAATGTTTTAAATTACTTACCAGACCAGTTTAAATGTTTAGTTTTTGTGGAAAAAAAAATCCTTTAAGAGAAATTAATGCCCCAGGGAGTTATCTCCAAGCGCATGCCCAGCAGTATGCATACCTCATTCTGTGTCTAATTCTCATGCCGTCAAGGTTGGAGGTGTTCCTTCAAGAAAGCTCAAACAGAAAGATATGCAGTCAGTCACTAAACTGTCAAATATTCACAAAAGTTAATTCTTTACATTACATGTGGACAACATGTGGTAAGTATTGCAGAGGATTCAACCACACACCACCTCTAATCTCCATGAGTTTATGTGTAGCCATGCTGGTGCTGGCTTCGGGATATAACCCATCTCAGTCTTCCCCAGCTAGTGAGAATGGATGAAAACCCATTTGTACCCACTCTGCAGTGGCTCCAAGTCCCTTTCTCCCTACTTGGCCATAGAAAAACCCTCCTTTACATGATACCCTCCTTTACATAATTCCCTCTAGGAGTCTCCAAGGTCTTTACAGGGATCCCAAAGTAGTCCCATTAGTCCCTGCTACTGCCAATGATCAAATCACAGCTCAGTCTTAGTTCAGTTCAGTTCAGTTCAGTCGCTCAGTCGTGTCCGACTCTTTGAGACCCCATGAATCGCAGCACACCAGGCCTCCCTGTTCATCACCATCTCCCGGAGTTCACTCAAACTCACGTCCATCGAGTTGGTGATGCCATCCAGCCATCTCATTCTCTGTCATCCCCTTTTCCTCCTGCCCCCAATCCCTCCCAGCATCAGAGTCTTTTCCAATGAGTCAACTCTTCGAGTGAGGTGGTCAAATACTGGAGTTTAAGCTTTAGCATCATTCCTTCCAAGGAACACCCAGGGCTGATCTCCTTTAGAATGGACTGGTTGGATCTCCTTGCAGTCCAAGGGACTGTCAAGAGTCTTCTCCAACACCACAGTTCAAAAGCATCAATTCTTCAGCACTCAGCTTTCTTCACAGTCCAACTCTCACATCCATACATGACCACAGGAAAAACCATAGCCTTGACTAGACGGACTTTTGTTGGCAAAGCAATGTCTCTGCTTTTCAATATGCCATCTAGGTTGGTCATAACTTTTCTTCCAAGGAGTAAGTGTCTTTTAATTTCATGGCTGCAGTCACCATCTGCAGTGATTTTGGCCCAAGAAAATAAAGTCTGACACTGTTTCTACTCTTTCCCCATCTATTTCCTATGAAGTGATGGAACCAGATGCCATGATCTTCATTTTCTGAATGTTGAGCTTTAAGCCAACTTTTTCACTCTCCACTTTCACTTTCATCAAGAGGCTTTTGAGTTCCTCTTCACTTTCTGCCATAAGGGTGGTGGCATCTGCATATCTGAGGTTATTGATATTTCTCCCAGCAATCTTGATTCCAGCTTGTGCTTCTTCCAGCCCAGGGTTTCTCATGATGTACTCTGCATATGAGTTAAATAAGCAGGGTGACAATATACAGCCTTGACGTACTCCTTTTCCTATTTGGAACCAGTCTGTTGTTCCATGTCCAGTTCTAACTGTTGCTTCCTGACCTGCATATAGGTTTCTCAAGAGGCAGGTAAGGTGGTCTGGTATTCCCATCTCTTTCAGAATTTTCCACAGTTTATTGTGATCCACATAGTCAAAGGCTTTGGCATAGTCAATAAAGCAGAAATAGATGTTTTTCTGGAACTCTCTTGCTTTTTCCATGATCCAGCGGATGTTGGCAGGTAGTTCCTCTGCCTTTTCTAAAACCAGCTTGAACATCTGGAAGTTCACAGTTCATGTATTGCTGAAGCCTGGCTTGGAGAATTTTAAGCATCACTTTAGTAGCGTGTGAGATGAGCGCAATTGTGCGGTAGTTTGAGTATTCTTTGCCATTGCCTTTCTTTGGGACTGGAATGAAAACTGACCTTTTCCAGTTCTGTGGCCACTGCTGAGTTTTCCAAATTTGCTGGCATATTGAGTGCAGCACTTTCACAGCATCATCTTTCAGGATTTGAAATAGCTCCACTGGAATTCCATCACCTCCACTAGCTTTGTTCGTAGTGATGCTTCCTAAGGACCACTTGACTTCACATTCCAGGATGTCTGGCTCTAGGTCAGTGATCACACCATCGTGATTATCTTGGTCATGAAGATCTTTGTTGTACAGTTCTTCTGTGTATTCTTGCCACCTCGTCTTAATATCTTCTGCTTCTGTTAGGCCCATACCATGTCTGTCCTTTATCAAGCCCATCACAGCTCAGTCTTAGGAGCCAGCAAATCCAGGGAGACTTCCCTTTAGGCTGGCATCGCCCATGGTGCCACTGCCAGCAGCCGGTGCCAGCAGGACTGAAGATGTGCTATGCCCCTATTCCATTGTTCTCGTAAAGAGAGGAGAATCTACTTTTACTTTTGACCATGTGGGGCTGTCTGACAGCCAGCTGGCCTGAGCTCCTGGATACCATGAAGCGAGGGGTACCCTCTTTCTTTTGCCACCTAGCCAGGACTCTGCTGCCCCCAGCTTCTAGATTTCCACAGAGGTGCTGCCGGAGGGTCACCTTATTCTCACTCCAGTCACTGCTGTCAGTACTGTTTCAGATATGGGCAAAGCAGGAAACCCTCCTTGGCAGGCAGAAGGGGCCGTGGCCATCCTGAGACTGACAGAACCTTAAGGTGGGGTCTGCTCCCTAAGGCCAGAGATCCAAGTCATCACTCAAGGAAAGTGAGAAGAATGTGTCTAAGTTGTGCTCAGCTTGAGGGGGGAGGGGAAGGCATTCATTCCACAGGCTGCTTGAGCCTTAAAGTGCCTTCCTGTGTGCAGAGCCACACGTTTCTTAGCACGAGCTGCAAACAGAGTTGACTCCTACCACATTTCCTGCGAGCATTTCCTGTGACTTGGTTTTGATTACAGCTGTGTATTTCCAAACGCAGTTGGACAAAGATACAATCTTCTTCACGTAAATCTGAATACAAATAGCTGATCTGTGGGGACTCCTGGTTCCATGGATGTTTTGTGCTCTCTCGCACCTCCCTCTGTTCCCTCCAGCTGTCTTGCCCTTTTCTCTTTCCTTCCTCAGGCCATTGACTAAGTAATTCTTGTGTGTGTGTGTGTGTGTGTGTGTGTGTGTTAGTTGCTCAGTCGTGTCCGACTCTTTGTGACCCCATGGACTGCAGCCCGCCAGGCTTCTCTGTTCATGGAATTCTCCAGGCAATACTGGAGTGGGTAGCCATTCCCTTCTCTTATTCTTCTTTTTATTCTGAATTGGGTGCCCTTCTTCTGTTCTCACATAAACCCTTCAACTTTCCTTTCTTATGATTATGCTTAATAGTATTGCTGCTTTGCTTGTCTCTCTCCCCTGGAAGATTTCATTCTGTGAAAGTGGACATTATAACTATAAAAGCCCAGTACCTGCCCGATGCTCAACAGAGAGGTCATCAGCACTTGCTGACTGAATGTAGGAATGAGGGTAGCGTAGCTCCATGGTCCAGAAACTAACTGTGCCATGAAATAAAGAGGAGAGAAATAGCTATTGGGTGGGATGTTTTCTTTTGGTCAAAGCCATGTTCAGATAAACAAAATGACTAAATTGTGGTCCAGCCAATCAGATGTTTTAGACCATTTTAGGCAATGATTTGACTCACTTCAGTGCAATAATATCAAGGACAGAGAAACTGATGATGTAATCTTATTCCCCAGAATAGAAGATCTATCAGTCATTCAGACATGGCAATGATCCTGCTGTGATATCCAACGCCTGACACAGGGGACTTGAACTTGGGAAACTCCCAGTTTGCAACTTTGAATTAATAGTAAAGCTCCCCTTCCACTGGGTTTCCCTGGGAGCTCCGTTGGTAAGGAATCCGCCTGCAATGTGGGAGACTTGGGTTTGATCCCTGGATTGGGAAGATCCCCTGGAGAAGAGCATGGCAACCCACTCCAGTATTCTGGCCTGAATAATCTCATGGACCATATGGTCCATGGAGTCGAAAAGAGTTGGACACTACTGAGTGACTTTCACTTCACTTTCCCTTCCAATAACTTTGCCAATAGCCAAGCTGTTTGAGCAGAGGCCAATAAAACCGGTACATTTGTAAAAAAGCAGGGTAGAGCGAAGGGTGGCAGAGAGAAGAGCGGGAGGTGGAGCCACAGCTCCTTCATTCCACCTACCTGAGTCTCAAGTCTCTAGAAAGGTCTCTAGAAAGAGGAACAGATGGAGTGAGCTCTTCCTGCTCTGCCAGCACTGACATCCATCACCACTCTGAGCAAAGTCCACTCCAGGCCAGCATTTGGCAGCACTGGTCATTGTACCTGAGCTTTCTGGGACATGGGGCTGCACAGTGGTGAACAGTCTGTATCTCAGAGAACTGTGATCTGGGACCATTCTCTGGCATACATCTCAGTTTCCTCATTTGTAAAATGGACATGATGACAATAGTATCAACTTTATCAGGTTGCTATGATTAAATGAGAGAAGTGTTTACACATGAAGTACCCAGGCACACGGCACGCTCTCAATAAATGTTCCTCATTGTTGCTTAGTGACTGGACATGGTTAAACACTTATGTATTCTTGCACTGTGAGTACTTGTGTGTTTAAGTTAAAGCAACAAATAGGGCTTCTATCATTAACAGATCATTGGGAATTCTTCTTCAGTAGGAAGTGTGATCAACTCCCATTATTTCTGTTTCAAGGGAGGATTTGTGGAGGTCATATAATTGCACTGCATTCTGAACTATCTCATAAGCTGTGGTGTTTGATGGTGGAAACTCAAATACCTATACATTATTTCTTTTAAAGAAAGGAAACCATGGTGATTATTTATTTGTAGCATTACAATGCCCTATAAAAGTAAGAAATCTTTTTGAAACTCATTTTTAAGAAGGAATGTTTTTCTTTGTCAATATACCTAGACATCTTATATGAGTGCAAACTTCCTGGCATATTTTCTAGCATTTACTGCTACTGCTGCTAAGTCACTTCAGTCGTGTCCGACTCTGTGCGACCCCATAGATGGCAGCCCACTAGGCTCCCCTGTCCCTGGGATTCTCCAGGCAAGAACACTGGAGTGGGTTGCCATTTCCTTCTCCAATGCATGAAAGTGAAAAGTGAAAGTGAAGTCGCTCAGTTGTGTCCGACTCTTAGCGACCCCATGGACTGCAGGCTACCAGGCTCCTCCATCCATAGAATTCTTCAGGCACTGGAGTGGGGTGCCACTGCCTTCTCCAAGCATTTACTAGTAGGTTACAAATATTTCTTTGCACATTCTCTGGGTAACACCCAGGAAATGGAAATGAGCAACATCTGTACTTAGCAAAATTCAGTCTTTCAGATTTTTAAAACAAATTTATTAGCAAAATTCAGTCTTCCAGATTTTCAAAACAAATCTACAGTTGAGTCAAATAAGCAGATTTACTTTTAGTAGTTCACAGAAGTAGAATGCAAGAAAAACACTGGCTTTCTTATAGGAAGATTTATTCTTTTACAATTAATTTATAAGTGGGTTATATCATAGTGAACAATTCAATCATTTTCTAGGTTTATTGACTTGTAAATTCAGTGAGTGAGACTTAATCATGATCTTGAGAAATCTTCGGAGGAAAAGTCAGGTATTTAGAAAAGGGGAGAAAAGGTTTTTCATTTCCTAGTTATGAAAGAGAGCAATCTTCATTCTTTGTTGTCTACATTCTTGCTTTGTTGTCTGTTATCTGTTAGTCACAGAAGCTGCCACCCATCTCATCTAAACTCTAGAGGGCTCCATGTTAACTGCCAGGAAAATCACAAAGAGAACAAACTTCATAATATTTATTCCTAATTATGTTTATTTTTGGCAGGGTCACAAAGAGACTCAAAGGCCCAGAATAAACTATATGTAACGGGAAAAGATCCTTTTTCTACTTCTTCAGTTGATAAAGCTAAGAGGCTCTTTCAGAGGTTTTCTAGTCCAGCATAGGCACCAAAGTGGATTGGGCAAACATTACAGTTTTTAAAGATGTTGCAAAGACTATGAAGCAAGTCAATTTGCCTGTTTTTTGTTGTTGTTAGATTAAAACTGTAATTTTTTTATACTTTAGGTTTGACAAACCTATTTGCCATATAATTTTAAAATAAAACCAAGAAAGCATTTTCTAAGTCAAAACAGCATGGCAAGTCCCGGTTTTAAGCATTCCCCAGCCCCCTGCCTTCCTCCCAGGATACAGAAGCAGGTCAGGGAAATGCTAACCAGCTCTGTCACTGATAGCACTGGGTCACTCTCACAGATTCCTATCTGATGAGATTTTCTAATATTAGTATTTGCTATTCAGTTTTAGCAATAAAAATGATTATCAACAACATTATTGGAAATTTTGACTACTAATGAAATTGTAGTTAAAGCTATAGAGTAGAAGTCTATGTCAATTTTTATTTATTTTTGTTTCCATAAAAGCAAAATATAAACATACTATTATTACAATTTCCAACGATTAATGGCATTATTATTTTTGTATTACAGCCAAAACAGTACAATTTTCAGTGGTTTTAATCAGTTACCCTGCTTCTACTCTCTTTCCATAGGGACATAGGGACTCCTTCTTAGAGACAAGCAGGTCCAGTTGGCCACCGGAGGAAGCACACAGTTAATTCAGATGTAGCCTTTGTCTCCAAGGCAGCCAGCCACTCACCTTACCCTTCTCGTGCCTCAACTCTGCGCTCCAGCACACTTGACTATTCAAGAGAGGCAACTTTTCCTGCCCACACCATCTCCGCGTGTTGAAATCCTAGCCATCTGCACTGTTAATAGGCACACAGTAAGCATTGGTACCCCCCTGTGCCTGCTATGTGCCAGGCAGTGCCCTCAGCACACCATCCTGCATCATCTGATGTACTCCGCACCACGACCCACGAAGTGGGTGGGACCAATGTGCCTTTACAGATGGAAATCTAAAGCACAGAAAAGTAAAATGACTTGGCCCAGGTCACACCGCTGGTGTGTGGGATGGCACCAGGACCACGTCCAAACCGCTTGACCACCTGGCACTTTACGCCTTTTTGGAGAGCAGCTTCAGCCACAAAGCTTTGCCTAATTTCCCAGGCATTTTGATAGCTTACTCTTTAGAACTGGCGACTGGGGACTATTTTATGTGCATCTCTGCACTCTCGCAGCACCTCCCACAGGCTCGCTCACTTAAGGGGAGCTCACTCATTTAAGGGGAGCTCACTATGTATTGATACTTGCTGGAGGAAATTTACATGGAGAAGGATGCATCACAAAACGTCAGGTCCTGACAGTAAATTCAATGGAAGTTCAGAGAAGAAACGTGGAGCAGCTGCCCACGGCTTCCGGTAGGGGGCGGGGCTCCGGCGGGGCTTGGGAGAGGAGGGCTGGTTTGCATTCATCTGTGACGCAATGGCAACCCACTCCAGTACTCTTGCCTGGAAAAATCCCATGGATGGAGGAGCCTGGTGGGCTGCAGTCCATGGGATCGCGAAGAGTCGGACACGACTGAGCGACTTCACTTTCACTTTTCACTTTAATGCACTGGAGAAGGAAATGGCAACCCACTCCAGTGTTCTTGCCTGGAGAATCCCAGGGACGGCGGAGCCTGGTGGGCTGCTGTCTGTGGGGTTGCACAGAGTCGGACACGACTGAAGCGACTTAGTAGTAGTAGTAGTGACGTTGTGTTCCTGCCATTCATCTATATTGTTGTGTGTTGCTTCAGTCCATTCATTTTCAGTATTGTATAATATTCTGTGGTATGATTAGTATCGGGCTTCCCTGATAGCTCAGTTGGTAAAGAATCCACCTGCAATGCCGGAGACCTGGGTTCGATCTCTGGGTTGGGAACATCCCCTGCAGAAGGGAAGGGCTACCCACTCCAGTATTCCGGCCTGGAGAATCCCACGGACTGTATAATCCATGGGCTTGCAAAGAGTCGACATGACTGGGCAGCTTTCACTTTCATGACTAGTATCACAGTTTGTTTTTCTATGGATGAACATTTAGTTGTTTCCAGGGTTTGTTTGTTTTTTTTTAACCATTATGGATTTTGCTGCTATGAATTTTCTCCTACATGTTTCCTGGTGCATATATATCATTTTCTTTTGTGCATAAATCTAATGGCCAGGTGATATAGCATGAATATCTTAAATTTTTTAAGATAAGGCCAAATTATTTTCCCAAGTGGTTATGAAAATCTACACTCCCACCAGCAGTGTATTGAAGTTCCGTTTCTCCACATATTTGCAAACACTTGCTTTGATGGTACTTTTAAATTTTTTGCCGACTCGGGGAGTATAAAATATTACCTCCAGGTTTTTCCTTGTGGTGTTTTGACTTTTCCGCCCATCTTTGCCTTCATGGTTTGTGCAGTTAGTGAGTTGTTTAAAAAATCGTTCCTCATGCCATCTTCATTTTCTAAGAGCTTTCTACATTGGCCTTTCACCCTGAAGTCTCTAATCCAGCTGGAATTTCCATTTAGATATGTGTTTGGGAGTTCTCCCTCTCTCTTTTTTTCTATGCGCCTTTCATGTTTGCTAAACTGTTAGGAATTGTGTTCAAACTCTGAGGAATTTTTTATTCAATTTCCTTTATGCTGGTAGAACCATTCAGGTTTTCCATTTTTTCTTGAGTCAGTTTTATGATTTATACTCCTTTTAAAGAATTCTTCCATTTCTCCTGTTTTCAAATGTATTTGCGACAGTTCCTATAGCCTCATAACTAAAAAAAATTTCTGCAGCATCAGTAGCTGTGCTTCCTTTTCAGTTCTGGTTTCGCTTCTGTGTGCCCACTGTCTTTCACTTGATCAGTCCTTACTGAAGTTCATAATTTACGTCTTTTCAAATAGCCGATTTAAGACTTTGTTGATTCTCCTTGTTTTCTATTTCATAATTTATACTCTTTATTATTATTTTCTTTCTCTTCTTTCTCAATTTATCCTGTTATTCTTTTTCTAACTTCTAACTTCATCCTTCCCTCATTTCTAATGTTGAGTACTAGAAACTATGCATATTTCTATAACTATCAATTTAGCTTTATCCCACAAGTTTTTATATGTAATATTTTGTTGTCATTTCATTCTCAATATTTTCCCATTTTCATTATAATTTGTGTTTGATTTACAAACTACTTAAGTGTTTCTTTGTCATATTCTTTGATTAATATTTAATTAATTTAAATTTTAAAAATCAGATTCCTTTGGGACATACTAGGTCTTAAGGCAGAAGGTTATAATACAGATTAAATGAGAAATTTCAGAGGAAGCCCTATGTTACAAAGGGAAGCTTATGTGATTGGTTGTATCTTAGGTGAAGGGCAGGTATGTAAAAAGCTGGTGCATAACAAAATTTGAGCATAGAAAGATCATAAGAAAAAAGAGAACACTCCCAAATACATTACCTAAAGATCAAATTCCCCTAAAGTTTTATGCCACTGTATGCAGTTATTCAAATTCCCTTTGCTTTTTCAAACTACAGTTATAACTTCAGCATATCTGATTCTCTTAAACCCTTCAAACATCTAAAATGCAGACTTATACATCACAGTCAACAAGAACTTTATAAACTTGTGAGTTAGACTTAGCAATTTTTTGGTTCACATTCCTTCAACTAATTCAAATATCTGAAAAATGTAAGCCACGCCACACAATGTTAGCAGAATACTTGCAAAAGTGCAACGAATATTTTAAAAAATCCTCCCCTAAGACTTTACATTTTTTCATTCACTATTATTCAGTAGTACAGAACTGTCTTCTTAAATTTATGGCATCTCTTTGCTACTCAGAGTAGGATCAACAGACCAGAAGCATCAACATCACCTAAGAATTGGTTAGAAATGCAGACTCTCAGGCCCACCTGGAACATCCTACATCAGAATCTTTAACAAGATCCCCAGATGACTGATGTGTATGTCTGAAGTTTAAGAAGCACTGCTGTTCAATACTTAGTGCTATATATAATACAAGTGTGGGCAAAGGTAACTAGTGATCACTCTGTATTGTGGTAAGGACTATTGATCTGAGAAACTCAAAATACCTGGATGGACCTTCTAAGACTAACCAGGAGCTGCTAGAATGAGCTCTCTCTATGCTCAAATTTTGTTATGCACTAACCTTCTCTATACCTGCCCTTCACCTGAAATACAACCAATCACATAAGCTTCCTTTCCTTGCAACAATTGGGCTTCTTCTGAAATTCGTCATTTAATCTGTATCGTAACCTCCTGCCTTAAGACCTAGTGTGTCCCAAAGGAATCCTGGACACGTTACTCAGACTGCAATTGTGCAGCCGTCCCTTTTCATGATTTTAAAATATCTTAACTGACCTCCATTCCAAGGCAACTTATTGTCATGAAGGAGACAGGGAACAGGCTGTAAGGAGGAAATGGTGGTGGAGCCAGGCCTAATGGAGAGCTGGGGTCTGCCAGGAGACAGAGGGAAGTTCCAGGTGGCCTCCAGTGGGGAATCCCCCCTTTCCTGTTTCCATACCTCCACAGCCTGAAAACACAGGTGAAAATGGGCAGGCAGAAAGGAAAGCAGAAGCAAGAACTAAGGCTCCTTTGTTTGAGGTCAGAATGTTTACTTGCCAGAGTCAGCCGGTGTTGACACCTGATTTTCTGTGTCAGGCGAGCACATTTAGCTGCTGCCTGATGAGAACCATTAAGTCAGTAACAGATTGTATTTCCATTCCAGTGCCCTTTTCACCAGTACACAAGAAGTCAGTCACATGGCAAGGTCATTAAACTGTTGGTCCAATTGATTGGTCTAATTATCCTCACCTAAGGAAGAAAAATCGGTCACTGGGAATGAAAAGGCACTGGCTGTGAAACAGTATTTCTGGATTATAATCTTGCACTGGACTCTGACCCCACTGTGAAGGTTGGACCAAACTTCTCGTAATTTCTCTGGACCACAGATTACTTATTCATTGAGCAGGGGGATTCGTTCCAAAATGATTAGTTTTCCAAGTCAGAATTGCAATCAAGATTTCTTGGCTCCAAGGCCTGGTACATCCTGGAGTGCTGTGCTTCTTCTAGAATCTTCCCATATTATTTGTTAGAGTACTTATGTGTGACCCAGGGCTGTTCTCACAACTCTGGACTAGAAAACAGGACTCTTGGATCTTTTGGCTCAGCACTGAAGTTCTAATCCCTGTCTTACCACTACCACCCTTAGAAATCAACAGGAAGTGTTCCTGGAGAACCCACCATTCAATGTAGGGAGACTGACTTCTAGTGAATGAATGATACGAATGGGAGCCATAGACCTTGCTGCTTGTGTAGGAATCTCTATTAACCACTGGCCTTGGAGAAATTAATTAGTCTCCTTATGCCTCAGCTTCTGCATCTATAAAATGAGGCTCGCAATAGAAAGTATCTCACAGGGTTGGTGGTGAGGATTAAATGAGACAATATATATAAGGAGTGCCTGGCACAAAGTAAGCACTCAATTATTATAAACTATAGGTGGCACTAGTGATAAAAACCTTGCCTGCCAATGCAGGAGACATGAGTCGCAGGTTGGATCCCTGGGTCAGAAAGAGCCCCAGGAGGACGGCATGGCAACCCACTCCAGGATTCTTGACTGGAGAATTCCATGGACAGAGGAGCCTTGTGGGCTACAGTCCATAGGGTCGCAGAGTCAGACGACTGAAGGGACATGCACACGTGCATGTTTAAGGAAACACTTGAGCTGAAAATAAAATTTCATGTTAAATATTCATTTTGGTACATAGGTTATCTTAACATCTTTTCAAAGCATATTTTCTATGCATTCAGTTGAAGAAAAAAATTACTTTTTGGAATTGTGGTATATATGTCACACAACATGAAGACTTGCAAAATCATTGATCTGGGTTTTCTTTACCTGAACTCATTGGCGTGAGAAGAAAACAACTAGAACATGGTTGACAACTGACTCTGCCTTTTTCTTTTAACAACAGTAGGACTTTTAATCCTGGCATTCAGGGTAATACCTGCCAATCACCTTTTTCCTAATTAAATTTACCTGGACTTTACTTTAAAGAAAATAATTCGTTCAGCCAAAAGTGGTTGCATATTTATGCTACAATTAGTCAAGAACTCCACAAATGAATCCCTCCCCTGAGCCTCTGTAAAGAAAGGAGAACGCAGTTGAGACCCTACAAGATTTCAGAGCAATTAAGCCTAGAAATGCAGGTGTTTGAAACACCTGTTCCCCCTTCCGCCCACGTCGACTGCCCCGGCCAGCCCTCATCAGTAGGTTAAAATAATTAACTTACCCTATTGGGAGAAAAGCCCAAGAACTGCTAAGGGCAAGAAGTCTCCTTTTCTCCCCTTTCTCAGTTTAAAAGAGAAAAACAAAAAAGTTCTTGGGTGGTCTGCAAGTAGGAGGGGAAAAAAACTTTCCTCTTCTAAAAAAGAAAAGGCAAAATCAAGTGACAAGGAAGACATTGTCTTCCTGAAGCTGACTTAGTGGCTTGCTTACATTCAGAATTCTGTGTTTGTTTTGTGAGAGTGACTACAGAGCCACTCAGAAGCACAAAAAAGCCAATTTTAAGGGATATTTATGTGAAGAAATAAAGCAACTGGCGAGAATGTGATTTTGCCTGACCTGCCTTTTGTGAATACCTACAAATTTATATTAAATTTCAACAAGAGTCCCTCACAAGGATAAATTGTGGAAATTTTACTGGGGTTTTTAAAACCAGAATAATAGTCCATAGCTAGGAAATCAAGAAATTGGTAGGAAAAAAAAAAGAGTTCAATGTGGCAATTTTAATCATTTCCATTTTATGCTCTGTATATTTCCATTTTTTCCCCTTGAGGGCCATGAAGACTAATTTTGAATAACTATAATTCAGCATAACTAGAAGAGATCACGAAGGTAATTTTGTTGTTATGATTACTGGTACTTTCTCTGTTCAAAGCACAAATTTTGGAACTTTTCAGGATTTTATTGGAATAGGTTTTTTTGAAAGAGGGAAGGATGATACAGGTTGGGGGGTCTTCTGAAGTTGGAAACTGGATCAGTATACCTGCAAATATATTAAGGCATTTATATATTTACATTTTTCTTGAGATGACTTAAGGTGACTGCAGTTAGATTTTGGACTTTAAAAGCTTTGTGACGATGCCCACATGAAATACAGATTGCAGGCAGTATGATGTTATTTCAACCCCTAATTCTGACCAATATATTTCTTTATATAATTCCTTACAGTTTTAAAGGCATATTCCCATTTGAGATACGTAAAGCAGGTCTCATAACACCTGTCAGAGAGGAGGAGATTAAGGGGTTGGATATAACCAACTGTCACATTGAAAGGAAAGGAGAGCTGCTCTGGTTATGGAGGGAACCTTAGGCAGCTGGCCAAGAAGAAACGACAAAACTGTGACGGCTGCCTCAGGCTTTCTGATGGCAAATCCAACGCTGTTTCCACCACCACCCAGGCCTGGTGATTTCTTCTCCCTTATAGCAAGGTGCTTTCACCAACCAGGGCTGAGGCTGTTTTTTGTGGCGAGCTCCGGAGAGCAGCAGTATGTTCAAATGACCAGCAGGTGGCGGAGTAAACCCTGTTCCCAACTATTCCAGTGATGTTTACGTTATTTGAAAATTAACGACTGAAAAAAATGATCAGTATCAGTTCAAATAAATTCAGTATTCAAGGTTTCATTCAAATAGCAGCAACAATTGTATTTAATATAAAGATTTGAGTCCACTGTCAAGCTAAACTCGGCTATGATGCGTGTTGAGTTTGTTTGTTTGTTTGTTTGTTTAAGAAAGCTGGATTCCAAACCTTTTTTATTTATTTGGTGGCACCGTGCAGCATGTGGGATCTTAGTGCCCCGACCAGGGATAGAACCCGAGCTCCTCGCAGTGGAAGCTCGGAGTCCTAACCACAGGATGGCCTTTTTTTTTTTTCCACTTAGCAGTGTAACACAATTAATTGCAAAGCCACTTTTTAAAATTCCAATTCCCTCTTTTTCTCTCACTGTGCTACTGAATTGCAGAGAAGTGCAAGAAATCTTTGTAAAACCGCACAGCTCTGCCCAGGTCCACGAGTGTCTTCCTTTAGCGCTCCCTGTGGAGCCCTGGCTCCCCAACTTCTCCTAGCCTGGAGCCCTGGGAGGCTAGCCCAGGGCAGCCACTGACAGGGTTTACCTGACACTCCTGGCTGTACCCTGAGCTGTTCCACAGGCAGGTGACTGACGAAGCCTCTCCTCTCCTAGAGCCCTTTTCTCCTTCACAGTGTCTTACTTCATAATGCTATGATTTAAAGGATTTGTAAACCTCAAGTCCCCAGACTCCTTTGTTAAATACTCTTCAGATGTTTTCACACATGCTTGTGTGTGTGAAATAATGCACCAATAATAACTAAAAGGCATTTCTACCCAAACATTCTCATCCATTTTTACTTAAACAAAATCATGTGTAAGTATGGTACCCATACACATTTTCCTTTTCATACATACATGCATCTGTCTTTGCATCTGTGTGTACATTTTTGCTAGAGAAGGAAATGGCAACCCACTCCAGTATTTTTACCTGGGAAATCCCACGGACAGAGAAGCCTGGTGGGCTACAATCCATAGGGAGGCAAAAGAGTCAGGCAAGAAGACTTAGCAACTAAACAACAATAACAACATACATTTTTGCATACCTTTGTATAAGCATCAAATCTCATTATAGTGAATTTCACTGGATTATCTAACTCCCCATATTGTCTCGGATTTTGATACTTCAAATATGTTTTAGACAAATGAGAGAAATGCAGTTATAAATAATAGGAACTAAGTGATACCATCTAGTTCCTATCGCTTATAACTTAGAAATGTGATGATATTTTATCTTCAGTTTAATTTTTGATATGAGATTTGCCATATGTACATAGGTATCAATTAGTGAATTGATTAAAGGAAAACACTGAGGATATATATGTTAATATCTATTTATATGTGCTTTGTCTTTTTTCCAGAAAAAGATTTCAAAAGACAAGAGAGTTCATATAGAATCACTAGGGGTTTTCAATATTTTATTTTAAGGATGAAAAGACGTGAGGCCAAGAATGGTTAAGGGCTTTGCTCAAAGGCATAAAGCTAACTAGAGATTGAATTGGGACTGAAACAGGAGGTGTCCACCAAATGTTTGTGAATTAAATAAGATGGAGAATAATTCAGTGAAACTTTTGTTGTTGTTCAGTCGCTCAGTCATGTCTGACTCTTTGAGACCCCCATAGACTACAGCACACCAGGCTTCTCAGTCCTTCACTATCTCCTGGAGTTTGCTCAAACTCATGACCATTGAGTCTATAATACTATCTAACCATCTTATCCTCTGCTGCCCTCTTTTCCTTTTGCCATTAATCATGCCTAGCATCAGGGGCTTTTCCATAGAGTAGGCTCTTTGCATCAGGTGGCCGAAGTATTGGAACTCCAGCTTCAGCGCCAGTCCTTCCAATGAATATTCAAGGTTGATTTCCTTTAGGACTGACTGGTTTGATCTCTTTGCAGTCCAAGGGACTCTCAAGAGTCTTCTCTAGCACCACAGTTCCAAAGCGTCTGTTATTTGGCATTCACCAAATAACAGTGGTGGTCCAGCTTCTTTGTGGTCCAGCTCTCATATCCATACATGACTCCTGGAAAAACCATAGTTTTGATTATAAGGATGCTTTTTTTTGTCATAGCTTTCCTTCCAAGGTGCAAGAGACTTTTAATTTCATGGCTGCAGTCACCAACTGCAGTGATTTTGGAACCCCCAAAAAGAAAATCTGTCACTGCTTCCATTTTTTCCCCCTTCTATTTGCCACGAAGTAATGGGACCAGACGCCAAGATCTTCGTTTTTTAAATGTTGAGTTTCAAGCCACTTTTTCATTCTCCTCTTTCACTTTCATCAAGAGGTTTTTTAGTTGCTTTTCGTTTTCTGCCATTAGAGTAGTGTCATCTGCATAGCTGAGGTTGTTGATGTTTCTTCCAGCAATCTGGATTCCAGCTTGTGATTCATCCATCCCAGCATTTTGCATGATGTACTCTGCATAGAAGTTAAATAAGCAGAGTGACACTATACAGCCTTATTGTACTATTTTCTCAATTTTGATCCAGTCCGTTGTTCCATGTCTGATTCTAACTGTTGCCTCTTGACCTGCATACAGGTTTGTCAGGAGATAAGTAAGGTGGTCTGTTATTCCCATCTCTTTAAGATTTTTCCACGATTTGTTGTGGTCCATACAATCAAAAGCTTTAGTGGAGTCAATGAAGCAGAAATAGATTTTTTTTCTGAAATTTCCTTGCTTTCTCCATAATCCAATGAGTGTCGGCAATTTGATCTCTGTTTCCTCTGCTTTTTCTAAACCGAGCTTGTATATCTGGAAGTTTTCAGTTCATGTACTTTAACAAGCCTAGCTTGAAGTATTTTGAGCATAATCTTGCTAGTATGTGAAGTGAGCACAATTGTATGGTAATTTGAACATTTTTTGGCATTGCCCTTCTTTAGGATTGGAATGAAAACTCACCTTTTCCTGTCCTGTGGCCACTGCTGAATTTTCCAAATTTGCTAACATATTGAGTGCAGCACTCTCACAGCCTCGTCTTTTAGGATTTGAAATAGCTCATTGAATAATCTATTAAATGATAAAAATTAAATATATAATATAAATGTTAAATATAAAATAATAATCATTAAATAATATGGATAATAATTCAGTGAAACTTTTAAGTTGTGTTAATGAATAGGCAGACAGCTGTTAAAGGGGTCAAGAAAGTAGAATGGTTATGGAGAATGGTGGAAATGTGTATGTTTATGGGACATGGCATTCTACAGCTGGCATGCATAGTCACTGAGGGTGGCAGTGGTTTCTGGATGTTTTAAAGCATTCTCCTTGGGAACTTGAGAGCAATACCTTCTTCCCGAATCCAGGGCATTTAGAAGAGTGGAATAGGGAGGGTTCAATGAGAGCTGGGGAAAGAACCCCTGCATTTCATCTCCTTTGTGTACCAAAGAGACAATTATAGAGGAGGACTAAAATCCAATAATTATTTCATTTCTAATACACATATTTTTAACACATTTAACTGCTAAGATTTAATAAAATGTATTAATAACTGACCCTTCTAGAATTAATACCTTTTGTGCATTGATATGTATTTCAGCTGACCAAAAAAGGAGTAAATGCCCGTAGTGTGTATTAGATGTCTATTTGCTCTCTAAGTCAACCTAGTCACCGAGTGAAGAATGGGACCAATTTAACATATCCCAAATCCTGTCATCACACTGTTTCTTTTTAAATGAATTCAAGGGAATCAGGCAGTACAAAAGAATCCACCAGGAATGGAAAAAGTGTGTTGATGGTGATTTCAGAAGTCATTTTACTGTACCCTGAAATTGAAAATTCCATTTCATAGCCATGTTAAACTCCTTCTGAGCCCAGTTCCCCATTGACAAGTATATACATAGACACACATACGCGTGCACACACACACACACTCATTTTACAAGGACCCTGAGCTGTCCTATCCAGGATTTTTAAAATTTCATAACAACGTTAAACCTACATAAAATCTGCTTTAAGAAGTGCACTTTTTGTTTGCTTTTCCAACATGACGTGTTTATTTTATAGATTGGGTGGAGAGCTGGAAGATTTTTTCCCCCTGCCTCATCCTAAAAGCCTAAGGATCGATGCCAATTGCATACTTATATATCAAGGCAACTTTTCCAGCTGTGCTCCCACTGTTTTCTATTGTGCTCACTACCATGTCCTTGGTGTCATTTTTCTGATTTGAGTGAAACCTATGCAAGACATTAATTGTGTCTCATGACTGGTCTTTGCTCTTCTTTTCAATCCTGCTATGTATGAATGCTCCAAGAGAAATACAACTGATAAACAAAACAGCGGTGTATTGCTCTGTACACTGTTCAGAAGGCAAAGTATATGAACAATTTCTATCTGCCAGTGTATTTCATGGCAGAAAGACACTCTTAAAAAGCCTATTGTGGGCTCTTTTTAAAAAGTCTATTGTTCTATTTCTACCACAATACACTTCAGGCCTGAATATTGGGATATTTTAGCCAGAAGGGTAATAATTATGATTTCTTTCCACTAAATTATTGCAGGATTTTGTGCAGCACTGTCCAATACTAACAATAAAAAGTACTGCTACTGCAGAACTGGGGAAATTGTAAACCAGAAACATACAAATGTTGCTAGGATTGTTTCTGAATAATTTACTAAACAATATTTTGGCCCATGTTACTTACAATCTGGATTCAAAATGATCAAAGGAGCAAGTAGTAGAATTTAAATTGCACTGAAAGTATTTTCTATATCATGGCATTAAAATGCTATTTTTGAAATTTGATAAGTGGCACTTTAATATGGAGATCATAAGAGAGAAACTACTAAATAATGTAAATATAATTTATTCAGAGAATCTTTATAATCTTCAGAGGCAAACCATGAATATCAGGACCAAACCCTTCAATCATTCATTATATAGAAATACTTTAAAAGTTACTTTTTTTCGGTTCAGCCAGAGGATATCAAAGATTATTAGAAATAAGTCCATTAGCTATTAATATCAGGTCTGACTAAGTAAGAGTTTATCAGAGGGCTATTTCTGGGATAAAATACATATTATATAGCAGAGCAAAGTTTTAAGAATTACAGAAAACATTAAATCAAAGAGAAAATTTTGGGGTTTCAATATAATCTTTTAAAATGTACATGTTTCCATATGTCCACATGATTGCTAATCTCATGATGTTGACTATTGAAAGTGTAATACTTATTTTTGTGCACCAACATGAATTTATTTTAACAGTATATTTCTTGAGGTTTAAGCGTGTTTTCTGCAGTTTTGCTCACTGGAAAAATCAAAAATTTGGAGTGGAAATAAAAATTCATCCTCAAAGATTATGTCGTTAAGGGGGAAAAAATCTCTTGACAACTACTAATAATTAATTCTAGTAACACATTTATAGTACAAGAAAAAGTGAATATTTTGGGAGACCGATGGCCTGAAATTATACTTTCTTGTATTGAAAAAGGTTAATTAGGAATTGAGCTCAAAGTTAAATTTTTGAAGGTCAGCTGCTATGCCATTGGGTCCTGTGACCTTGTCTCAAGTAATCACAGCATTAACATACAAGTTATAGCTTTCCTTTCACTTGGTGACATAATCTCTTTAATTGGTGTCGGGAAGCCTACATGTGAAAGAACCGTGGAAAACACCTAGAGACTATAATTTTACTCTTTCCATTCACAGGGCAAAGAAACAAGCCTTAAGAATGTACTGGAGACTCATTACAATCCCTCGGCTGTCAACACAAAGCCCTCACATTTCAACCAAAAGTTTTAGGAATGATCAATTCTGTTTAGTTCTAACTTCAGCTGGTGAACTATTAACCTTTTCAGAAAAACTGGTGAATGCTAAATGTCAGATAATCTTCTATGAGAAAGCTAAGAGAGAGGATAATGTGGTTTAACTGATTAGACACAAATGTGAGAAGGTAATATTTGCAAAGTTATTAAGCATACTCTCTGAAAGAAACTATTGGAGTAAGACTTCTTAATTCTTACATTTTCACAGACCCTGACATGATTCTGTTTCATAAATTCTCTGTGGTTCATCATGTAGACTTGATATGGCCCATTTTCATTTGAGACTTTAAATTCACCTTTTATAGGGAACTGATGGGCATTGTTGTGATGCTATTTTCCCCAGTGGATTCTGCCTGGTAAAGAATAAGGCTACGGTGGAGTGGCCCTTGAAATGCCCACTAAGAAACTTTTGCAAGGATATGTTTTGGATAAAGGAAGAAGGGAATGCTGAAGTTTGCTAAGCCCATTAGCATTGGTTTGGCCACTGCTCACTGTAGCAAAGGGTAAAAATTAACTCTTTCCATTCAAGAAACTAGTCCTGGTTCGGATGAGTGAGGAGATATTCAAAACTACTTATTTCTACTGGAAAAATGGAACATAGTACCATGGGAAAGCTATTTAATCTTAGAAGCCTCTCTGCTGAAATGTAATGATGGAAGGGCTGATTCCGAAGTCTGAGCCAGTTCTACCACTGCTGCTGCTGCTGCTGCTAAGTCGCTTCAGTCGTGTCCGACTCTGTGCGACCCCAGAGACCGCAGCCCACCAGGCTCCCCCGTCCCTGGGATTCTCCAGGCAAGAACACTGGAATGGGTTGCCATTTCCTTCTCCAAAGCATGAAAGTGAAAAGGGAAAGTGAAGTCGCTCAGTCGTGTCCGACTCTTAGCGACCCCATGGACTGCAGCCTAGCAGGCTCCTCTGTCCATGGGATTTTCCAGGCAAGAGTACTGGAGTGGGGTGCCATTGCCTTCTCCGAGTTCTACCACAGAATATACCAAGTACCCCATCAAGGAAGACTTACAACTTTGCTTATGGAGGGGTATGGGGTTTGCTGTTAATGTGACTCTTGTCCTTACAGCACTGTTTCAATTTTGTCACCCTTAATGATCTTTTTACCTCTCGAGTTCTGACATGCTTTTTAAAAATTTAGTTAACCATCCAAGCAAGAAATGCTGTGCCTGGACTGATCTGTGCTTGGCTTTGGGTGTCATCAGCAACGTGGCATGTACGGGGATGTGACATCCAGCAGAGATACGAAATCATTGTTTAGAACTGGTTCATATTTGGTTTTGATATGGACACTGGACTTGCCCTCTTGTGCCTTGCTTAGATAAAACTGAATCCTGACAGTGTGGGAAGAGAAAATGGGGGGGGGTGGCCGGGTAAAAAGTGCAGAGAGGTGCTCATGTCTACAGGCACCACAGTACTGCCTTCTGACAACTAACCTCTAGACAATCACTATACTGTGCAGTCACGTGTCTTTAATCGTGTCTCTGTGCAGTTAATAAACTGGTCTCTTTGGATTCGTTTTGTGTTGTACATTATCTTCCATTTTTCAGCCCAGATGCACAGTGTGCATACCCCATCAATTCAGTCCATTTACTGAGACAGTAAAAAAAATACCAGTGGGTTTTTGTGTTTTTTTTTTTTTAATATATCATAGGGCATGGCAACTTTCACTTTCAAGGATGGAAAGTCGGAAAAGTAACCTATTTTATTACTCTAATCTAGTCACTGATGCAGTTGTATTAATCAGTATAATAATGATGCCCAAATGTCAAGTATTTTCTGCTTTGTGTTACTCTGTGCCAACCTGTGCAGCCTCAGTAATATCAAGGACTCACAACCTCACTCTTCCCTGAAAACTGAACTATTATTTTTCTCCTCAACCATTCAATAAAACCAACAATCCTCTTTTCCCATCAGAGTTTTCAGCAAAATTTGGATTCTGTCATCTAACTTAAACAGTAACTTAAAATTCCTTTATTACCTGAGAGCTTGCCTTAGGAAGAGGAAATAAAAATCATCTGTATAAAAATAACCTATACTGGAAAAGAATATATATATTCATACACACATATCCAAATCACTTTGCGGTATACCGAAACTAACCTAATACTAACCGAAACTAATACAATATTGTAAATCAATTATACTTCAAAAAAAAGTTACCTGTGTCACTGAGAATCTAATTATCCCTGAGCAAGATCTAACAGTCTTTCCTCACTGCTCTCAAGAGAAGCCCTTAGCCTGGCACACAGGCTGCATGTGGTCTGGTCCTTGCATACCGCTCCACTTCCCGCCTCCTCCATAGTGAACTTCTCTCAGTCGCTCAGAGCACCATGCTCTTTCTCTTTTTAGACTCTCTTCAGAGGTTTCTCTCTGCCAAGAACTTCTCTTTCACTTGGGCCGCACATCTAACCATACATCCTCAGACATTTCACTTCCCTACGTTCTGGGCCTCGTAACGCTCTAAGTGTTCCCTCACACCCTGTGCCAGACTTCATCCTGTTGCCCTTCCCACCATGCCGTAGTTGTGTGATAGTCCTCCATTTCTGTTGAGTGCTGGGATTCTGTAGGTTTCATCTTTGGATTCCCAGCATCTAGAACAGCGCCTGGCACAGGTAGGTGCCTTATAAATGTTTGTTGAATGCATTTTGCCGTAACAGAATTTTGTTAATGTGTAGGGAAATCATTTAATTGTTGTGAAAGTCATTTATTTTGTATCGGGTTGTCACTTTTTCCATATATTGGCCAACATGATATAATAAAAAGTCTTTGAATCCAGACATATTATATTAATGCTTGCTAATAATTTGAAAATAATTTCAGTATCATTTCAAAATTAGTAAATTTAATGCTCGAGTTTTAAAACAATTGTGACTATGCTGGATCAGTCTTCACAAAGATCCCAACATAATCTTTTTATAGGAAATCAACTTAAACCACACACAGGTCACTTTAATGGTGTCCTCTAGATTAAGGAAATGAGCTGTTCTCTCCTCTCCTTGTCTCTGAGCCAGGTTAAGATTTTAATAGGTGTTTCAACCCACATATTTGAAATGGTGACCGAGTTTTGACCAGCACTGTATGATCTTTTTCCAGAGGGCACAATCAAGAAATCAGAATCCTCTCTACCATTTTTGTCTAGTCGCACAAACGAATGCACATGCAAAGCCTCTGTGCCTTCAGCAAAGGGAGCATTTGTGACAGCAACTCTGAATAGAAGTTTTCCTGTTTACCTTCTTATCACTTGTTTAAGTTCTAAGGAGAAGGACCTGGCCATTTTGTTATAGAATGGGCGTTTTCAATGCAAAGAAAAAGAAATCACAGTTTTGAGTTTTTACAATGTTTGCCCCTTTTCCCAGCAGGGATGTGTTTTGAGTGCCAGGAGACAAAAAGTGTGGCCTCAACAAGCAGAATTTTAAAAAGAACATCATTTTCATTATGTAGTCAATCTCAATTACAAGCAAATGTTTTCTCTGTGGAGACTCTTCTCCTTTCAGGGCATTATGTGAGCCTCTTTTGTGGATTGAGAGAAAGGATCAGTGGTCAATAGGGAGCAGAGTGCTGTGTACAGTGGATTTTTGTATCCCTCCGTCTCCTACATAATGCGTTTTGTCAGGAGAACAGCCTGCCATCCTGAGCAGATTTGCTGAATTAAAGAGCACAGCGGGGATAGGAAACTTGTTGCTAGGTGACTGACCGCCGCTGCTTGGCGGGTCTGGGCCGAAGGTGACTCTCTGCTTTTCTTCCACTACTTAATCTTGCCTTTTAATCTGCATCTATAATTAACTCTGTTAATGCCACACATCCATTTGTTTCTTTTTTACTGCACTTCAGGCAACCAATTTATCATTATTTAGTCTTTACACTCAAACAACAAACTATTTTTTCTCCATTAGCGTCATATGAAGGGAAGCATAGTGCAAAGAAGGTGTAGACTCAGTAGATATTGCCTGTGATTACTCACTTCCTCTGAGGATTTTCAGAGACATTTTTTGCTAATCTGAATGGAAAATATATCCTTGAAGAAACACTCCTGTTTTCCATTATCTCTACAGCTTGATTGTGCCTAATTAATGGAGATGTTCTTGGTGACTTTAAGTTCCTCTCAGTGGTGACACATAATCAACCATCAAAAATTGCTTTCTTTCTCAGAGATTTACATGATTATTTTACCTGAAGCAAATGTGCTGCCTGTAATGTCTTTGCAAGATGTGTTCTCTGTACTCATTGTCAGCCACAAAGGCTAGACTTGGATGCAGACTAGGCGTGCAAAGAAGTAGGGAATTGGCAGACTCAATTCTGGTAAGGTGACGGCTATGTCCAGTGTCGGGGGGGTGCCATAGTAGATTCTAGCAGCAGCATCCAGAACTCAGCTTGACTGATGTCAGTAGTTCAAGAGTGATGTTCTGTCCAGAGGGAGAACAAGGTGGCTTTAAGGAACCAGGTCTGTGGCATGATATTCAATGTTGTTCCAGACCAGATGGCCCCACACCTGGTTCTTTGACCCTCAAGAACGTTCTGTGGGCTAAGAAACAGTCTAAGAACACTTGCTCACACAATAGACCTTGACTTGCATTTCTACACCTGTAGAAACAGTTGGTATATTAGTTAAAACATCTGACCTAGAGACAGACTGCTTCGGTTCAAATCCCAGGTTTACCATTGACTTGTTATATGGCCTGAGACAACTTACTCAGTATGCTTTGGTTTCATCTCTAAAATAGTGATAATAATAGTACTTTCTGATTAGAGTTCTTATAGGATTAAACCAGTTAACTCAGGTAAAGCAATTAGTGCTTATTGCCTATTTTTATTATTATACTGATAATATACTGAAACAACTATCTAATTTTTTTCCATGTCTTAATAAGATAAAAATGCATGCCTATGGTGAATAAAAAATTAAGACATGAAATTAATAATATCTTTTACTTAGAGTTTTCATAGCAGTTTAATCACATTTTCTCATTAATTTTCAAACTCCTCTAGTTTCACAAATTCTGATTTGTATACAGAGATAGGTTACCATACTAAAGACAGTTTAAATGCACATTTTCCATAAAAATATATATTTGTGTGTACTATAAGGTTACACTATAGTTCAGATTTTTAAAAGTGTTCAATCTAACTCATGAAAATTAAAGAAATGCAGGTTATGCAGGCTTTTATGCCAGACATATTTGGAGAGCATTAGGCTGTAATTAGACTAACTGGGGCTAGTTGAAGGTCGTGATGGCTCTACTTCAGTGGTGCATAAAAGCATCGCGTGCACAGAGAATTAGGAAGCCAGAATGAGGACCATTAGGCTGTCATTTACTACATTTTCATTTGATCAATTTATGCTCTTTAATGTGATGGCCTGGTTTGCATCCTTTGTGCAGGTGTTAATTCTCTGCCTTTGACTCTTTCTAAAACCTGTCTATGAAACACAGCTGCCTGCATGTGTGATAATAGATATGTGATTCTATGGTTGGGGGAAGTGGGCTCAGATCAGTGCTCCCTATCACCACCAAATACAATGGGGCAACGAGAAAACTTTTATTTCTGATATTCCGTTGTTAAGTTGCTCAGTCATGTCTGACTCTTTGCAGCTGCATGGACTTCTGGGACTTTGCAGCCCCAGAAGCATGCCAGGCTTCTGACAAAGGCCTGTATAGTCAAAGCTATGGTTTTTTAGTAATCAAGTACGGATGTGACACCTGGACCAGAAAGAAGGCTGAGCACCAAAGAATTGATGCTTTTGAACTGTGGTGTGCTGGGGAAGACTCTTGAGAGCCCCTTGGACAGCACGGAGATCAAACTAGTCAATCCTAATAGAAATCAACCATGAATATTCATTGGAAGGGCTGATGGTGAAGTTGAAGCTCCAATACTTTGGCCGCCTGATGCAAAGAGCCAACTCTATGGAAAAGACCCTGATGCTGGGAAAGACTGAGGGCAGGAGGAAGAAGCAGGTAACAGAGGATGAGATGGTTGGATAGCATCATCAACTCAATGGACATGAGTTTGAGTGGAGTGAGCTAAAAGTCTCAGTCTCTTATGAAGAACACCTGAACCTACATAACACATTGAACTTGACTTTATTTCAGGATATTGTTTCCTTATCTTTCCTATTGACCATCAATGATAAACTAATGTACAATAATAGTGTGAAGTAAGTGGCTCCTCTGAGCACTCCTATTATGATCTCAATATCTTAAAATTCTTCATAGATAATCCCATTTTATAAGTGAGAAAATGTAAGCCTGGTTGTTGACTTAGCTGTTTAAGATGATTCAGTGAGTCTATAGCAGGAATGAAATGAAGCACAGACATATTTTCCTGTAGGCCCTGCTCCATGCTACCTGTCTGCTGGTTATTACTGATTCAAGTTTGGTGCAGATAGAACAATAAGTTGGTTTTCTTTTTGTTTTCCAGAAAGGCTAAGTGATGATCTTAATTGAACTTATTTCACATTTTGACACTGTTTTAAGATTATTCCTCTAAAAACAAATAATAAAATGCTCTTTAAAATTGCTATCAATTTGTGAGGCTCCATTGAAAAGCCAACTCATTAGAAAAGACCCTGATGCTGGAAAAGACTGAGGGAAAGAGGAGAAGGGGACAACAGAGGATGAGATGGTTGGATGGCATCACCAACTCAATGGACAGGAGCTTGAGCAAACTCCGGGAGATAGTGAAGGACAGCGAAATCTGGCATGCTGCAGTCCATGGGATCACAGAGTCGGAAACGACTTACCAACTGAACCAAAAATTGCATTTCTTAGTTTGCCAGATAAAGCATCCTTGGAGGCTGAAGCTCCATGAGGGCAGGGGTCATATCTTCTTAGTTCACCACTGTATTCCCAGAATTTAGCACAGAGCTCGGTACACAGTATGTCTTCATATTGTATGTGTTGAACAATAGGTTGGTGAGCAAATGAATTAATAAAATAATATACTTAAAAGGAGAAGCTGATGTCTTCCATTAGTTCCCTAGAAGTCATTCTTTCCTAGTAGTTTTCTTAAAGTGATTAAAATCTAACTCTTTAAAGTGAATTTGAAAGATTAACTTTAAACTTGCCTTTTAATTTTCCCATTTTCATCCCTTTTCTTCTCCTTTTAATAAATCCTTGGCTTTTCAGTGAACTGTGTAAAGATTTGATTGGTCCTTGGTTTATAATCATGGAGTAAAGTGAATCCAGCAATGATAACCTGTCCATTTTTCTGTATCCATAATGAGATGGAACAAAATAAAAATATTTTTAGAATCTTCATATCCACTGCTTTTTCCTTAAGAGAACTGGCTAAAAGTTTGAAATGTTTAAAACAGAAAAATTTAGTCTTGGACTTTCCTGGTGATCCAGTAGTTAAGAATCCACCTGCCAAGGCGGTGGACTTGAGTTTGATTCCTGGTTGGGGAAGATCCCATGTGCTGCAGAGCGACTAAACCTGTGGAACACAACTACTGACCTAGTGCTCTGGAGCCCACAAGTCACACCTACTGAGCCTTCTTGCCACAACTATGGAAGCCCGGGCACCCCAGAACCTGTGCTCTGCAACGAGAGAAGCCACCTTAAAAAAGAAGTTGGTGCAGCGCAATGATGAGTAGCCCCCGCTCACTGCAATAGAGAAAGCCTGTGCAAAATGATGACAATCCAGCACGGCCACATATGGATAAATAAATCTTTAAGAAGTATTCACTCTTACTCTTTAATATTTAGGTGGCTGTGACAATTAAAAATGGGCAAAAAGCTCAAATTTAAAATTTTTAAATGTAACAAACATTAGTATTTATGTATGGGGAGCCATTATTAAATTAAGTTTTTTGTGCTTATATAATTAGAGAAAATTATCAACAAATGAAGTTCATTAATAAACTCTGATATTTGGTGGCTGATTATCTGATTTTGCAGCAGAGTCTGCTTTTCATTTGGTTCCAAAAATTTGCCTTTCAGTTAATAAGTTCTGCTAATTGACGTAAGTATGCATAATGAAAGCATGCACTAAAATAGGATCATATTAATATTCCCTTTGCATCTGTTAAAAACCTAACACTAAATATTAATCATTTTTATGCAATAATCCTCTGCAGTTTTCCCCCCAGAAATTTGTAGATATTTATTTAATAAAATATCCCTATTTTGATATTTTCTCCATATTTTGTGTCTGATCTGATTTAATAAAATATCCCTATTTTGATATTTTCTCCATATTTTGTGTCTGTTTTGTGTTAACTTTATTACATTCAGTATGAATCCATGTCTAACAGGTAAAGATTATTTAGATACAAAAACTAGAAACAACAGGGAAGATGTTTTATCATTGTTTTCACTTCAGAAAGGAATACATCTTACAATTTGATTCATCTCATCTTATAGTATGAACTTCAGTTATTAGGATCTTGGTAAAAATCAATATAATTATCAAATTACTTGGAAATTATGTTTATCACTGAACAAATTGGATTAAGCAAGTGGTATACCAACTCAAAAGAATATCTGCAGCATTAGGGGCCTCATGCAGCTTTATCACAAACAGAATGATATACCTATTTGTTCTACAGCCTTTAGGCATCTAATTAAATTAAAAGTTCAATTGCTCTTGCTAAATATGTCTCCTTGGGAAAGCATTTTTTGTCTTGTTTTGTTCGGGGTGGTAGGGAGCCCCACACCATGTGGCATGAGGAATCTTAGTTTCCCAACCAGAGTTTGAACCTGTGCCGTCTGCAGTGGAAACATGGAATCTTAACCAGTGGACCACCAGGGAAGTCAGGGAAAGTTATTTTTAAGAGAGAGAATTCTACTTGCTTTCCTTATGTTTGTGTGATGCTGTATGATAGCTAAGAGACTATACTAACTTTTAAAAAATTACTTCTAAGTCTTACAAAACCCTGCATGTTGATCATTAGGTTCAAATAAAGTCGTACCTTTTAAATTTAACTTTCTATTTTTTAATTATTCCTCAGAGTGCTGTGTTAAATGTTTTAGACAAAGTATAGTTATAATGAGACATCTATCATAATTTAGAGCAGATTGTGGTCCTGTGTAGACTCTGTACCATTCATTCATCCCTTCCCTGCCTCTCTCACAAATATTTACTGAGACTCTTCTATGTGCTAGGCATACTAAATGCTGAGATCTGCAATCTCACTATATATAGAAAAAGGGCCTCTTTAGTCATATTTTCCCCTGAGCATCTTATTTATCTTTTTTAATAACATATCTTCCAAAACATTTAAAACACTTAAAAAGTGATAATTCCATTTTTGAACATAATACATTGAATAGTGAAATTTCTTGGGAGAGTGTCAAGTTTCAGGGTTTTTTTTTTTAAGTAAGAAAATGAATATTTATTTAAAATGAGGAAATAAGTAACAGTAACATATAACATATAACATACCTTTCTAGACATCACTAAGTCTAGAAAATGTAAATTTTTGATTAATTGTCTGAAATATCTCTGGAATACATTTCCCCTGTATTTTTATAGGAAAATTGTAGGAAACTCCCATCAAATTTCTCCAATATCAGCTATAAAAGATGTTTTTGCTGTTTGTAAGTTTCTTATAGGTTGAGGGTTACAAATAGAAATCTGATTAATTCTATTTTAAGTGGTTACTCTTAATAAATGTTCCTTTCCACTTGTGCCTCTACACTATGCATCTCACAACATGGCAGCTGCCTTCGTGCAAGAGGAAGTGTGTGCAAGTAAGAATATGAGAGAGAAAGCAGCTAGAGAGAATGCGCTCACAAGAGGAAGCCACAGTCTCTTTTGCAACTTAATCACAGAAGTGACATCCCATCACTATTCAATTGGAAGGAGTCCCTGGGCTCTGCCTACACTCAGGGGAAAGCAATTACACAGGACATGAATACCAGGAGGCAGCATCCTTGCAAGCTGCCAGTTACAGTGCCCAGGATGCCTTCATTTGGTGCTGTAGACTCTGGACTTACACTTGTCTGTCACATTGCTGGCTGAGCAGGCACAGTGGGCCATGGGAGCATATTGAAAGCCTTTCTAACACCATTCTGACATCTAGCAACGCCTTGCTTGCTACTGCTGCTAAGTCGCTTCAGTCGTGTCCGACTCTGTGCGACCCCACAGACGGCAGCCCACCAGGCTCCCCTGTCCCTGGGATTCTCCAGGCAAGAACACTGGAGTGGGTTGCCATTGCCTTCTCAGAACAATGCCTTAGATAGACACATAAGTAACTGCAAGCTACCTAAATATATGCCATTAAACTCAAAGAAAATGTGCCCCCAACTCACTTTTCCCTTTTCTGGGTCTAAAATGTGCTGCCAGCTACTCCAAAGTACCTCACAAAAGTGGCCTTAGCTGCTTACAGTTAAAATGCCTCAGTTTTACAAATTTTACAAAAGCGTAACTGTGTGACCACTATGTGAATACCAGAGGTACAGTCTTTAGCAGGCATCCTTTACTGAGCATGGAATGTCCTCAGAGTGTCTAGCAGAGGGCTAACCTTGCAGAGTTAGTATAAATACTTTTAAATGAGTGAACTACATGAGTCAGTAAGAAACAAATTTTAATCTTCAAGTATTTCACCATGTCAGTCATTAAGAACTTGGAAACCTAAATATTTCTTTAGATGTATCTCAAAGAAGTTACAACTTTGCCTTCTAAATTTCAGAATTTACCTTTCTAGTTCAAATGTGAGACTTGAAAATTATATAGTGGCCTGTGGTCATCATCAAAAGTATGCACTACAAAGGCTGCACTATTGAACCCTTACATTTTGTCATACAGCAAGCAGACTAACTTTTTCAAAACATAAATCAGTTCACATCACTCTGATAGTCTCCACTCCAGTCCCTCAGTTCAAAAGTCTAATGACATAGTATTGTATTCTCAGAAAAATCCAAACACCTTCCCTAGGCCCCTGAGGGTCTACATGATACAGTCTTTGCTTACTTTACTGACTTCATTGCCTACCTTTCTTTCTCACTCATCCTTCTTGCTGTTCCTTGAACACACCACTTTTCTGATTCAGACCTTTGCCTTCTCTAGCTTCTTCCTCTAATTCCTCAGTTTTCTTCATACAACTTCTTACTTCCTGACATATTTTTACTGACTTTTTCTCACCCACTGAATGTAAGATGTATAGCAGAGGGACACTGCTTTGTTATCTCCAATATTTCATGTCTAGAACTCAGGCATAGGGAATGCTCAAAAAGTTTTCTTGAAACAATAGAATATGACACTTTCTGATGTCAATACTAAATGAGTGAAATATAAGTAGCTTGTAGCTTTTTAAATTTATCCCTTACAACACTAATGGACATTCAATGATATATTTGTTTATTTTGTTGTGCTATGTTGTGCTTAGTCACTCAGTCACTTCCGACTCTTTTCAACCTCATGGACTGTAGCTTGCCAGGCTTCTCTGTACATGGGGATTCTCCAGGCAAGAATACTGGAGTGGATTGCCATGCCCACCTCCAGGGAACCTCCTAACCCAGGGATCAAACTCAGGTGTCCTGCATTACAGGCAGATTCTTTTTTTTTTTTTAATTAATTAATTAATTTTAATTGGAGGCTAATTACTTTACAGTATTGTAGTGGGTTTTGCCATACATTGACATGAATCAGCCATGGGTGTACAGGTGTTCCCCATCCTGAACCCCCCTTCCTCCTCCCTCCCCATCCCATCCCCCAGGGTCATCCCAGTGCACCAACCCTGAGCATCCTGTCTCATGCATCAAACCTGGACTGGCGATCTATTTCACATATGGTAATATACATGTTTCAATGCTATTCTCTCAAATCATCCCACCCTTACCTTCTTCCACAGAGTCCAAAAGACTGTTCTTTACATCTGTGTCTCTTTTGCTGTCTCACATATAGGGTCATTGTTACCATCTTTCTAAATTCCATATATATGTGTTAATATACTGTATTGGTGTTTTTCTTTCTGACTTACTTCACTCTGTATAATAGGCTCCAGTTTCAAACACCTCATTAGAACTGATTCAAATGCATTCTTTTTAATGGCTGAGTAATAGTCTATTGTGTATATGTACCAACAGCTTTCTTATCCATTCATCTGCCAATGGGCGTCTAGGTTGCTTCCATGTCCAAGCTATTGTAAACAGTGCTGCAGTGAACATTAGGGTACACGTGTCTCTGTCGATTCTGGTTTCCTCGGTGTATATGCCCAGCAGTGGGATTGCTGGGCCGTGTGGCAGTTCTATTTCCAGTTTTTTAAGGAATCTCCACACTGTTCTCCATAGTGGCTGTACTAGTTTGCATTCCCACCAACAATGTAAGAGGGTTCCCTTTTCTCCGAACCCTCTCCAACATTTATTGTTTGTAGACTCTTTGATAGCAGCCATTCTGACTGGTGTGAGATGGTACCTCATTGTGGTTTTGATTTGCATTTCTCTGATAATAAGTGATGGTTAGCATCTTTTCACATGTTTGTTAGCCATCTGAATGTCTTCTTTGGAGAAATGTCTGTTTAGTTCTTTGGCCCATTTTTTGATTGGATCGTTTATTTTTCTGGAATTGAGCTGCATGAGCTGCTTGTATATTTTTGAGATTAATTCTTTGTCAGTTGCTTCGTCTGCTATTATTTTCTCCCATTCTGAAGGCTGTCTTTTCACCTTGCTTATAGTTACCTTCGTTGTGCAAAAGATTTTAAGTTTAATTAGGTCCCATTTGTTTATTTTTGCTTTTATTTCCATTACTCTGGGAGGTGGGTCATAGAGGATCCTGCAGGTGGATTCTTTACCATCTGAGTCACCAGGGAAGCCCAAGAATACTGGAGTGGGTAGCCTATCCTTTCTCCAGGGGATCTTCCTAACACAGGAATTGAACCAGGGTCTCCTACATTGCGGGTGGATTCTTTACCAGCTGAGCTACCAGGGAAGTCCTTATTTTGTTGAGGGGGGGTCTTATTTTTGTCACTAGTCAAAAGTCAGTCAACACGTAGAGAATAGACATGTGGACTCAGCAGGGGAAGGAGAGGATAGGATGAATTGTGAGAGTAGCATTGGCATACATACATTATCATGTGTGAAATAGAGAACTAATGGGCGAGCAGCTACAGAACACAGAGAACCCAGCCTGGCACCCTGTGACAACCTAGAGGGGTGGGATGGTAGGATGAGGAGGTCTTTAGACCTCCTTTAGAGGGGAGATAGATATATATATATAATTATGACCGATTCACATTGTTGTATGGCAGAAATCAACACAACATTGTAAAGCAATTATCCTCCAATTAAAAAATAAAGTCAGTCAACAAATATTTATTGAAAACCTACTGAGTCAGCCACTATTCCAGTAACCATGCTTAAGAAAAAATTATGGCTTAGGAAAAAAATCAGTGATTAACCTTAGAATCTGCATGCAATGCAGGATACCTGGGTTCAAAAAATAAAATTAAAAAAATAAAGCTGCCTTTTGGACAATCCCTGATTGGGGAACTAAAATCTTGCAAGCTACATGATGTGGCCAAAAAATAAAATTAAAAAAAAAAAAAAAAAGGTTAC
>NW_011494826.1:2488807-2498935 GCF_000754665.1 Bison bison bison | reverse complement strand
GAAGATCTCCTGGAGAAGGGAATGGCTACCCACTCCAGGATTCTTGGCTGGAGAATTCCATGGACAGAGGAGCCTGGCACATGGGGTCACAGAGTCAGACACGACTGTGTGACTAACACTTTCATTTTTAACCTTAGGATATGTGTTATTAGATTGGATTAGATTTTAGGTATAACTCTACTCTGACAGTTTAAAAAATATACAAAAGATGACGGACAGGAGAGAATGATTAGTTTTCCATTCTTTTTTCATAATTCTTCAAAGTATAATAGGAATCTAACTAGCAAATAATGAACCAGAAATAATATTTAAGTGGTTATTGGTCCTGAAGTGAAAGTGAAAAGAAAGTGAAGAGTCACTCAGTAGTGTCCAATTCTTTGTGACCCCATGTTATGTAGCCTGCCAGGGATAAAATACCATCCATGGGATTTTTCTAGGCAAGAATACTGGAGTGAGTTGCCATTTCCTTCTCCAGGATATCTTCCCAACCCAGGGATCAAACTAGGGTAAGGAAATATTAATTAGTTAATTATATTATGAAGAAATTTTAAAAAACACCTATTTCTCCAATTCTTTTATGTTGTTGGTCCTTCTGGATTAAAAATAATTTTTGTGGCCTTCCCTGGTGGCTCAGTGATGAAGAATCTGTCCACCAATGCAAAAGACATGAGTGCAATCTCTCATCTGGGAAGATCCCACATGCCAGGGAACAACTACGCCACAGACCACAACTATTGAGCTTGTGTTCTAGAGACCAGGAACTGCAACGACTGAGCCCACGTGCACTCTAAAGCCCGTGCTCCGAAACAAGAGAAGTCAAGCAGTGAGAAGCCCATGTGCCGAAACTGGACAGTAGGCCCTGCTCTCTTCAACTAGAGAAAAGCCCGCACAGCAATGAAGACCCAGCACGGCCAAAAATAAAGAAATAAAATTGTTTTTTATAAAAAGAAAAAGATTGGGGTACAACAGTACATGAACCATGAACTTCCAGATGTTCAAGCTGGATTTAGAAAAGGAAGAGGAACCAGAGATCAAATTGCCAACATCTGTTGGATCATAGAAAAAGCAAGAGAGTTCCAGAAAAACATCTACTTCTGCTTTATTGACTATGCCAAAGCCTTTGACTGTGTGGATCACAACAAACTGGAAAATTCTTCAAGGTGGGAGAGATGGGAATACCAGACCACCTTACCTGCTTCTTGAGAAATTTGTATGCAGGTCAAGAAGCAACGGTTAGAACTGGACATGGAACAACAGACTGGTTCTAAATCAGGAAAGGGGTATGTCAAGGCTATATATTGTCACCCTGCTAATTTAACTTATATGCAGAGTACATCATGCGAAATGCTGGGCTGGATGAAGCACAGCTGGAATCAAGATTGCTGAGATAAATATCAATAACTTCAGATATGCAAATGACACCACTCTTATGGCAGAAAGTGAAGAGGAACTAAAGAGCCTCTTGATGAAAGTGAAAGAGGAGAGTGAAAAAGCTGGCTTAAAGCTCAACATTCAAAAAACTAAGATCATGGCATCTGGTCCCATCATTCCATGGCAAATAGATGGGGAAACAATGAAAACAGTGACAGACTTTATTTTGAGGGGCTCCAAAATCACTGCAGATGGTGACTGCAGCCATGACATTAAAAGACACTTGCTCCTTGGAAGAAAAGCTATGACCAACCTAGACAGCATATTAAAAAGCAGAGACTTTTTAATTTGCCAACAGAGGTTCATCTAGTCAAAGCTATGGTTTTTCCAGTAGTCATGTATGGATGTGAGAGTTGGACTATAAAGAAAGCTGAGTGCCGAAGAATTGATGCTTTTGAACTATGGTGTTGGAGAAGATTCTTGAGAGTCCCTTGGACTGCAAGGAGGTCAAACCAATTAATACTGATTCATTTGAAAAGACCCTGATGCTGGGAAAGATTGAAGGACGAGGAGGAGATGACAGAGAATTAGATGCTAGGATGGCATCACTGACTTAATGGACATGAGTTTGGGCAAGCTCCAGGAGTTGGTGATGGATAGGGAAGCCTGGCATGCTGCGGTCCATGGGGTTGCAGAGTCAGACATGACTAAGCAACTGAACTGAGCTGATATAGTGAAAGGGGCTTCCCTGGTGGCTCAGACAGTAAAAGAATTGCCTGCAGTGTGGGAGACTGGAGCTTGATCCCTGGGTTGGGAAGATCCCCTGGAGAAGTGAATAGCAACCCACTCCAGTATTCTTGCCTGGAGAATCCCCATAGACATAGGAGCCAGGTGAGCTACAGTCCGTAGCGTCACGACTGAGTGACTAACACACACATACAGTGAAAGGCACCAATCCTAAAGTTAATTTTATAAACTAGTAAATGTTTACATCCAGGTAACCACCACCCTAATCTAGATAAAGAACATTTTCATTACTCCACAGAGTTCCCTTATGTTCCTTTCCCAGTTAATTCCGACCCACCATATAAACACTAAGCTTTTATCCTCATAGATTGAATTTCTTTGTTCTTAAGCATTATATAAACAGAATTATACAGTATATACTCTTTTGTGTAAGGCTTCTTTCACCAAAAATAACGTTCTTGAGATTTGTCATGTTGTTCAGTTCATTCTTTTGCATTGCTGAGTAGTGGTCAACTATATGGCTACATTATAATTTGTTTATCCATTCACATTTGAGTTCCTTCTAGTTTGGGGCTTTTATGAATAACACTGCTATGAACATTAATGTTCAAATCTTTCTTTAGAGATGTTTTTGTCTCCCTTGGACAAATAGCTATGAGTGGAACTGAGTGGAACTGTTGAGTCATAGAGTAGACATATGCTTAATTAACCTTATGGGAAGCCGCTAAACTGTTTTCCAAAGTGACTCATCATTTTGCACTCCTACCATCAGTGTATGAGAGCTCTTGTTTCTCTACATTCTCACCAATATTTGGTGTTGTCAATCCAATAAATCTTTGTCTCTCATAAGCTCTCAACGATGTTCTCATATGGTTCTTCTAGAAGTTTATTGCTTAAGTTTTTACATTTAGGTCAGTGATATATCTCAAATTAATTTTGTGAAGTGGGGGTTGAGGTTCATTTTTTCCATGTATTTACCCCCTTGCTGTAGTACCACTTGTTGAAAAGACTTTTCCCTGTTGCAAGCCTTGCCGTCATTGAAAAACCAAGAGACTCACACGTGAGGGTCTATTTCTGCACCTTCTGTTCTGGTCTATTGAAATCCCATAGACAGAGGAGCCTGGAAGGCTACAGTCCATAGCATCGCAAAGCGTCGGACATGACTGAAGCAACTAGCATGCACACATTATATATCTCTCTCTACTTATTCTGGTCTTTTAAAATTTCCCTGTAAAACATTTCTGAGTCTTCACTATTTAGGTCTTATAGTAAGTACTATAGTAATTTTTATCGAATTAAAGTCTCATCTTTCATTTACTACCAAAATGTGTTCTAAACTCTCTGAGCATCCCTCGGCACCTAGCCATAACCTTGTAGTTCTACCTCCACTACCCTGTTGAAGCCACATATCCGCAGCCGTCAGTGGCCTCCTTACTACTTCCAAGTCCTTATTTTCTCTCAACAGATGTTGAAGCCATCTACAACCACCCCTTTGAAACTCCCTATGCACTTGACTTTTATTCTCCTTTAACATCTCTTACTACCTAGTCTGACTCCTCTTTGCTTGTTTACTCCCTAAGCATGAGTATGCCATAAGAGTCAGCACGCAACTCTGACTTCTGCTTGCAGCTACTACCTAATAGAACCAGTGATTTATAATCTAAATATAAATTGAACCATCTTCCAAGTATAGGATTTATATCTATATCTATATCTATCTATCTATCTATCTATATCCTATTCATGAGTGAGAAATTTTAAAATATTCTCAGCCCTATCCCTTTCTCTAAGCATAAGTCATATATCTCCAAATGCCTTCGCCACTCATGAGTCATTGATCACCATCTCAAGATTAATATATGAAAATCTAAACTTACTATCTTTTCTCCTCTCTGTTATCATCAGCTCCTCCTCCTAAACTGACCATTCTTTTTGGTAAAACTGATTTAAAACCTAGAAATCATAACTGAGGCCTTCCAACTCTATTAGAGTCAATTAGTGAGAAGGTTTTTTCAGTGCTTTCCTTTTAATAGTCTTCATCTATCCTTTTTTCCCATCTCCAGTCATCCCATTGGACTTCACATAGAAACATATCAAAAATTACCTCAGACATCTTTTCTGACCATGACAGCATGAAACTAGGAATCAACCAGAGAAAAAGAAACGAGAAAAAAAACTATTACTGAAGACTAAACAACATGCTACTAAAAAAAATTTAAAAACCAGTGGGTCAATGAGAAAATCAAAAAGGAAACTTAAAATACCCTGAGACAAATGACAATGAAAACACAGTCAGACTTAATCTATGGGATTAGTAAAAGTAGTCCTTAGAGGGAAGTTCACAGTGATATAAACCTTCCTCAAAAAAATAAGAAAATTTCAAAATAAACAACCTACAACCTAAAAGCTCAACATTCGGAAAACGAAGATCATGGCATCATCTAGTCCCATCACTTCATGGGAAATAGATAGGGAAACAGTGGAAACAGTGTTAGACTTTATTTGTGGGGGGGGGGGCTCCAAAATCACTGCAGATGGTGACTGCAGCCATGAAATTAAAACACTTACTCCTTGGAAGGAAAGTTATGACCAACCTAGATAGCATATTCAAAAGCAGAGACATTACTTTGCCAACAAAGTTTCGTCTAGTCAAGGCTATGGTTTTTCCAGTGGTCATGTATGGATGTGAGAGTTGGACTGTGAAGAAGGCTGAGCGCTGAAGAATTGATGCTTTTGAACTGTGGTGTTGGAGAAGACTCTTGAGAGTCCCTTGGACTGCAAGGAGATCCAACCAGTCCATTCTGAAGGAGATCAGCCCTGGGATTTCTTTGGAAGGAATGATGCTAAAGCTGAAACTCCAGTACTTTGGCCACCTCATGCGAAGAGTTGACTCATTGGAAAAGACCCTGATGCTGGGAGGGATTGGGGGCAGGAGGAGAAGGGGATGACAAAGGATGAGATGGCTGGATGGCATCACTGACTCGATGGACGTGAGTTTGAGTGAACTCTAGGAGTTGGTGATGGACAGGGAGGCCTGGCGTGCTGTGATTCACGGGGTTGCAAACAGTTGGACACGACTGAGTGACTGAACTGAACTGAACAACCTAAAAGAATTTTAAAAAGAAGAACAAACAAAACTTAAAATCAACAGAGGGAAGGGAATAATAAAGATCAGAGAGGAAATAAATAAAATAGAGATTAAAAAGCAATAGAGAAAAATCAATAAAAACAAGAGCTGGTTCTTTGAAAGGGTAAATAAAATTGACAAACCTCTGGCCAGATTTACCAGGAAGAAAAGAGAGAACCCAAATAAAATAAGAAATATAAAAGGAGAAGTACCAACCAATAATGCAGAAAAAAACTAAAAGAAAATACTGTGAACAATTATATGTCAACAAATCCAACAACCTAGAAGAAATGGATAAATTTCTGGAAATAATATAGCCCACCAAAATTGAATCAAGAAGAAATAGATAATTTGAACAGACCAATCGTTAGAAGTGAAGTAGAATCTGTTAAAAAAAAAAAAAAATTCCCAACAAGCAAATGTCCAGGGTCTTCACAGGAGAGGGCTTCACAGGAGAGGGCTTCACAGGAGAATTCTACCAAACAGAAAAAGAAGAATTTTTACTGATCCTTCTCAAATTCTTCCAAAAGATTGAAGAGGAAGGGACACTCACAATGATACCAAAACCAGACAAAGACATCATCAAAAAAGAAAATTACAGGCCAATATCTTTGATAAATACAGATACAAATATTCTCAACAAAATAACAAACCAAATCTGCAACACAAAAAAGATCATACACCATGACCAAGTTAGATTCATCCCAGAGGGTGGTTCAACATATGCAAATCAGTGTGATATACCGCATCAACAAAAGAAAAGACAAAAACCACATGATCAGCTCAATAGATGCACAAAAAGCATTTGACAAAATGCAACATCCATTCATGATAAAAATTCTTACCAAAATGGGAGAGAACATATGTGAACATAATAAAAGCTATTATGACAAATCCACCAAAGGCATCCCTCCCTGCTCTAGGTGGGGGTGGAGACAGACTCTCCACAAAGCTATCCTTCCCTGGTCAGACTTAGTCTGTCCCTTAACGACGCAGGTGCCTTCAGCCTTCCTCACTCTACCATTAAGGCAGGGTGGAGATGCACCAGGGGCAGACCTGATGGCATCCCAAATTGATTTAGTTCCATACCACCAAGACCTTTGTTTGATTTGTCCTTTTCTCTGACACCATCCAGAGTGTAACAGAGTAGCTTTCCGGAACGTTTCCCGAGCTAGGACTACTAGGGGACACATCCATGTTGCATGTGCCTGAGCACATTTCTGAATAAATTCCTGACTGCAGTAGAAGTGGTGAGTTATAAAGGGATGAACAAAAAACCCAAGATGTCCCTTCTGAGCGTCACCATGCCAGTATATGTAATAGCAAAAGAGGCGGTGGAGGATTGGCCAGTGAGGAAAAAGTGATTTTTGTTCTCGAGCTACGAGGGCCATCTTCCAGTTCATTCCCTCAGATTCCACAGAAAGAATATCTAAGGAGTTGAGACAGAAGCCACTGGAGAGCTTTCTCTGTCCGCTAAGAGTTAGCACTACCAAAGGAAGAAGCCCATTGTACTTCCAATCTAGAATTCCCACCTATATTCTTAGAAACCTCATGCTCGCTAGCAGCACTTCCATCCATATCGTTTGGAAGCACAGCTAGGACACAGACTCACTTTTAAGACTCTAGCCCCATATGGAAGCAGCCACCCCATATGGAAGCAGCCAAGAGACAGACACTGCTGGAAATAGAGTTCCACCTTGTTCCTGAACATGCTGCTGGAGCTAGAGTTTCACCTCGTTCCCAAATGTGCTCCTAGCAAGGATGGGTGTTTCATGACTATTCCAAGTTTGGGGTCTAAGTAAAAGTACACAGTAATGGCATGGATCACAAGTACCTTGATAGTCTATGATCCGAGAGATTAGGTTAGTAGTTCGAATTCTCCACACAGTTACGAAACGGCCAAAGAAATCAACCCTTAAGAGTCTCTTGGACTGCAAGGAGATCAAACCAGTCACTCCTAAAGGAAATCAGTCCTGAATATTCATTGTAGGGACTGATGCTGAAGCTGAAGCTCCAATACTTTGGCCACCTGATGCAAAGAACTGACTCATTGGAAAAGATGCTGATGCTGGGAAAGATTGAAGGCAGGAGGAAAAGGGGACGACAGAAGATGAGGTGGTTGGATGGTATCACTGACTCGATGGACATGAGTTTGAGCAAGCTCCAGGAGTTGGTGATGGACAAGGAAGCCTGGCATAATGCAGTCCATGGGGTTGCAAGGAGTCAAACACAACTTAGCAACTGAACAACAATAGATCATTTATTAGTTGGACACGACTGAGTGACTGAACTGAATGACAAACCCACAGCAATACAATACTGAATGGTGAAAAGCTGAAAGCCTTTCTGCTAAAACATGGAACAAGACAAGAATGCCCATTTTCACCACTTCTATTCAACATAGTATTGGAAGTACTGGCCACAGAAACCAGAAAAGAAAAAGAAATAAAATGTATCCAATTGGAAGGGAAGGGTAAATTTAATTATATGCGGATGACATCATACTCTACATAGAAAACATTAAAAACTCCACACAAAAACTACTACAACTGATAAATGAATTCAGCAAGGTAACAGAATACAAGATTAACATAAAGAAATTGGTTGCATTTCTTTACACTAACAATTAAATATCAGAAATAAAATATAAAAAAAAAAAACAACCTGTTAAAATCACACCAAAAAAATACTTAGGAATAAACTTGACCGAAGAGATGAAAGACATATATTGAGAACTATAAAACAGGAAAGAGATGGAAATACCAGACCACCTTACTTGTCTCCTGAGAAACCTGTATCCAAGTCACGAAGTATCAGTTAGAATCAGACTTGGAACAACAGACTGGTTCAAAATTGGAAAAGTTCATCAGGCTGTATATTGTCACCCTGCTTATTTAACGTTTAAGTAGAGTACATCATCGGAGAAGGCAATGGCAACCCACTCCAGTACTCTTACCTGGAAAATCCCATGGACAGAGGAGCCTGGTAGGCTGCAGTCCATGGGGTCGCTAAGAGTCAGGCATGACTGAGCGACTTCACTTTTACTTTTCACTTTCATGCATTGGAGAAGGAAATGGCAACCCACTCCAGTATTCTTGCCTGGAGAATCTCAGGGACAGAGGAGCCTAGTGGGCTGCCATCTATGGGGTCACACAGAGTCGGACACAATTGAAGTGACTTAGCAGCAGCAGAGTACATCATGTGAGATACCAGCCTGAATGAATCACAAGCTGGAATCAAGACTGCCAGGAGAAATACCAACCTCAGCTATGCAGATCACATCACTCTAATGGCAGAAAGTGAAAAGGAACTAAACAGTCTCTTGATGAGGGTGAAAGAGGAGAGTGAAAAAGCTCGCTTGAAACTCAACATTCAAAAAACTAAGATCATGGCATCCTGTCCCATCAAATAGATGGGGGAAAAGTGGAAACAGTGACAGATTTTCTTTTTTCGGGCTGCAAAATCACTGCAGATGATGACTGCAACCATGAAATTAAAAGATGCTTGCTCCTTGGAAGAAAGGCTATGACAAACCTAAACAAGATATTAAAAAGCAGAGACATTACTTTGCCAACAAAAGTCCCTAGAGTCAAAGCTATGGTTTTTCCAATAGTCATGTATGGGTGTGAGAGTTGGACAATAAAGAAGGCAGTGGGCCAAAGAATTGATGCTTTTGAATTGTGGTGCTGGAGAAAATGCTTAAGAGTCCCTTAGACAGCAAAGACATCAAACCAGTCAACCCTCAAAGAAATCAACCCTGAAATTTATTGGAAGGACTGATGGCTGAAGCTGAAGCTCTAATACTTTGGCCATCTGATGCAAAGAGCCGACTCTATGGAAAAGACCATGATGCTGGGAAAGATTGAGGGCAGGAGGAGAAGGAGGGGACAGAAGATGAGCTGGCTGGATGACATCATTAACTCAATCGGTATGAGTTTGAGCAACCTCTGAGAGATGGTGAAGGATGGGGAAGCCTAGTGTGCTGCAGTCCATAAGGTCGCAAAGAATCAGACATGACTTAGTGACTGAACAACAATAAAACAGGAAATTAAAGATGATTCAAAGAAATGAAAGGATATCCCATGCTCTTGGATTAGAAGAATTGATATTGTTAAAATGGGCATACTACCCAAAGCAATTTACAGATTTAATGCTATCCTTATCAAATTACCCATGACATTTTTCACAGAACTAGGACAAATAATTCTAAAATTCATATGTAACCATAAAAGACCCAGAATTGCCAAGACAATCCTTAAGAAAAAGAATGAAGCAGGAGGCATAACCTTTACAGACTTCAAACAACACTCAAAGCTACAGTAATCACAACAGTGTAGTTTTGGCACAAAAATAGATCAACAGAACAGAATAGAGAGCCCAGAAAAACACCCATGCACCTATGGTCAATTAATCTTTGACAAAGGAAGCAAGAATATACAATAGGAAAAAGATAGTCTTTTTAGCAAGTGGTGCTGGGAAAGATAGACAACTGCATGTAAATCAATAAGGTTAGACTACACCCTCACACCACACACAAAAATAAACCCAAAATGGCTTAAAGATAAGACATTACACCATAAAACTCCCAGAAGAGATTGTAGACAAAATATTCTCTAACATAAATCATACCAATTTTTTTTAGGTCAGTTTCCCAAAGCAATAGAAGTAAAAGCAAAAATAAACAAATTGGAGCTAATCAAACTTACAAGCTTTTGCACAGCAAAGAAAACCATAAACAAAATGAAAAGACAGTCTACAGGCTGGGAGAAAATATCTGCAAATATGTGACCAAGAAGGGATTAATTTCCAGAACATACAAACAGCTCATAAAACTCAAAAACAGTCAGTCAGTCAGTTCAGTCGCTCAGTCGTGTCCGACTCTT
>NW_011494826.1:2480472-2488707 GCF_000754665.1 Bison bison bison | reverse complement strand
CAGAGTCTTTTCCAATGAGTCAACTCTTCGCATGAGGTGGCCAAAGTACTGGAGTTTCAGCTTCAGCATCATTCTCTCCAAAGAAATCCCAGGGCTGATTTCCTTCAGAATGGACTGGTTGGACCTCTTTGCAGTCCAAGGGATTCTCAAGAGTCTTCTCCAACACACAGTTTAAAAGCATCAATTCCTCGGCGCTCAGCCTTCTTCACAGTCCAACTCTCACATCCATACATGACCACTGGAAAAACCACAGCCTTGACTAGACGGACCTTTGTTGGCAAAGTAATGTCTCTGCTTTTGAATATGCTATCTAGGTTGGTCATAACTTTCTTTCCAAGGAGTAAGCGTCTTTTAATTTCATGGCTGCAGTCACCATCTGCAGTGATTTTGGAGCCCAGAAAAATAAAGTCTGACACTGTTTCCACTGTTTCCCTATCTATTTCCCATGAAGCGATGGGACCGGATGCCATGATCTTCGTTTTCTGAATGTTGAGCTTTAAGCCAACTTTTTCACTCTCCTCTTTCACTTTCATCAAGAGGCTTTTGAGTTCCTCTTCACTTTCTGCCATAAGGGTGGTGTCATCTGCATATCTGAGGTTATTGATATTTCTCCCAGCAATCTTGATTCCAGCTTGTGTTTCTTCCAGCCCAGGGTTTCTCATGATGTACTCTGCATAGAAGTTAAATAAGCAGGGTGACAATATACAACCTTGACATACTCTTTTTCCTATTTGGAACTAGTCTGTTGTTCCATGCCCAGTTCTAACTGTTGCTTCCTGACCTGCATACAAATTTCTCAAGAGGCATATCAGGTGGTCTGGTATTCCCATCTCTTTCAGAATTTTCCACAGTTTACTGTGATCCACACAGTCAAAGGCTTTGGCATAGTCAGTAAAGCAGAAATAGATGTTTTTCTGGAACTCTCTTGCTTTTTCCATGACCCAGCACAACAAAACCACCCCAAACAAAAAATGTACAGAAGACATAAATAGACATTTCTCCAGAGAAGAAATACAGATGGCCAAAAGGAACATGAAAAGATGTTCAACATCACTAATTATTAGAGAAATGCAAATCAAAACTACAATGAGGCATCACCTCATACCAGCCAGAATGGCCATCATTAAAATGTCTACAAATAATAAATGCTGGACAGGGTGTGGAGAAAAGGGAACACTCCTACAGTGTTGGTGGGAATGTTAAGCTGATGTAGCCACTATGGAAAACAGTATGGAGGTTCCTCAAAACACTAAAAATAGAATTGCCATATGATCCAACAATCCCACTCCTGGACATATATCTGGACAAAACTTTAATTCAAATATATCAGATCAGATCAGTCGCATGCATCCTTATGTTCGCAGCAGCACTGTTCACAATAGCCAAGACATGGAAACAACCTAAATGTCCATTGACAGACGAATGGATAAAGAAGATGTGGTACATAGACACAATGGAATACTGCTGCTGCTGCTAAGTCGCTTCAGTCGTGTCTGACTCTGCGCAACCCCATAGACGGCAGCCCACCAGGTTCCCCCGTCCCTGGGATTCTCCAGGCAAGAACACTGGAGTGGGTTGCCATTTCCTTCTCCAGTGCATGAAAGTGGAAAGTGAAAGTGAAGTCGCTTAGTCGTGTCTGACACTTCATGACCCCATGGACTGTAGTTTACCAGGCTCCTCTGTCCATGGGGTTTTTCAGGCAACAGTACTGGAGTGGGTTGCCATTTCCTTCTCCAACAATGGGATACTACTCAGTCATAAAAAAGAATGAAATAATGACATTTGCAGCCACATGGATGCAACTAGAGATTATCATACTAAGTGAAATAAGTCAAAAAGAGAAAAAGCAAATACCTTATATCATTTACATGTGGAATCTAAAATATGAAACAAATGAACCTATCTATGAAATAGAAATGGAATCAGTGACATGGAGAATAAACTGGTTGTTGCTAAGAGGAAGAGGGGTGAGAGAAGTTTGAATTGGGAATTTGGGATTAGCAGATGAAAACTGGTATATATAGAATAGATGAACAAGGTCCCACTATACAGCACATGGAACTGTATTCAATATCCTGTGATAAACCAGAGTGGAAAAGAATATGGAAAAGAATACAGATATATATATATACACACACACACATGTACATATAGCCTACACACATATACATATAGGCTTCCCAGGTAGAGCTAGTGGTAAAGGACCTGCATGCCAATGCAGGAGACTTAAGAGACATGGGTTCAATATCTGGAATGGGAAGATTCCCTGGAAAAAGGGCATGGCAACCCACTCCAGTATCCTTGCCTGGAGAATCTCATGGACAGAGGAGCCTGATGGGCTACAGTTCAAGGTGCTGCAAAGAGTTGGACATAACTGAAGCAACTTAGCACAGCATGCATGCATATATGTACATATATATATATATAAAATAAACTGAATAACTGAATCACTTTGTTGTACAGCAGAAATTAACAAAACATGGTAAGTTAACTATAATTAAAAAGAAGAAATATCAGTTATTACAGTAGTTTCCTAACTTACTTTCCTATTTCTTGTCTTTAATATCACTTTAAATTCAACCTTTACACCACTGATTAATCTTTTAAGATCACTGACTTTATCATATCACTTTCCTACTCAAATAGGAATCTTCAGTGATCACTTGCTTTTGAATTTAACACTTTCCTTCCACCTATATCAAAACCTTTGCCCAGGGATTTTTAGGTGTATTTTTTAAATGATAATTCTACTATGTCTCCCAGATTTATTTCCATAACACCACAAAATTGTTTTAACTATATTCTTTTAGTAAGTTTTCTCCTTTTTTTCAGAAGCATCTGATTTTCTCACCCATTAATTTTTTAAAATTAGCTTTAAAATGTTAGTTTGAAGAAAAACTTGTTGGAATTTTAGAATTCCATCCATTTTATAGGTTTACTTAGGGAGAATTGAGATCTTTATAGTATTTATTATTCCAGATTTCTATGTCTCTATTAAGTTTTATGCTTTTCTTCATGTTAGCCCACACATTTTTTTGCTTCTATTCCTAAATATTTAATGGATTTTGTAATTATTATGATCAAATTATTTCTTTCTTCCTCTCTCCCTCTTCTTTCTTTCTCTCTCTATTCTTCTTCTTCTTCCTTCTTTCCTTTCTCTTCCTACATTTCCTTTTTAACTTATTTAATTCAACTTACTGGATTTGATTATAGATAGATATAGAAACAAAGATATATAGATATGTGTATGCAGTTTGTTTTATTTCTCAAAATGAGTGGAAATTCACAAAAAGGAAAGGTATGATTTATAAAATTCAAGTGCTCCTTTCTTCCATATATAACCTAATCACATGTTTCACATAAAACTACCAATAATATGATGTTCATATATCAAATAGATGATTATATGACAGGTATTAATAAATTTATATTACATATAACATTGATATAATTGTGAAATTATATATTAAAATAAATATTGTTGCCTAGTCATTAAATTGTGTCTGACTCTTTTGGGAGTCAGACTTTAGCCCACCAGACTCCTCTGTCCATGGGATTTTCCAGGCAAGAATATTGGAGTGAGTTGCCATCTCCTTCTCCAGAGGATATTCCTGACTCAGGGATCAAACCTGTGTCTCCTGCATTGGCAGGTGGATTCTTTACCACTGAGCCACCTGGAGAGCCCCTAATAAATATTACATATATTAAATTTAGCAACTATGTATATCTTAATAGAATAGTGAGATGTGATATAGCAAAGGATACAACATTGTCTATTTTTTCATAAAAAAAGTTAAATAGCTCATTTTGGTAAACAATGATCAGACAGTTCTCAAGTTGCTAGGTTAATTATTTACAAAATTTAATATTTATTAAATATATACTGTGTTAATATGAAAAAAGCATTATAAAAAATTTATCTCTAATTTCTTGGTAATAGCTGATCCACTATTTTATAAAATAACCCACTCTACAGCAGCTCTTGTAGTTGACTCATAATAGAAAAAATTAACACATTTAAAGTAAACTACTTGCTTATAAGAGTAAGTCTAAACACATTTTGCATTATTTTCTTATGTGCTTATAGTATAGAATGCCTTATTCGTTTTTTATAAATCCATATTTATTAACATTATTATAAAAATACATGCATTTGCATCCAGTTTCGTATCTTAGCTTACAAAGATGTGGTAAGCATTGACCATCAGATGTCATCTCTCATATATTGATAGCCTAGAGAAAAGGTAACTCTATTTGAAATCCTGGAAACAATTGCTAAGCCTTCAGCATTCTCTTGTCAAAGTAATCATCATGACTAACAAGAAGCAATAAATGATAAACTAGGAATACAAATAGTGGTTTTGCATTATGGCAGCACTTACAATTGATCTAGCTGCTCTGCTTATTCTTTGATCTTAATTCTAAAGTATCTATCATGAAACAATATCATTTCCTTTAAGAACTAAAGCAAAATATATATAAAGTCCTATGAAATTCCGAACAGTTGGATTGGTCCTGGTTTTACAATCAGGAAGAAACTGATCATGAAGCATGTTCAGTTATGTAAATTAAAGAATTGTTCCTCTTGTACAGCTTTTTTTTTTTGGTATTCCTCCTTATTCTTTACAGCAAAGAATACTCAGCTATGTTTATGGACAGGTGAAAATTCTTAAGAAGTAAAATAGCACTACTGTCTATCAACAGAGCTAGCGCATTGGGGTAAAATTTTGTAACCCTTGTTGTTTCAGGCCACCTGTGCCTTCCAGAAATATCTTTTCTCCTCATATAAAGAAAAGACTTGTTGCATAATCACAGTTTTTTGTTTTTATTTGGGGCAGAAGAGGCTGGTTCATTAATCAATAAAAAATATAATGACAATGTCTGGGGTTTATTTCCCCAGGTTTTATGGACCAATAAATTTTGGTTGTTTTCAAAAAGAACTTTAATTATTTAATCAAAACAAAAACTTATGGAGTATTATGTAAAAAGTCCTGTCCTGGAGACAGCATGTAATAAGACAGACTTCATCCATCGCCTTTTGGAACCTATAGTCTAGTGGCACATATTGACCAAATATTGAACATTATATAATTACATAAAGTATATAATTCTTTATATAATTAAAATTGTGATGTTATATGAAGGATGTATGCAAGATGTTATGGGAGGTATCCTCATAGTTTACAGGAAGGAGAGAAAGCATCTTCGAGGAGGAGACATGAATCAATGAGAATACTAGTAAGAAAGTCTGCTGTTCTAATCAACTCTGAAGCCAAATCTATGGTTTATTTTGTGTTTAAGTTAGTGTGACTTGGGTGTCTGTTTCTTACATCTGAGAATTCCAAGATTCTGTTTAAATACCAAATAAGATGGAAAATCAGTTTTGTTCAAGATACTTAGAGAAAAGGCCATAGCTATTAGAGTTTAGGCTGCTATTCTAAGTTAATTTCAGATTGCAATTCATTTCTCTCAGGTAATTTGTTTCAAGTTCATTCCCTAAAGAAAATGTAATAATTCAATGGTGATATATATCAGAGCTACACATTTTTTTGCTTAAAAAACAAAACAGAAAAAGTGAAAAAGTATACTTAAGATATAGCTAATTATCCATTGACATAAATACTTCAATTTTAAGTATTTATAAATAGCTTTAAAGAACACCTAAGAATACTTCTCAAATTATCATCTTCATATACAGTTACCAAATGTATATACTACCTGCTACAAAGCACTTCAGTAAACATTTATAGATCATAATCAGTCCTAAAGGAAATCAACCCTGAACACTCACTGGAAGGACTGATGCTGACGCTCCAGTACTTTGGCCACCTGATGTGAAGAGTCAACTCATTGTAAAAGACTCTGATGCTGGGGAAGACTGAGGGCAGCAGGAGAAGGAGGCGACAGAGGATGAGATGGTTGGATGGCATCACCAACTCAGTGGACATGTGTGTGCGTTAAGTTGCTTTAGGCATGTCTGACTCTTTGCAACCCTAAAGACTGTAGCTTGCCAGGCTTCTCTGTCCATGGGGTCCTCCAGGCAAGAATACAGAAGTGGATTGCCAGGCCCTCCTCTTGAGGGTCTTCTCAACCCAAGGATCGAACCTGTGCCTCTTATGTCTCCTGCATTGGCTGGTAGAGGAGTTCAAGCAAACTTCAGAAGATAGTGAAGGACAGGGAAGCCTAGCATGCTGCAGTCCATGGGGTTACAAGGAGTCACACACAACCTTGCAACTGAACAACAATAGATCATTTATTAAGAACCAGGCCTTAGGGCTATAAAGATTAAAGACCAAGTCCTGCTCTCAAGCTCATATCTAGAATTATGAGAGAAGTTCTCAGGAAAAATTAAATTCTATAAAACAGTAGTGCTAGACACTGGTGATTGACTAGCATACTGGCAGAGTTAGCTTATGCCATTCACCTTTCTGCAACAAATATTTATTGAGCACCTACAAGGGATACAAACCACGCTAGATTATGTCTGAGGTAGCAGTGGCAAACAAATTAGATATAGTCAAGTGAGGGAAATAGGAAGCACTCAAGAATTACAAAAATAATTAAAGCATTACTGTGTTTGGGGATCCTTGCTGCTGCTGCTAAGTCGCTTCAGTTGTGTCCGACTCTGTGCGACCCCATAGATGGCAGCCCACCAGGTTCCCCCATCCCTGGGATTCTCCAGGCAAGAGTACTGGAGTGGGGTGACATTGCCTTAGATACCCAAATAATCCTTGTCCTTGTGGAACTCAAGTCCTAAATTTACAAATAAATAACTGATAAGTGAATATTTTAATAGTTATTTTAACAGTATGAACAAAGTATTTTTGGAGTCTACAAGCTGAGATATGCTTACTGAAATTAGAGAATGTTTTGCAGAGATGTCTTTGAGCTAAGTTGTAGAGAATAAGTAGAAGTAGCATGCGTTCATGCTAAGTTGCTTCAGTCATGCCTGACTCTTTGCGACCCTATGGACTGTAGTCTGCCAGGCTCCTCTGTCCATGGGATTCTCCAGGCAACAATACTGGAGTGGGTTGCCATGCCCTATTCCAGGAGATCTTCCTACCCTGGGATTGAACCCACGTCTCCTGCAGCTCCTGCATTGCAGGTGGATGCTTTACTGCTGAGTCATTGTGGAAGTCCAAGTAGCATACAGGTGCTATTTTAATCGATGGAAACAAATAAGAAAATTTCCCCCATAAATTTCTGATCACAAAGAAGAAGATATACACTATTGTATTGATTTTGTTTTTGTAGGCATGGAATATTAATTACATTTCTGTTTTAAGCTATCTCTTAGTAAATGACTTGTGTAATGTTGAAATAAAAAAACATTCATATTACAGTCTTAACTATGCTTTTAATATCAGGTTAGTTTGTGTACTCAGGTTCTTAAAGAGGTACTACTATAGTTGTGGAGGATTATTTTTTGTTTCACTTGGATAAAATACACTACTCTTTTCCCTCTCTTCTCTTCCTCTCATTCACCAAGCTCTGGCCAGACTGAATTCCACCTCCAAGAAATGCCAAGTCTCTACCTCAGGACCTATGTCCTATAGCCATTACCTAGAACATTTAAAGTATTTATGCAGGTTTTGTGTACTGGCTATCACTCCGACTCAGTTCAGTTCAGTTCAGTCGCTCAGTCATGTCCGACTCTTTGCGACCCCATGAATTGTAGCACACCAGGCCTCCCTGTCCATCAACAACTCCTGGAGTTCACTCAGACTCATGTCCATCGAGTCAGTGATGCCATCCAGCCATCTCATCCTGTGTCGTCCCCTTTTCCTCCTGCCCCCAATCCCTCCCAGCATCAGAGTCTTTTCCAATGAGTCAACTCTTCGCATGAGGTGGCCAAAGTACTGGCGTTTCAGCTTTAGGATCATTCCTTCCAAGAAACACCCAGGGCTGATCTCCTTTAGGATGGACTGGTTGGATCTCCTTGCAGTCCAAGGGACTCTCAAGAGTCTCCAACACCACAGTTCAAAAGCATCAATTCTTCGGCGCTCAGCTTTCTTCACAGTCCAACTCTCACATCTGTACATGACCACTGGAAAAACCATAGCCTTGACTAGACAGACCTTTGTTGGCAAAGTAATGTCTCTGCTTTTGAATATGCTATCTAGGTTGGTCATAACTTTCCTTCCAAGGAATAAGCGTCTTTTAACTCATGGCTGCAGTCACCATCTGCAGTGATTTTGGAGCCCAGAAAAATAAAGTCTGACACTGTTTCCACTG
>NW_011494826.1:2478994-2480372 GCF_000754665.1 Bison bison bison | reverse complement strand
TGGAGCCCAGAAAAATAAAGTCTGACACTGTTTCCACTGTTTCTGCATCTATTTGCCATGAAGTGATGGGACCAGATGCCATGATCTTGGTTTTCTGAATGTTGAGTTTTAAGCCAACTTTTTCACTCTTCTCTTTCACTTTCATCAAGAGGCTTTTTAGTTCCTCTTCACTTTCTGCCATAAGGGTGGTGTCATCTGCATATCTGAGGTTATTGATATCCTACTGCATATCTGAGGTTATTGATATCCCACTCAGTAGACCAGAACAAACATTTCTTGAATTAATTATTATTAGGTTTGCACATTTTCACTATTGAAATCTTTTTATTTTCTATCCAGCAAGTACAGACACTAAGCAAGAGACAAATTCAGAGACAAATTCAAAAGATGTAGGCAATTATTAATTATAAAAAAGTCAATATATAATTCAAATATTTTAAAATTAGAATTATTTATGAAGGGCAAAAGAATAACATGAGATTAGGGAGTAAATCTTTTAATGTCACCCTTTTATTACACGTTAGAGGACAGAATTATCACTTCCTTGGCAGGAAAACAAGGGAACATTTCATGCAAAGATGGGCTCGATAAAGGACAGAAATGGTATGGACCTAACAGAAGCAGAAGATATTAAGAAGAGATGGCAAGAATACACAGAAAAACTACAAAAAAGATCTTCACGACCCAGATAATCACGATGGTGTGATCACTGACCTAGAGCCAGACATCCTGGAATGTGAAGTCAAGTGGGCCTTAGAAAGCATCACTAGGAACAAAGCTAGTGGAGGTGATGAAATTCCAGTGGAGCTATTTCAAATTCTGAAAGAGGATGCTGTGAAAATGCTGCACTCAATATGCCAGCAAATTTGGAAAAGTCAGCAGTGGCCACAGAACTGGAAAAGATCAGTTTTCATTCCAGTCCCAAAGAAAGGCAATGCCAAAGAATGCTCAAACTCATTGAGCGCAATTGCACTCATCTCACATGCCAGTAAAGTAATGCTCAAAATTCTCCAAGCCAGGCTTCAGCAATATGTGAACCGTGAACTTCCTGGTGTTCAAGCTGGTTTTAGAAAAGGCAGAGGAACCAGAGATCAAATTGCCAACATCCGCTGGATCATGGAAAAAGCAAGAGAGTTCCAGAAAAACATCTATTTCTGCATTATTGACTATGCCAAAGCCTTTGACTGTGTGGATCACAATAAACTGTGGAAAATTCTGAGATGGAAATGCCAGACCACCTGATCTGCCTCTTGAGAAATCTGTATGCAGGTCAGGAAGCAACAGCTAGAACTGGACATGGAACAACAGATTGGTTCCAAATAGGAAAAGGAGTCCATCAAGGCTGTATATTGTCACCATGCTTATTTAACTTACATGC
>NW_011494826.1:2474495-2478680 GCF_000754665.1 Bison bison bison | reverse complement strand
AAGCCTCTTGATGAAAGTGAAAGTGGAGAGTGAAAAAGTTGGCTTAAAGCTCAACATTCAGAAAACGAAGATCATGGCATCTGGTCCCATCACTTCATGGCAAATAGATGGGGAAACAGTGGAAACAGTGTCAGACTTTGTTTTTTGGGGCTCCAAAATCACTGCAGATGGTGACTGCAGCCATGAAATTAAAAGACACTTACTCCTTGGAAGGAATGTTATGACCAACCTAGATAGCATATTCAAAAGCAGAGATATTACTTTGCCAACAAAGGTCCGTCTAGTCAAGGCTATGGTTTTTCCAGTGGTCATGTACAGATGTGAGGTTGGACTGTGAAGAAGGCTGAGCACCGAAGAATTGATGCTTTTGAACTGTGGTGTTGGAGAAGACTCTTGAGAGTCCCTTGGACTGCAAGGAGATCCAACCAGTCCATCCTAAAGGAGATCAGCCCTGGGTGTTCCTTGGAAGGAATGATCCTAAAGCTGAAACTCCAGTACTTTGGCCACCTCATGCAAAGAGTTGACTCATTGGAAAAGACTCTGATGCTGGGAGGGATTGGGGGCAGGAGGAAAAGGGGATGACAGAGGATGAGATGGCTGGATGGCATCACTGACTCGATGGACGTGAGTCTGGGTGAACTCCAGGAGTTGGTGATGGACAGGGAGGCCTGGCGTGCTGCGATTCATGGGGTCGCAGAGTTGGACACGACTGAGCGACTGAACTGAACTGAAAAGTTAATTTAAAATATCTTTTGTCTCTATCATTTTATGTGTTTAGCATTTCTTAATACATGTTTTTAAGAACATCAAATTTCCTTATCACATTTTACATTATAATCTGTTATCTTCTACATCTAAACAAATTAGACCACCATTCTTCAAGCACTTACCATGAGCTAAACACCAAACCAAACACTTTAATATTCCCAACTCTATTTGAGTAGGATCATCAGCCCCATTTTAAAAATGAGGAAACTGAAGCAAACATGACAAATGGTTGCTCAGAGTCACACTTTGGCATGAATCTTTCAGTGTTTAAATCCAGAGAGGAACTCCAGGGTCCACACTCTCAGCCATAATGCAATACTGCATCCATAATTTCTCTGCTATACTCTCTGTGATTCATCAGTCTGGAGCTACAAATACATTGTGAGAAAACACTTTGTAAAACACACCCCCCAAAAAAAATCTTAAAACATGAACTGATACTTTGGCAAAATAACCTAAAAAGTAGAGTAGTTTAAAGTTCTAAAAAGAGTATCATATTCATATTAAGTCAAAAAGGTACACTATTAAATAATGTTTTGACAGACAAATTCTCAGAAGGATATTAACATCAGAATACAAAGTAATGTATCTAGAAGAACTGCTGAGCTGCACACAACCTGGGTGTGAGTCAGAGAATATTAGGACAGGCCTGTCCACCAGGGATATAGATTTGATTGCATGTGACTTGTGTCAGCTTTGGAGAAATCAAGAGTAAAATATAAAAGCAAGGCAATGGGAATGTTTCTAAATGAGCCATTCAGCCTCTAAGGCAAGTTATATGGCAGCAGTTGCAATTCAAAGGGAAAGCATCAACATGCAAGCCAGGTTTATACCTTGCTTGTTCATTCATCCCTTCAAATATCAGAAAAAAAATTTAAAACAGTAATAATACCACTTCAAAATTAACAATCTCTTCTCAGCTAGCAGTTATTAAAGCTCTAGTCAGTGACCTATTTAGATTCCTGAAATTATAGTACCTATTCATTCACAATGAATAAAAAATTAATATTTAAATTTTCCATTACCCACAAAGGATTATATAATCCTGTAATCAGTAAGATAATAGAAAGCTTAAAGCTGTGTCTGTGTGCACAGGCACATGTATATGTTGTTTAAATTTTCTATTGATTTTTTAAGACATTTTTAGAGCACTTTTAGGTTCATGGCAAAACTGAGCAAAAGGCAGAAAGATTTCCATACACTCCCTACCCCAACACATGCATGACCTCTTCCATTATCAACATCCACCACTAGAGTGGTACATTTATTTTAATCAATGAACCTACATTGATACATCTTTATCACCCAAAGTCCATAACTTAGATTAGGGTTCACTTTTTGTGTTGTACATTCTACTTGTTTGAGCAAAGTCATAATGGCGTGTGTCCATCATTATATTATCATACAGAGTCTCTTCATTGTCCTAAAAATCCTGTGCTCTGCCTATTCATCCTTCCCTACCTCCATACCCCACAGAACCACTAAGATTACTATCTCCACAGTTTTGCCTTTTCCAGAATGTATTACAGTTGGAATTGTATAGTACATAGTCTTTTCAGACTGACTTCTTTCACTTAGTAATATGCATTTAAGTTTCCTCCATTTATCTTTTCATAGCTTTTTAACACTGAATGATCTTCCATTGTCGTGATATACCACAGTTTACTTATCCATTCACCTGAAAGACATCTTGATTGCTTCCAAGTTTTGGCAATTACAAATAATCCAAGAACAGGTTTTTGTGTGGACAGAATTTGTACCTTCTTGGGTAACTGCCAAGAAACACTACTGCTGGATCATATGGTAAGCGTATGCTTAGCTTTATAAGAAACTGCTAAACTAGCTTCCTAAATGGCTATCCCAGTTGGCATTCCCACCACAATGAATGAGTGCTCCTGTTGCTCCACATCTTGGTCAGTTGTCAATGTTCTGGATTTTGGCAATTTTGATAGGTGTACAGTGATATCATATTGTTTTAACTTGCATTGCTCTGATAACATACACTGTGGAGCATTTTTTTATATGCTATTTGCCAGCTGTACATCTTCTTGGTTAGGTGTCTGTTCAGATATTTTCAACTGAGTGGTTTGTTCTCTTTTTGTGCAGTTTTAAGAGTTCTTTGTATGTTTTGGATAATAGTATATCTTTCACAAATATTTTCTTGCAGTTTGTGGCTTGTCTTATTCTCTTGACAGTGTCTTTTGCAAAGCAGGAAGTTTTTACTTTAATGAAGTTCAGCATATCAATTATTTCTTTCATGGATTTCTTTCATGTCTTCAGTATTGCACCTAAAAAGTCATCATCAAGAAATGGAGAAGATGGCAGAACAGGAAAGCCCTGAATACACCTTCTCCCACAAGCACAGGAAAATTACAATTACTTACACAGAAATTATCGATAAAACAACCTGAAGACTAGCAGAAAAGATTTCCCACAACTAAAGATAAAAGAAGGAACCACATGATAAATGAAACTAAGTTAGATCTTTGAAAAGATAAACAAAATTGATAAAACTTTATCCAGATTCATCAAATAAAGAGAGAGAGCCCAAATAAAATCAGAAAAGAAAGAGAGGTTACAAACAACACCACAGAAATTCAAAGAATCATAGGAGATTACCACATATAATTAAAAGCCAAGAAAATAGACAACCAAGATGAAATGGTTAAGTTCCTAGAAATGTACAATTTTTTAAGACTAAGTCAGGAAAAAATAGAAAATATGAACAGACAAATTACCAGCAATGAAACTGAATCAATAACCAAAAATTCCCACCAAAGATCCAGGACCAGATAGCTTCAAAGGTAAATTTTACCAAACAGTAAAAGAATAGTTACCTCCTGTCCTTCTCATGCAATTTAAAAAAACTGAAGAGGAAGGAACTTATTCTATAAGTCCAGCATCAAACTGACACCAAAATCAGAGACACCACAAAAAGAGAAAACTGCAGGCAAACATTACTTATGAACATGGATACAAAATTACTCACAAAATATTAGCAAATTAAATTAAATAATACATGAAAAGATTATATACCATGATGAAGCAGGATTTATCCCCCAAATCATATAATCATCTCAGTAGATACAGAAAAAAATTTTAATCAGAATTCAACATCCATTTACAATTTTTAAAAACTCTCAAGAAAATGGGTGTACAGGGAATCATACCTCAACATTAAAGCCATACATGACAAGCTTACAGCCAACATCATTAGTTCGGTTCAGTCAGTTCAGTCACTCAGTCATGTCCAACTCTTTGCAACCCCATGAATTGCAGCACGCCAGGCCTCCCTGTCCATCACCAACTCCTGGAGTTCACCCAAACTCATGTCCATTGAGTCAGTGAGGCCATCCAGCCATCTCATCCTCTGTCGTCCCCTTCTCCTCCTGCCCCAAATCCCTCCCAGCATCAGAG
>NW_011494826.1:2456887-2473948 GCF_000754665.1 Bison bison bison | reverse complement strand
GTTATTGATATTTCTCCCGGCAATCTTGATTCCAGCTTGTGCATCATCCAGCCCAGTGTTTCTCATGATGTACTCTTCATTTAAGTTAAATAAGCAGGGTAACAAGATACAGCCTTGACATACTCCTTTCCCTATTTGGAACCAGTCTGTTGTTCCATGTCCAGTTCTAGCTGTTGCTTCCTGACCTGCATACAGGTTTCTCAAGAGGCAGGTCAGGTGGTCTAGTATTCCCATCTCTTTAAGAATTTTCCACAGTTTATTGTTATCCACACAGTCAAAGGCTTTGGCATAATCAATAAAGCAGAAATAGATGTTTTTCTGGAACTCTCTTACTTTTTCCATGATCCAGCTGATATTGGCCAACATCATACTCAATGGTAAAAAGCTGAAAGCATTTCCTCTAAGATCAGAAACAAAACAAAATGTCCCCTTTCACCACTTTTATTCAACATAGCATTGGAAGTTCTAGCCACAGAATTAGACAAAAAAAATAGGGATGAAAATTGGAAAAGAAGAAGTAAAGCTGTTACTATGTGTGATGACATGATACCGTACATAGAATATCCTAAATACACCACCAAAAAACTCAAAGAACTCATCAATGAAGTCAGTAAAGTTGAAGGATACAAAATTAATATATAGAAATCTGTTGCTCAATATCACCAAAATCATTTCTATACACTAATAACAAACTATCAGAAAGAGAAATTAAGAAAATAATTCTATTTGGAAGAATAGAATTGGAAGAAACATGGATTCGAAGAAACCATACTGTAATGATCATACTTTCCAAAGCAATCCACAAATTCAGTGCAATATCTATAAAAATTCCACTGGCATTTTTCACAGAACTAGAATAAATAATTTCAAAATTTGCATGGAAACACAAAAAACCCCAAATAGCCAAAATAATCTTGAGAAAGAACAAAGCTATAGGTATCATGTTCCCTGTTTCAAACTATCCTACAGAGTTGCAGTAATAAAGACAATTCAATACTGGCACAAAAACAGTCACATAAATCAATGGAACTTAATAGAGAGGTCAGGAATAAACCCATACTGGTCAAATTAATCTACAACAAAGGAGGCAAGAAGACACAATAGGAGAAAATATAGCCTCTTCAATAAATGGTATTGGGAAGACAGGACAGCTACATGTAAAAGAATCAGCTTAGACATTACATCATACACAAAAATAAACTCATAATGAATTAAAGACTTAAATATGAGACCTGAAACCATAAAACTTCCAGAAAAAAAAGCGTAGGCAGAACTCTCTTTGATACTGGACTAGCAATACTTAGGATCTCTCAGGCAAGATAAACAAAAGCAATAATAAACAAATGGAACTACTAAAAAACTTTGCATAATGAAGAAAACCATAAAGCAAAAAAGGCAACCTATAAAATTGATATTTGCAATGATACATCAGTAAGCTTCCACAAGCTTCTTATCCTTATCCATCAGAGGATAGACAGAATGAAAATCACAATCACAGAAAACTAACCAAGATCACATGGATCACAGCCTTGTCTAACTCAATGAAACTATGAGCCATGTCACGTAGAGCCACTGAAAACGGACGGGTCATGGTGGCGAGTTCTGACAAAACGTGGTCCACTGGAGAAGGGAAAAGCAAACCACTTCAGTATTCTTGCCTTGAGAACACCATGAACACTATAAAAAGGTAAAAAGATATGACACTGAAAGTGAACTCCCCAGGTTGGTAGGTGCCCAATACACTACTGGAGAAGAATGGGGATATAGTTCCAGAAAGAAGAGGCTATGCCAAAGCAAAAGTTGTGGATGTGACTGGTGATGGAAGTAAAGTTCAAAGCTGTAAAGAACAACATTGCAAAGGAACCTGGAATGTTAGGTCCATGAATCAAGGTAAATTGGAAATAGTCAAACAGGTGATGGCAAGAGTGAACATTGACATTTTAGGAATCAGTGAATTAAAATGGACGGGAATGGGCAAATTTAATTCAGATGACCATTACCTCTACTACTGTGGGCAAGAATCCATTAGAAGAAATGGAGTAGCCCTCATGGTCAACAAAAGAGTCCAAAGCACTGTACTTGGGTGCAGTCTCAAAAATGACAGAATTACTTCTGTTCATTTCCAAGGCAAACCATTTAGTATCACAGTAATCCAAGTCTATGCCCCAACCACTAATGCCAAAGAACTGAAGTTGAACAGTTCTATGATGACTTACAAGACCTTCTAGAACTAACACCTAGAAAAGATGTCCTTTTCATCATACAGGACTGGAATGCAAAAGTAGGAAGTCAAGAGATACCTGCAGTAACAGGCAAGTTTGGCCTTGGAGTACAAAATGAAGCAGAGCAAAGGCTAACAGTTTTGCCAAGAGAACACACTGGTCATAGCAAACACCCTCTTCGAACAACATAAGAGACAACTCCATACATGAACATCACCAGATGGTCAATACCAAAATCAGATTGATTATATTCTTTGTGGCTGAAGATGGAGAAGCTCTATACAGTTAGCAAAAACAAGACTGGGAGCTGACTGTGGCTCAGATCATGAACTTATTGCCAATTCAGACTTAAATTGAAGAAAGTAGGGAAAATCACTAGACCATTTAGGTATGACCTAAGTCGAATCCCTTACGATTATACAGTGGATGTGACAAATAGATTCAAGGGATTAGATCTGATAGATAGAGTGCCTGAAAAACTATGGACAGAGGTTCATAATATTGTACAGGAGGCCATGATCAAAATTATCCCCAAGAAAAAGAAATGCAAAAAGGCAAAATAGTTGTCTGAGAAGGCTTTACAAATAGCTGAGAAAAGAAGAGAAGTGAAAGGCAAATGAGAAAGGAAAAGATATATCCATCTGAATGCAGAGTTCCAAAGAATAGCAAGGAGAGATAAGAAAGTTTTCCTAAGTGAACAATGCAAAGAAATAGAGGAAAACAATAGAATGGGAAAGACTAGAGATCTCTTCAGGAAAATTAGTGATACCAAGGAAACATTTCATGCAAAGATGGGCACAATAAAGGACAGAAATGGTATGGACCTAACAGCAGCAGAAAATATTAAGAAGAGGTGGCAAGAATACACAGAAGAACTATTCAAAAAAGATCTTCATGACCCAGATAACCACAATGGTGTGATCACTCACCTAGAGCCAGACATCCTGGAGTATGAAGTCAAATAGGCCTTAGGAAGCATCACTACAAATGAAGTTAATGGAGGTGATGGAATTCCAGCTGAGTTATCCCAAGTCCTAAAAGATGATGCTGTGAATGTGCTGCACTTAATATGCCAGCAAATTGGGAAAACCCAGCAGTGATCACAAGACTGGACAAGATGTTTTCATTCCAATCCCAAAGTAAGGCAATGCCAAAGAATGTTCAAACTACCGTACAATTGCACCATTTGGATGCTAACAAAGTAACGCTCAAAATTCTCCAAGCTACGCTTCAACAGTGTGTGAACCGAGAACTCCCAGATGTTCAAGTTAGATTTAGAAAAGACAGAGGAGCCAGAGATCAAATTGCCAACATTCATTGGAAAATGGAAAAAACAAAGAGAATTCCAGAAAAACATCTATTTCTGCTTCATTGACTATGCTAAAGCCCTTGACTGTGTGGTTCACAACAAATTGGGTAAAATTCTTCAAGAAATGGGAATACCAAACCACCTTACCCGCCTCTTGAGAAATCTGTATGCAGGTCAAGAAGCAACATTTAAAACTGGCCATGGAACAACAGACTGGTTCCAAATTGGGAAAGGAAAACATCAAGGCTGTATACTGTCACTCTGCTTATTTAACTTTTAAGCAGATTATATCATGTGAAATGCCAGGCTGGATGAAGCACAAGCTGGAATCAAGATTGCCAGGAGAAATATCAATAAGATATGCAGATGACACCACCCTTATGGCAGAAAACAAAGAGGAACTACAGAACCTCTTGATGAACGTGAAAGAGGAGAGTGAAAAAGTTGGCTTAAAATGCAACATTCATAAAACTAAGACCATGGCATCTGGTCCCATCACTTCATGGCAAATAGATGGAGAAACAATGGAAACAGTGACAGATTTTATTTTCTTGGGCTCCAAAATCACTGCAGGTGGTGACTGCAGCCATGAAATTAAAAGACACTTGCTCTTTTTAAGAAAAGCTATGACCAACCTGAGTTGAGTTAGTTGCACAGTCTCCTAACTGTGCAATTCCTAACAGTCCAATTCTTTGCAATCCCATGGACTGTAGCTTGTCTGTCCATGGGATTCCCCAGGCAAGAATAGTGGAGTGGGTTGCCATTTCCTTTTCCAGGAGATCTTCCTGTTCCAGGAATTGAATCTGGGCCTCCTGCATTACGGGCAGATTCTTTACCTGAGCTACCAGGGAAGCCCAACCTAGACAGCATATTAAAAGGCGGAGACATTACTCTGTGGACAAAGGTCCATCTAGTCAAAGCTATGGTTTTTCCAGTAGTCATGTATGGATGTGAGAGTTGGACTATAAAGAAAGCTGAGCACCGAAGAATTTGATGCCTTTGAACTGTGGTGCTGGAGAAGACTCTTGAGAGTCCCTTGGACAGCAAGGAGATCAAACCAGTCAGTCCTAAAGGAAATCAACACTGAATATTTATTGGAAGGACTGATGCTGAAGCTCCAATACTTTGGCCACCTGATGCAATGAACTGACTCATTGGAAAAGACCCTGATGCTGGGAAGGGTTGAAGGCTAGAGGAGAACAGGATGACGGAGGATGAGATGGTTGGATGGCATCACCAACTTGATGGATAAGAGTTTGAGCAAGCTCCAGGAGTTGGTAATGGGCAGGGAAGCCTGATGTGCTGCAGTCCATGGGGTCACAAAGAGTCAGACACAATTGAGCAATTGAACTGAACTGAACAGAATGATACATCTGACCTGGGGTTAGTATCAAATATATATAAAGAATTCATACATCTCAATATAAAAAAATACAATTTAAAAATGGACAGAGGATCTTTTTTCCCCAAGGAAGATATAAAGATCGTCAAGAGACACATGAAAATATGCTCAATATCATTAAAGTCATCACAGAAAGGCAAATCAAAACCACAATGAAACATCACGTTACACACTTTGCAATGGGTATTATCAGAAAGACAAGAAATAACAAGTGTTAGCAAGGATGTGGAGAGAAAGGAACTCTTGTGCATTGTTGGTGAAACTGCACATTCGTATAGCCTCCATGGAAAACAATAAGGAGGTTAATGGAAAGATTAAAATAGAACTACCATATAATCCAGCAATTCCACCTTTAGGTATACATCCAAAGATAATGAAAACACCCCAATATTCATTGCAGCACCATTTGTAATAGTTAAGATATGGAAGCAACCTAAGGTACCACTGATAAACAGATAAGAAAGATGTGGAACACACAATGGTCCCGTGTGTGTGTGTGTGTGTGTGTGTGTGTGTATACATATACATACACAATGGAACATAACTCCAGAGAATTAAATCTGGCCCTTTGCAACAACATGAGTGAACCTAGGGGGCAATATGTTAAGTGAAAGAAGTCAGTCAGACATAGAATGAAAATACTGTATGATTTCACTTGTATGTGGAATCTATAAAACAAAACAATATAGAAACAGATATAAAGAAAACAAACTGGTGACTGCCAGAAAGGAGAATGAGTGGGCAAAATAGGTGAAGGGGATCAAAGGATACAAATTTACAGTTATAAAATAAGTCACAGAGATGAGATATAACATACAACATAGGAATATAGTTAATAATACTGTAATAACTTTGTATGATGACTAGTGGTTACTAGACTTATCATGGTGATCAACTCATAATGTACATAGACATCAAAACTATGTTGTATACCTGAAATGCATATAGTATTGTAGGTCAATTATACTTCAATTTTTTTTAATTGAGTTTTAAAACTTAATAAAAGAGAAAAATAAAGATGTTCCCAGACATAAAAGGCCTCAGAAGGTTTACTACTCAAGAATCATCTTGGGAAACACTCTTGGAAGACATACTTGAGCATAAAAATAAATGTACCCAGGAATATACTATGAATATGGTAAGTAAAGGAGAATACATGTCATCAAGTCCTAAAATTTGCTATTATATAAATAAAGAAGCAAAACAAAAACCACATAATATGGGACTAATTACTTCTCAATATCTAGTTTCCTCTTCTTTCTTAGTAATAAAACCCCAGGTAATGTGCTCACCTAAAAGCACACATTTCTCAACTTCATTCTGGCCAAAGAGACAAAAGTCACAATATCATATGAGACTATTAGAGGGAGTATGTGCAGAGACTGAATTTGTTACAACATTGCTTCTGTTTTATGGTTTGGATTTTTATGGCCACAAGGCATGTGAATCTTCGTTCCTGACCAGGGATTGAACTCTCACCCCTTGCACTGGGGAGACGAAGTCTTAACAACTGGACTTCCAGGGCAGACCCAGTCATAGTTTTTACTAGCCTTTTCTTAGCAATTAAGAGCAAATATAAAGATGATCTGAACACCACCAAAACACCTTGACCTAACTAATAAGACTACTACATTACACCCAACAACTGCCAAATATACACTTTTTTCAAATACGTATAATTTGTTTACAAAGAAACTACATGATGGCTCAGATGGTAAAGAATCCACCTGCAATGCAGGAGACCTGAGTTTGATCCCTGAGTTGGGGAGATCCCCTGGAGGAGGGCATGGCAACTCACTCCATTATTCTTGCCTGGAGAATCCCCATGGATAGAGGAGCCTGGCGGGCTACAGTCCATGGGGTTGCAAAGAGTCAGACAGTCTGAGTGACTAAGCACATATACATGGGGCTACAGAAGACCCAGATTTAAAAGAATAGAAATCATATGTTAAATAATCCCAATGCAATCATATTAAGTACCAGTAAAAATAAAATATTTACATAACTTCAAATATTTTGAAATTAAATGCACTTCTAAATAATTCATAGGTCAAAGAAGTTGAAAGATATATTTAACAAATAGTTTGGGAAAATGATTATACTACCCACAGCAATCTACAGATTCAATGCAATCCCTATCAAATTACCAACGGCATTTTTCACATAACCAAAAAAAATTTTTACAATTTGTATACACTTACTCTTTAATTTCCTCCACACAATTTAATTTATGATTGCATTTTTCTTTTTTTTTAGACTCCAAGAAATTTTTTATTTTTATTTTTTTAAGGATTTGAACATTTTTATTTATTTTTTTAATGCATCTGGATTTTAAAAAGTGATTACAGGTTTTTCTATTAAGTGGTAGTTTTATTTGTTTTGTTTTTAATTTATTTTAATTGGAGGCTAATTACTTTACAATATTGTATTGGTTTTGCCATACATCAACATGAATCCGCCACGGGTGTACACATGTTCCCCATCCTGAACCCCCCTCCCACCTCCCTCCCCATACCATCCCTCTGGATAGAAAGTCCTCACTGCCTCCTTTACAAATTCAGATCAATCCTATAAATCCAACAAGCATTTAATGAAATTGTACTAAACACTAGCTAGTAAAATTATGCAATAAAAAATGTAAAACTAAAAATAGGCAACCTTCTACGAAAGAATTTTATAATCTACATACCTTTAAAATCCTAATTCACGTCCTACCTCTTCAATGAATTCTTCCCAGGCTTTCCAGTCCATGATGACAGAATTAGAAAAGAAAGGTTTCTTGAGCCCTCAATCTCTTCCCTTGCAGAGACCAAGTTATAAGCTATAGAATGTGATTATTAACTATTTTATTTTAATATGCTATATTGATTCCTACACTTGTCTCAACTCAATTTTAAGTTCCGTAAGTATAAGGACTTAGGAACTTCCCTGGTGGTCTAGTGGTTAAGAATCTGCTTTCCAATGCAGGGGACACAGTTCGATTCCTGGTCAGGGAACTATGATCCCACATACAGCGGGGAGACAGCCTGTGCACTCTGGAGCCTGAGCAGCAGAACTAGAGTGAAGTACAAGAGCTGTAACAAAGATCCCACATGCTCAACTAAGCCAAATAAATAAATATTTTTAAAAATTTAAATACTATATCCTTAGCAATTTTATGTGTCCTCAAAATGTCACACACAGTGTAGATACTTTAAAAACATTTATTTTACCTTTACATGGTAAATCTAACCATACTTGTTTGCTAGACATTTCTCTATTTAAGAGTAAAAATAAACCATGCCATCAGTGTGTTGCTCAAAGCTAAAACCAGTTTTGAACCTCTAAGTAACAAGGCAGTTACAACATTTTTATCCTTCCTCATATATAGTTAGTGTCTTTATTATGTCAAAACCACCAATTAATTAAATCATACACAATAAAATTAATAGTTGATATAAAAAGAAAAATTCCAGCTTTTTAACTGAAATTTTCATCATTCAACCAGCTGTTGAAGATTTTTAAAACAGTCCAAAGTTTCCTTAAATTCTTTCTACCCTTAGTAATACCATCCTTTTGACTTCTAAAAAGATTGGGAAGGTTTAGTTACTACAATTGTGATATATATAGACATCCTGAAGAAGTGAGATTGATTTTCACCCAAAATTTGGTTTGGATATTGAGACTGGTGACACCACACACTCCAAAAAGGTATGACAAGGCTTATTACTTACAGAATAACATTTTCTGGGGAGAACAGACCCGATCTGAAAACCTAGTCTGAAAATGGCAGAGAAAGGAGATACTAGCTTTGGGTTTTTACAGCAGTTAGGGATAGGCCACGACAAAAGTTCCTATACATGGTTTTGAACATTCCACTGATGGCAAAGGAGGAAACTCCTGGGCTTTCTAACCAGCTTGACCAGATGTGGGGCAGGAGGGGAAGAAAACAGGTGAGGCTCAAAATCTTTCAGCAGTCACAGATCAAATTATGAAGTCAGACTCTTTATTACTTCATAACTCAATACAATTAATTTTAAACAGCACAGGTACAAAGATATTGAGTAATTTATACAATTTCATCAAAATTTATTCTTAAGCTATATAAATGATTGACAAGCAAATATTATTAATAATACAAAACATAAAGGTGAATTTTTTGTTTGAAGACAGGAATCAAAGTTTTAAATGTTCTTCAAAAAGGTTTAAGCAAAAATAAATATTAACAGTATCACCATTAATGCAACCACTCAACTTTCATAAATTACTCTAGCCATTCACATTTAATTTTCTTCTAGTAAAGATACCATCTTAAAATAATGAGTAATATTTAAATTTTTGTTGTATTATAAAAAATAACATTTTATTCAATATCAATAGTATAAATTCTTCAAGATCATTATAAAGTATCACTCTCTTTACTGTAGCAGTGAAGCATAGTTTCTCAAAGAATATAGCTTGCAAAACCAAAACCAAAATAAATAATGATAGTAATGCTGCAAATAAAAATAAATGTAGATGACCCAGGCTTAATTTCCTTCAATATTAAATCAATATAATCAAATAATGTTACTATGGTAACCCATTATTTCTTTAATCAACAAAAGAAAGTGGTCTTCATAGTTTAAGTAACAACATAAATTTATGCCCTAGATAATTGCAGAGCAGTAAAATAATTCAATAAATAAGTAACTAGTTCAAAAAAAAGTAAATTGTGTGGTATTTTGTGAGGAAGATGAAAACCCTTTTACAGAAGAAAGTCCTGAGTTTTGATCCTGTTCAAGTGAAAATGGAAAACTAAAATCATCTCTTCCAGCTCCAAATGTATGAGTTGAAGAGTCTGATGGAAAAGAAAAAGTAAAGGCATCTTCTCTTTCTGGTTTCCCAAATAAGTTTCCTGAGGAAGATAAATATTACAAAGTCATGCAATTTATGTTACATAACTCTACAACCTACCAAATTTCAGTACAGAGCATACAATAAATAGGGTAACATTAAATCAGATATTTAATTGTTTTCCTCTTATGTGCAAAGCTTTGTCTTTTGTACTATGGAAGGTTAAACAGCTTCAAACTTAAACCCTACTTTGATGCAATTTTAATTCAAGTATATAAAGAGTGTTGTGTTAGTCACTCAGTTGTGTCTGACTCTTTGCGACCCCATGGACTGCAGCCCGCCAGGTTCCTGTGTCCCTGGGATTCTCCAGGCAAGAATACTGGAGTGGGTTGCCATTTCCTTCTCTAGAGGAATCTTCTCAATCCAAGGATTGAACTTGGGTCTCCTGAATTGAATTCTTTCCCATCTGAGCCACCATGAAAGCTAGTGTATAAGGTAGAAAAAGGAATAAAAAATCTCAGATGGAGAGAATAGCACAGAGCAACAGAAACAGATGTGCATAAGAAATATAAGGGAAACAGAAATCAATTCAACTTACCAGAAGCATTGAGAAATAACAGAGTTATTAAAATGGAATTAACAAAGATGAGCTTGAAAATGAATGAATATCCAACTACCGAATCTGTACTTTATTTGGTAGATAAGATGAAACCATTAAAAGTTTTCAAGCAAAGATATGAAACGATTTGAACTACTTTATAAGAATTTCTCAAGAGATAATAAGAAAGACTGGAATAGGAAAATGTTTAGAAATGGGGCTAAACAGGAAAGAGATGATAAATGCTTGGCATTACCTAAAATCATAGAAAAAGAATGGAGGAAGATCCAGTGATCTGAAACATACTATATAATTCAGGTTTATTCAACTGTTATTTATTGAGTAACTACAATATACTTTTCATGACATTGTTTAAGGAAATTGACAGAACAATGAAAAGAGTTTTATAGTTTTATAAGGAACTTTTGAAATCAACTTCATAAAGAATTATTTAGTTAATGATTCCAAGAACTGCCATTAAAGAAAAATATTGTTTTTCATTCAGTATATTAAGACTATAATTGTAAAATAAAATTTCAATATCTTAATTATAACTTTAATTACTATTTAACAATTTAAAATGTATAGCAATCCAAAGACTTATTTGAAATAAGTCTTTTAAAGGATCTATATTTTTTCCACAGAGAACCAATTCAATTAATACATTAAGCAAAACAATTCACTTTGTGTCATTTTGAAATTTCATATATTTTCAAATATCTCAGTTACTTTACCCTAAGTAAAGTTGATCCAACCAGCAATAGGTTGGGTGGGTGGATGGATGAACAGAGGGATGGACAGATGGATAGACTGATCTTGAGTTCTTCCTCTTTCCCTTTCTCACTTCATTTTTCCACTGTCTTTGGTATACATACGTAAGACTTAAACAAAAGAAAATAGCTATAACATAGCTAAAGATCCAGGAAGAACTAAAAATCTTAAATCTCCCTTTAAAAAAATGAGTCTGACATTATTTTAATTTCAGAAGAAGTTCATATGAAGTATTCATAAAACTATGATCACTATAAATAAAATAATAGATTACTATTCAAGATTACTGTGTAGTCCAGGTGCTGGGGAGAATTCAAAGGTGAATAAAACAGAGTCTTGCCCTCAAAGAACCTATGATTAGAAAAGATTTTGTATATATTCATAAGTAATTACAGCATAATAATAGTACAGGTACGAAAATGTATTTAAAAAAGAGAATCAGAAAAGTAAAGGGGAGAGCTTTTTCAAAATAGAAAATAACTTTTATTTCGATATAACTAAAAATTCAGAAAAATGTCTTAAAATTTATAATTTGTGATAGGATGCACAGCAGTCTCATATCTAGAAATAATCTAATTAAATATGGCTACTTTGCTTTTCTCTGGAGAAGGAAATGGCAACCCACTCCAGTATTCTTGCCTGAGAAATCTCATGGGCAGAGGCACCTGGCGGGCAACAGTCCATGGGTTGCAAAAAAGTTGGACATGACTTGGCAACTAAACAACAAAACTCTGCTTTTACCATGTTTTAAAAATGACTAATGGAAAGTCAATTCCAACTGCTGCCTGTCTTGTCGATCTGGGAAGTTTTCATAAACTAAGTAACTCAGTCTTCAGATAATATCTTCTTTACTTACTGTTAGACAATCAGGGGAGAAGGCAAGGGCACCCCACTCCAGTACTCTTGCCTGGAAAATCCCATGGATGGAGGAGCCTGGTAGGCTATAGTCCATGGAATCGCTAAGAGTCAGACACAACTGAGCAACTTCACTTTCACTTTTCACTTTCATGCATTGGAGAAGGAAATGGCAACCCACTCCAGTGTTCTTGCCTGGAGAATCCCAGGGACGGCGGAGCCTGGTGGGCTGCCGTCTATGGGGTCGCACAGAGTTGGACATGACTGAAGTGACTTAGCAGCAGCAGCAGCAGCAGCCAACCAGGGCCCCAAGTTTTATAGTTTAGAGAATATTCTTCATCCAGCTCCTTTTAGGGAGACACTTTTTTTGGAATGGAATGTCAAAGGGGAAATAAAAGGTTTTATGGAAGAGCCTTGGTCTTGAAAAGATGGTTAGAAAGAGATGGAAGTTGAGGATTTCAGGAAGAAAAGTAGGTAAGAAAGTGTGGGCAGATTAGGAACGCAGTGAGTTCTTCAGTATAGCCAAAGCATAAATTATTTTAATAGGAGAAAAGGCTTAGGTTAGAAAACTGGGAGCATAATTTTCTACTCTAGGGGATACATTAAAGGTATTTAACCAGGGCAATGAGATGGTCAATACTGTGCATAAGGAAGAGTAACTGGGGTATGATCTATAAGTAACTTAAAAGGATAAAAAGATCAATTACAATGTTACTGAAATAGCCCAAGTGAATGATAATAAGAGTCCTAAATTTAATTATTTCCATATAATGAAAATAGAAAAGAAAAGTATTTCAAAGAGAGAACTGACACAACTTGATGACCTGTTGAATGTAGTCACAGGCACAGAAAAAAGTTACAATTATGACTGATGTTCTGAGTCTTAGCAACTAGAAAATGGAGATACCATCAGGTACATCAGAAAGAGAACCAGTTTGATTTCAGATATGCTGAGTTTTAAATGTCAACAGACGTTTTAGATATAAAGAGATATCGATTATATAATTACAAATAAAGTCCTATCAGATAACTTGTGAATTTTACCAAATACTTAAAGAAGTATTTATCAATCTTTATCAAGCTCTTCAAAAAAAATCAGAGAAGATGGAACATTTCAAACACATTTTACAAGGCTAGCTTACCTTCATACCGAAGCCAGAGAAGGATACTACCATAAAAAAAAAAACTACAGACTAATACCTCTGATGAATACAGATGCAAAAATTCTCACCAAAATACTTGCAAATCAAATTAACCAAATACTTGCAAAACAAAGGATCACTCATCATGCTCAAGTGGGATTTATACCTAGGATGCAAGGATGGTTTGATGTATGCAAATCAATCATTGTGATATATCACATTAATAGAATGAAAGGAAAAATCAAATGACCATCTCAGTAGCTGCACAGATAACATTTGACAAATTCAACCCATTCATGATAAAATTCTTAAAACATTAGGTATAGAACAAATGCACCTTAACATAATAAACATAATAAAGGCCATTATACAATAAATCCACAGCTAACATCATACACAATAATAAAAGACTGAAAGCTTTTCCTCTACAATCAGGAACAAGACAAGGGTGTTTACTCTCAACACTCCCATTCAACATGTATTAAGAGTCCTTGTCAGAGCATTTAGGCAAGACAAAGAAATAAAGGCCTCGAAATTGGAAATGAAGAGACAAAACTGTCTCAATGGAACAGAACTGAGAGCCCAGAAATAAACCTAAGCATATAAAACTAATATTTGATAAAGAAGCCAGGAATACTCAATGGAGAAAAGATAGCCTCTTCAATAAACAGTGCTGGGAAAATAGGATATTCATATGAAAAAGAATTAAAGTAGACCTCTTATACTACTCACAAATATTAACTCAAAACATAGTAAAGACTTAAAATTTAAAACTGGATACTATGAAACTCCTAGAAGAAAATAAATGAAAAAGATCCCTGACTTGAGTCTTCGCAATAATATTTTGGATATAACACCTAAAAGCACAAGCAAAAGAAAAAACTTCTGCACAACAAAAGAAACAATCAACAATGTGAAGAGACAACTTACAAAATTGTAAAATATATTTGTAAACTATATAGCCAATAAAGGGTTAACATCCAAACTATATAAAGAACTCATACAACTCAACAGCAAACAAATAAGTAATTCAATTAAAAATGGACAAACAGTCTGAATGGGTATTTTTCCTAAGAAGATATACAAATGGCCAGCAAGAACATGAAAAGATGTTCAATGTCACTAGTCACTAGGGAAATGCAAGTTAAAAATGCAATGAAATATCATCTCATACCTGTCAGAATGGCCAAGAAATAACAAATGTTGGTGAGGATGTACAGAAAAGGGAACCCTTGTGCACTGTTGTTGGGTTTATATACTGCTAAAGCTACTATGGAAAACAGTACAGAAGTTCCTAAAAAAAAATTTAAAATAGAACTACTATATGATCCAGCAATTCTACTTCTGGGAATATATCCAAAAGAAATAAAGCACTAACTTGGAAAAATTTCTGCACCTCCATGTTCATAGCAGCATTATTTACAACAGCTAGGACATGGAAATAACCTAAGTGTACACTGATGAATGAATGGATAAAGAAGTCATCAGATATCTAAAAATGCATATAGACATATCAGCCATAAAAAAGGAAATATTCAGCCACAAAAAAAGGAAAAAAATCCTGTCATTTATAACAACATGGGTGGACCTTGAGGGCATTATGCTAAGTGAAATAAGTTAGACACTATATAATTTCATTTATAAGTGGAATCTAAAAAATTGGAAAAGAAAGAAAACCAGACTCACAGAAAAAGAGATCAGATTAATGGTTACCAGAGGTGATGATGTAAAAAAGTACAAACTTCCAGTTATAAGATAAATAAGTACTAGGGATAGAATGACGTGATGCCATAGTTAACATTATCGTGCTATATATATGAAAATTCTTAAGGGATTAAATCCTAAAAGTTCTCATGGTGAAGAAAAAAATTTTATTTTTATTTTATCTAATTTGATGATGGATGCTAACTAAACTTACTGTGGGATACCATTTCATAATATACATACATCAAATGATTATGTCACACATCTTAAATTTTTATTTAAGTGGTATATGACAATTTTATCTCAATAAAACTTAGGGGGAGGCTAAAAAAGTAAGGTATGGGAGTTTAAGAGAATTGGAAGAAGTTAGGAGGGAAGATATGAATTTGGTCATCACCTGTATTAAAATATTTGAAAATGCTAAAGTGAATGAGTGTCAAATGAATGAAAAAGTCAAAGGGGAGAATGTAAATAGATTTAATATTTTAGATAGTAGGCATTTAAAGCATGTCTACAATTGGTAGATTCATTCTGGTATTGTGGTATTTAATAACTATTTATGACAATTCCAAAACATACGTCTCACCTCACTGAATTTCAGATTCAAATACAAAATTTCCCATTTACTTTCACTTAATGTCTACTATAGACTTTTCAATGATAACACTTCTAAAATTAAACTCCTGTCAATCTCAAGGGCTTCCCTAGTGGCTCAGACAGTAAAGAGTCTGCCTGCAATGCGGGAGACCCGGGTTTGATCCCTCGGTTGGCAAGATCCCCTGGAGAAGGAAACGGCAACCCACTCCAGTATTCTTACCTGGAGAATTCCATGAATGGAGGAGCCTGGGGGGCTATAGTCCATGGGGTCACAAAGAGTTGGACATGACTGAGCACCTAACACTGTATAAGACAGTGGCAATCTCAAATTAACTTTTATAGCCTTCCATATTTCAATAGATGTTAATTCTATTCTTATAATTATTCATATCAAAATCTTGGCATCATCCATCTTCCTCTTAATCTTTACATCCAGTCCATAAGTAAATCCTTAACAACTCTTATCTTCAGAAAACTATATAACTAAAATCTCTATAACTATATAACTAAACTAAAACTAAACTAAAAACTAAATAACTATAAAATTTTAATAACTAAAAATCTGTCCTCTTCTCATCATTTCCACTGACTTCAATCTTACCATTATCAGTTTTCACCTGTATTATTTCAATAGCTTCCTAATTAAATCTCCCTGATTTCCCCCAAGCTTCCATAAGGTCTGTTTCTCCATAAAGCAGCCAAGCAATTATTTAAGACCTAATTAAACTTAAAAGCTTTTGCACAGTGAAGGAAACTATAAGCAAGGTGAGAGACAGCCTTCAGAATGAGAGAAAATAATAGCAAACAAAGCAACTGACAAAGAATTAATCTCAAAAATATACAAGCAACTCCTACAGCTCAACTCCAGAAAAATAAGCGACCCAATCAAAAAATGGGCCAAAGAACTAAACCAACATTTCTCCAAAGAAGACATACAGATGGCTAACAAACACATGAAAAGATGCTCAACATCACTCATTATCAGAGAAATGCAAACCAAAGCCACAATGAGGTACCATCTCATGCCGGTCAGAATGGTTGCTGTCAAAATGTCTACAAACAATAAATGCTAGAAAGAGTATGGAGAAAAAGGAACCCTCTTACACTGTTGGTGGGAATGCAAACTAGTACAGCCACTATGGAGCACAGTGTGGAGATTCCTTAAAAAACTGGAAATGGAACTGCCATACGCCCCAGCAATCCCACTGCTGGGCATATACACCGAAAGAGACACGAGTAACCCAATTTCACTGCAGCACTGTTTACAATAGCCGGGACATGGAAGCAACCTAGATGTCCATTGGCAGATGAATGGATAAGAAAACTGTGGTACATATACACAATGGAATATCACTCAGCTCTTAAAAAGAATGCATTTGAATCAGTTCTAAAGAGGTGGATGAAACTGGAGCCTATTATACAGAGCGAAGTAAGTCAGAAAGAAAAACACCAATACAGTATATTAACACATATATATGGAATTTAGAAACATGGTAACGATGACCCTATATGCGAGACAGCAAAAGAGACAAAGATGTAAAGAACAGACTTTTGGACTCTGTGGGAGAAGGAGAGGGTGGGATGATTTGAGAGAATAGTATTGAAACATGTATATTACCATATGTGAAATAGATCGCCAGTCCAGG